>NC_068959.1:22960597-23293640 GCF_026419915.1 Harpia harpyja | reverse complement strand
ACAAGGAAGGGCCCAGCCCTGAAAGCTGTTGCTGCTCTTCACGGTGCCTTGGCGCCCTATCTACAGGCACAACAGCACTGGGGATCTGTGCTTTCCCAGAGACGCAAGAGCTCATGGCGCTCGGCCGCGGCAGAGCCTCTTGCCGAAAAGGCAAACGTCCGGCTCCTTCTCCCACAAGGAAGGGCTCAGCCCTTAAAGCTCTTGCTGCTCTTCACGGTGCCTTGGAGCCCTATCTACAGGCACAACAGCAGTGGGGATCTGTGCTTTCCCAGAGACGCAACATCTCATGGCGCTCGGCCGCGGCAGAGCCTCTTGCCGAAAAGGCAAACGTCCGGCTCCTTCTCCCACAAGGAAGGGCCCAGCCCTGAAAGCTCTTGCTGCTCTTCACGGTGCCTTGGCGCCCTATCTACAGGCACAACAGCACTGGGGATCTGTGCTTTCCCAGAGACGCAACATCTAATGGCGCTCGGCCGCGGCAGAGCCTCTTGCCGAAAAGGCAAACGTCCGGCTCCTTCTCCCACAAGGAAGGGCCCAGCCCTGAAAGCTCTTGCTGCTCTTCACGGTGCCTTGGCGCCCTACCTACAGGCACAACAGCAGTGGGGATCTGTGCTTTCCCAGAGACGCAACATCTCATGGCGCTCGGCCGCGGCAGAGCCTCTTGCCGAAAAGGCAAACGTCCGGCTCCTTCTCCCACAAGGAAGGGCCCAGCCCTGAAAGCTCTTGCTGCTCTTCACGGTGCCTTGGCGCCCTACCTACAGGCACAACAGCACTGGGGATCTGTGCTTTCCCAGAGACGCAACATCTCATGGCGCTCGGCCGCGGCAGAGCCTCTTGCCGAAAAGGCAAACGTCCGGCTCCTTCTCCCACAAGGAAGGGCTCAGCCCCGAAAGCTGTTGCTGCTCTTCACGGTGCCTTGGAGCCCTATCTACAGGCACAACAGCAGTGGGGATCTGTGCTTTCCCAGAGACGCAACATCTCATGGCGCTCGGCCGCGGCAGAGCCTCTTGCCGAAAAGGCAAACGTCCGGCTCCTTCTCCCACAAGGAAGGGCCCAGCCCTGAAAGCTCTTGCTGCTCTTCATGGTGCCTTGGCGCCCTATCTACAGGCACAACAGCAGTGGGGATCTGTGCTTTCCCAGAGACGCAAGATCTCATGGCGCTCGGCCGCGGCAGAGCCTCTTGCCGAAAAGGCAAACGTCCGGCTCCTTCTCCCACAAGGAAGGGCCCAGCCCTGAAAGCTCTTGCTGCTCTTCACGGTGCCTTGGCGCCCTTTCTACAGGCACAACAGCAGTGGGGATCTGTGCTTTCCCAGAGACGCAACATCTCATGGCGCTCGGCCGCGGCAGAGCCTCTTGCCGAAAAGGCAAACGTCCGGCTCCTTCTCCCACAAGGAAGGGCCCAGCCCTGAAAGCTCTTGCTGCTCTTCACGGTGCCTTGGCGCCCTACCTACAGGCACAACAGCAGTGGGGATCTGTGCTTTCCCAGAGACGCAAGATCTCATGGCGCTCGGCCGCGGCAGAGCCTCTTGCCGAAAAGGCAAACGTCCGGCTCCTTCTCCCACAAGGAAGGGCCCAGCCCTGAAAGCTCTTGCTGCTCTTCACGGTGCCTTGGAGCCCTACCTACAGGCACAACAGCACTGGGGATCTGTGCTTTCCCAGAGACGCAACATCTCATGGCGCTCGGCCGCGGCAGAGCCTCTTGCCGAAAAGGCAAACGTCCGGCTCCTTCTCCCACAAGGAAGGGCCCAGCCCTGAAAGCTCTTGCTGCTCTTCACGGTGCCTTGGCGCCCTACCTACAGGCACAACAGCAGTGGGGATCTGTGCTTTCCCAGAGACGCAAGAGCTCATGGCGCTCGGCCGCGGCAGAGCCTCTTGCCGAAAAGGCAAACGTCCGGCTCCTTCTCCCACAAGGAAGGGCTCAGCCCTGAAAGCTGTTGCTGCTCTTCACGGTGCCTTGGAGCCCTATCTACAGGCACAACAGCAGTGGGGATCTGTGCTTTCCCAGAGACGCAACATCTCATGGCGCTCGGCCGCGGCAGAGCCTCTTGCCGAAAAGGCAAACGTCCGGCTCCTTCTCCCACAAGGAAGGGCCCAGCCCTGAAAGCTCTTGCTGCTCTTCACGGTGCCTTGGCGCCCTATCTACAGGCACAACAGCAGTGGGGATCTGTGCTTTCCCAGAGACGCAACATCTCATGGCGCTCGGCCGCGGCAGAGCCTCTTGCCGAAAAGGCAAACGTCCGGCTCCTTCTCCCACAAGGAAGGGCCCAGCCCTGAAAGCTCTTGCTGCTCTTCACGGTGCCTTGGCGCCCTACCTACAGGCACAACAGCAGTGGGGATCTGTGCTTTCCCAGAGACGCAACATCTCATGGCGCTCGGCCGCGGCAGAGCCTCTTGCCGAAAAGGCAAACGTCCGGCTCCTTCTCCCACAAGGAAGGGCCCAGCCCTGAAAGCTCTTGCTGCTCTTCACGGTGCCTTGGCGCCCTATCTACAGGCACAACAGCACTGGGGATCTGTGCTTTCCCAGAGACGCAAGAGCTCATGGCACTCGGCCGCGGCAGAGCCTCTTGCCGAAAAGGCAAACGTCCGGCTCCTTCTCCCACAAGGAAGGGCCCAGCCCTGAAAGCTCTTGCTGCTCTTCACGGTGCCTTGGCGCCCTACCTACAGGCTCAACAGCACTGGGGATCTGTGCTTTCCCAGTGACGCAACATCTCATGGCGCTCGGCCGCGGCAGAGCCTCTTGCCGAAAAGGCAAACGTCCGGCTCCTTCTCCCACAAGGAAGGGCCCAGCCCTGAAAGCTCTTGCTGCTCTTCACGGTGCCTTGGCGCCCTATCTACAGGCACAACAGCACTGGGGATCTGTGCTTTCCCAGAGACGCAAGAGCTCATGGCGCTCGGCCGCGGCAGAGCCTCTTGCCGAAAAGGCAAACGTCCGGCTCCTTCTCCCACAAGGAAGGGCTCAGCCCTTAAAGCTCTTGCTGCTCTTCACGGTGCCTTGGAGCCCTATCTACAGGCACAACAGCAGTGGGGATCTGTGCTTTCCCAGAGACGCAACATCTCATGGCGCTCGGCCGCGGCAGAGCCTCTTGCCGAAAAGGCAAACGTCCGGCTCCTTCTCCCACAAGGAAGGGCCCAGCCCTGAAAGCTCTTGCTGCTCTTCACGGTGCCTTGGCGCCCTATCTACAGGCACAACAGCACTGGGGATCTGTGCTTTCCCAGAGACGCAACATCTAATGGCGCTCGGCCGCGGCAGAGCCTCTTGCCGAAAAGGCAAACGTCCGGCTCCTTCTCCCACAAGGAAGGGCCCAGCCCTGAAAGCTCTTGCTGCTCTTCACGGTGCCTTGGCGCCCTACCTACAGGCACAACAGCAGTGGGGATCTGTGCTTTCCCAGAGACGCAACATCTCATGGCGCTCGGCCGCGGCAGAGCCTCTTGCCGAAAAGGCAAACGTCCGGCTCCTTCTCCCACAAGGAAGGGCCCAGCCCTGAAAGCTCTTGCTGCTCTTCACGGTGCCTTGGCGCCCTACCTACAGGCACAACAGCAGTGGGGATCTGTGCTTTCCCAGAGACGCAACATCTCATGGCGCTCGGCCGCGGCAGAGCCTCTTGCCGAAAAGGCAAACGTCCGGCTCCTTCTCCCACAAGGAAGGGCTCAGCCCCGAAAGCTGTTGCTGCTCTTCACGGTGCCTTGGAGCCCTATCTACAGGCACAACAGCAGTGGGGATCTGTGCTTTCCCAGAGACGCAACATCTCATGGCGCTCGGCCGCGGCAGAGCCTCTTGCCGAAAAGGCAAACGTCCGGCTCCTTCTCCCACAAGGAAGGGCCCAGCCCTGAAAGCTCTTGCTGCTCTTCATGGTGCCTTGGCGCCCTATCTACAGGCACAACAGCAGTGGGGATCTGTGCTTTCCCAGAGACGCAAGATCTCATGGCGCTCGGCCGCGGCAGAGCCTCTTGCCGAAAAGGCAAACGTCCGGCTCCTTCTCCCACAAGGAAGGGCCCAGCCCTGAAAGCTGTTGCTGCTCTTCACGGTGCCTTGGCGCCCTTTCTACAGGCACAACAGCAGTGGGGATCTGTGCTTTCCCAGAGACGCAACATCTCATGGCGCTCGGCCGCGGCAGAGCCTCTTGCCGAAAAGGCAAACGTCCGGCTCCTTCTCCCACAAGGAAGGGCCCAGCCCTGAAAGCTCTTGCTGCTCTTCACGGTGCCTTGGCGCCCTACCTACAGGCACAACAGCAGTGGGGATCTGTGCTTTCCCAGAGACGCAAGATCTCATGGCGCTCGGCCGCGGCAGAGCCTCTTGCCGAAAAGGCAAACGTCCGGCTCCTTCTCCCACAAGGAAGGGCCCAGCCCTGAAAGCTCTTGCTGCTCTTCACGGTGCCTTGGAGCCCTACCTACAGGCACAACAGCACTGGGGATCTGTGCTTTCCCAGAGACGCAAGAGCTCATGGCGCTCGGCCGCGGCAGAGCCTCTTGCCGAAAAGGCAAACGTCCGGCTCCTTCTCCCACAAGGAAGGGCCCAGCCCTGAAAGCTCTTGCTGCTCTTCACGGTGCCTTGGCGCCCTATCTACAGGCACAACAGCACTGGGGATCTGTGCTTTCCCAGAGACGCAACATCTCATGGCGCTCGGCCGCGGCAGAGCCTCTTGCCGAAAAGGCAAACGTCCGGCTCCTTCTCCCACAAGGAAGGGCCCAGCCCTGAAAGCTCTTGCTGCTCTTCACGGTGCCTTGGTGCCCTATCTACAGGCACAACAGCAGTGGGGATCTGTGCTTTCCCAGAGACGCAACATCTCATGGCGCTCGGCCGCGGCAGAGCCTCTTGCCGAAAAGGCAAACGTCCGGCTCCTTCTCCCACAAGGAAGGGCTCAGCCCTGAAAGCTGTTGCTGCTCTTCACGGTGCCTTGGAGCCCTATCTACAGGCACAACAGCAGTGGGGATCTGTGCTTTCCCAGAGACGCAAGAGCTCATGGCGCTCGGCCCGCGGCAGAGCCTCTTGCCGAAAAGGCAAACGTCCGGCTCCTTCTCCCACAAGGAAGGGCCCAGCCCTGAAAGCTCTTGCTGCTCTTCACGGTGCCTTGGCGCCCTATCTACAGGCACAACAGCACTGGGGATCTGTGCTTTCCCAGAGACGCAAGAGCTCATGGCGCTCGGCCGCGGCAGAGCCTCTTGCCGAAAAGGAAAACGTCCGGCTCCTTCTGCCACAAGGAAGGGCCCAGCCCTGAAAGCTCTTGCTGCTCTTCATGGTGCCTTGGCGCCCTACCTACAGGCACAACAGCAGTGGGGATCTGTGCTTTCCCAGAGACGCAACATCTCATGGCGCTCGCCCGCAAAAGAGCCTCTTGCCGAAAAGGCAAACGTCCGGCTCCTTCTCCCACAAGGAAGGGCCCAGCCCTGAAAGCTCTTGCTGCTCTTCATGGTGCCTTGGCGCCCTACCTACAGGCACAACAGCAGTGGGGATCTGTGCTTTCCCAGAGACGCAACATCTCATGGCGCTCGGCCGCGGCAGAGCCTCTTGCCGAAAAGGCAAACGTCCGGCTCTTTCTCCCACAAGGAAGGGCCCAGCCCTGAAAGCTCTTGCTGCTCTTCACGGTGCCTTGGCGCCCTATCTACAGGCACAACAGCAGTGGGGATCTGTGCTTTCCCAGAGACGCAAGATCTCATGGCGCTCGGCCGCGGCAGAGCCTCTTGCCGAAAAGGCAAACGTCCGGCTCCTTCTGCCACAAGGAAGGGCCCAGCCCTGAAAGCTCTTGCTGCTCTTCACAGTGCCTTGGCGCCCTATCTACAGGCACAACAGCAGTGGGGATCTGTGCTTTCCCAGAGACGCAAAATCTCATGGCGCTCGGCCGCGGCAGAGCCTCTTGCCGAAAAGGCAAACATCCGGCTCCTTCTCCCACAAGGAAGGGCCCAGCCCTGAAAGCTCTTGCTGCTCTTCACAGTGCCTTGGCGCCCTATCTACAGGCACAACAGCAGTGGGGATCTGTGCTTTCCCAGAGATGCAACATCTCATGGCGCTCGGCCGCGGCAGAGCCTCTTGTCGAAAAGGCAAACGTCCGGCTCATTCTCCCACAAGGAAGGGCCCAGCCCTGAAAGCTCTTGCTGCTCTTCACAGTGCCTTGGCGCCCTACCTACAGGCACAACAGCACTGGGGATCTGTGCTTTCCCAGAGACGCAACATCTCATGGCGCTCGGCCGCGACAGAGCCTCTTGCCGAAAAGGAAAACCTGCGGCTCCTTCTCCCACAAGGAAGGGCCCAGCCCTGAAAGCTCTTGCTGCTCTTCACGGTGCCTTGGCGCCCTATCTACAGGCACAACAGCAGTGGGGATCTGTGCTTTCCCAGAGACGCAAGATCTCATGGCGCTCGGCCGCGGCACAGCCTCTTGCCGAAAAGGCAAACCTCCGGCTCCTTCTCCCACAAGGAAGGGCCCAGCCCTGAAAGCTCTTGCTGCTCTTCTCGGTGCCTTGGTGCCCTATCTACAGGCACAACAGCACTGGGGATCTGTGCTTTCCCAGAGACGCAACATCTATTGGCGTTCGGCCACGGCAGAGCCTCTTGCCGAAAAGGCAAACGTCTGGCTCCTTCTCCCACAAGGAAGGGCCCAGCCCTGAAAGCTCTTGCTGCTCTTCACGGTGCCTTGGTGCCCTATCTACAGGCACAACAGCAGTGGGGATCTGTGCTTTCCCAGAGACGCAACATCTCATGGCGCTCGGCCGCGGCATAGCCTCTTGCCGAAAAGGCAAATGTCCGGCTCATTCTCCCACAAGGAAGGGCCCAGCCCTGAAAGCTCTTGCTGCTCTTCACGGTGCCTTGGCGCCCTATCTACAGGCACAACAGCACTGGGGATCTGTGCTTTCCCAGAGAAGCAAGATCTCATGGCGCTCGGCCGCGGCAGAGCCTCTTGCCGAAAAGGCAAACGTCCGGCTCCTTCTCCCACAAGGAAGGGCCCAGCCCTGAAAGCTCTTGCTGCTCTTCACCTACCCTTGGCGCCCTACATACAGGCACAACAGCAGTGGGGATCTGTGCTTTCCCAGATACACAAGATCTCATGGCGCTCGGCCGCGGCAGAGCCTCTTGCCGAAAAGGCAAACGTCCGGCTCCTTCTGCCACAAGGAAGGGCCCAGCCCTGAAAGCTCTTGCTGCTCTTCACGGTGCCTTGGCGCCCTATCTACAGGCACAACAGCAGTGGGGATCTGTGCTTTCCCAGAGACGCAACATCTCATGGCGCTCGGCCGCGGCAGAGCCTCTTGCCGAAAAGGCAAACGTCCGGCTCCTTCTCCCACAAGGAAGGGCCCAGCCCTGAAAGCTCTTGCTGCTCTTCATGGTGCCTTGGCGCCCTACCTACAGGCACAACAGCAGTGGGGATCTGTGCTTTCCCAGAGATGCAACATCTCATGGCGCTCGGCCGCGACAGAGCCTCTTGCCGAAAAGGCAAACGTCCGGCTCCTTCTCCCACAAGGAAGGGCCCAGCCCTGAAAGCTGTTGTTGCTCTTCACGGTGCCTTGGCGCCCTATCTACAGGCACAACAGCAGTGGGGATCTGTGCTTTCCCAGAGACGCAAGATCTCATGGCGCTCGGCCGCGGCAGAGCCTCTTGCCGAAAAGGCAAACGTCCGGCTCCTTCTCCCACAAGGAAGGGCCCAGCCCTGAAAGCTCTTGCTGCTCTTCACGGTGCCTTGGCGCCCTACCTACAGGCACAACAGCAGTGGGGATCTGTGCTTTCCCAGAGACGCAACATCTCATGGCGCTCGGCCGCGGCAGAGCCTCTTGCCGAAAAGGCAAACGTCCGGCTCCTTCTCCCACAAGGAAGGGCCCAGCCCTGAAAGCTCTTGCTGCTCTTCACGGTGCCTTGGCGCCCTATCTACAGGCACAACAGCAGTGGGGATCTGTGCTTTCCCAGAGACGCAACATCTCATGGCGCTCGGCCGCGACAGAGCCTCTTGCCGAAAAGGCAAACGTCCGGCTCCTTCTCCCACAAGGAAGGGCCCAGCCCTGAAAGCTGTTGCTGCTCTTCACCTACCCTTGGCGCCCTTCCTACAGGCACAACAGCAGTGGGGATCTGTGCTTTCCCAGAGACGCAACATCTCATGGCGCTCGGCAGCGGCAGAGCCTCTTGCCGAAAAGGCAAACGTCCGGCTCCTTCTCCCACAAGGAAGGGCCCAGCCCTGAAAGCTCTTGCTGCTCTTCACGGTGCCTTGGTGCCCTATCTACAGGCACAACAGCAGTGGGGATCTGTGCTTTCCCAGAGACGCAAGATCTCTTGGTGCTCGGCCGCGGCAGAGCCTCTTGCCGAAAAGGCAAACGTCCGGCTCCTTCTGCCACAAGGAAGGGCCCAGCCCTGAAAGCTGTTGCTGCTCTTCACGGTGCCTTGGCGCCCTTTCTACAGGCACAACAGCAGTGGGGATCTGTGCTTTCCCAGAGACGCAACATCTCATGGCGCTCGGCCGCGGCAGAGCCTCTTGCCGAAAAGGCAAACGTCCGGCTCCTTCTGCCACAAGGAAGGGCCCAGCCCTGAAAGCTCTTGCTGCTCTTCACAGTGCCTTGGCGCCCTACCTACAGGCACAACAGCAGTGGGGATCTGTGCTTTCCCAGAGACGCAACATCTCATGGCGCTCGGCCGCGGCAGAGACACTTGCCGAAAAGGCAAACGTCCGGCTCCTTCTCCCACAAGGAAGGGCCCAGTCCTGAAAGCTCTTGCTGCTCTTCACGGTGCCTTGGCGCCCTACCTACAGGCACAACAGCAGTGGGGATCTGTGCTTTCCCAGAGACGCAAGAGCTCATGGCGCTCGGCCGCGGCAGAGCCTCTTGCTGAAAAGGCAAACGTCCGGCTCCTTCTCCCACAAGGAAGGGCCCAGCCCTGAAAGCTCTTGCTGCTCTTCACGGTGCCTTGGCGCCCTATCTACAGGCACAACAGCACTGGGGATCTGTGCTTTCCCAGAGACGCAAGAGCTCATGGCGCTCGGCAGCAGCAGAGCCTCTTGCCGAAAAGGCAAACGTCCGGCTCCTTCTTCCACAAGGAAGGGCTCAGCCCTGAAAGCTTTTGCTGCTCTTCACGGTGCCTTGGAGCCCTATCTACAGGCACAACAGCAGTGGGGATCTGTGCTTTCCCAGAGACGCAACATCTCATGGCGCTCGGCCGCGGCAGAGCCTCTTGCCGAAAAGGCAAACGTCCGGCTCCTTCTCCCACAAGGAAGGGCCCAGCCCTGAAAGCTCTTGCTGCTCTTCACGGTGCCTTGGCGCCCTATCTACAGGCACAACAGCAGTGGGGATCTGTGCTTTCCCAGAGACGCAACATCTCATGGCGCTCGGCCGCGGCAGAGCCTCTTGCCGAAAAGGCAAACGTCCGGCTCCTTCTGCCACAAGGAAGGGCCCAGCCCTGAAAGCTCTTGCTGCTCTCCACGGTGCCTTGGCGCCCTACCTACAGGCACAACAGCACTGGGGATCTGTGCTTTCCCAGAGACGCAACATCTCATGGCGCTCGGCCGCGGCAGAGCCTCTTGCCGAAAAGGCAAACGTCCGGCTCCTTCTCCCACAAGGAAGGGCCCAGCCCTGAAAGCTCTTGCTGCTCTTCATGGTGCCTTGGCGCCCTACCTACAGGCACAACAGCAGTGTGGATCTGTGCTTTCCCAGAGACGCAACATCTCATGGCGCTCGGCCGCGACAGAGCCTCTTGCCGAAAAGGCAAACGTCCGGCTCCTTCTCCCACAAGGAAGGGCCCAGCCCTGAAAGCTGTTGTTGCTCTTCACGGTGCCTTGGCGCCCTATCTACAGGCACAACAGCAGTGGGGATCTGTGCTTTCCCAGAGACGCAAGATCTCATGGCGCTCAGCCGCGGCAGAGCCTCTTGCCAAAAAGGCAAACGTCCGGCTCCTTCTCCCACAAGGAAGGGCCCAGCCCTGAAAGCTCTTGCTGCTCTTCACCTACCCTTGGCGCCCTACCTACAGGCACAACAGCACTGGGGATCTGTGCTTTCCCAGAGACGCAACATCTCATGGCGCTCGGCCGCGGCAGAGCCTCTTGCCGAAAAGGCAAACATCCGTCTCCTTCTCCCACAAGGAAGGGCCCAGCCCTGAAAGCTCTTGCTGCTCTTCACGGTGCCTTGGCGCCCTATCTACAGGCACAACAGCAGTGGGGATCTGTGCTTTCCCAGAGACGCAAGATCTCATGGCGCTCGGCCGCGGCAGAGCCTCTTGCCGAAAAGGCAAACGTCCGGCTCCTTCTCCCACAAGGAAGGGCCCAGCCCTGAAAGCTCTTGCTGCTCTTCACGGTGCCTTGGCGCCCTATCTACAGGCACAACAGCAGTGGGGATCTGTGCTTTCCCAGAGACGCAACATCTCATGGCGCTCGGCCGCGGCAGAGCCTCTTGCCGAAAAGGCAAACGTCCGGCTCCTTCTCCCACAAGGAAGGGCCCAGCCCTGAAAGCTCTTGCTGCTCTTCACGGTGCCTTGGCGCCCTATCTACAGGCACAACAGCAGTGGGGATCTGTGCTTTCCCAGAGACGCAACATCTCATGGCGCTCGGCCGCGGCAGAGCCTCTTGCCGAAAAGGCAAACGTCCGGCTCCTTCTGCCACAAGGAAGGGCCCAGCCCTGAAAGCTCTTGCTGCTCTTCACGGTGCCTTGGCGCCCTACCTACAGGCACAACAGCAGTGGGGATCTGTGCTTTCCCAGAGACGCAACATCTCATGGCGCTCGGCCGCGGCAGAGCCTCTTGCCGAAAAGGCAAACGTCCGGCTCCTTCTCCCACAAGGAAGGGCCCAGCCCTGAAAGCTCTTGCTGCTCTTCATGGTGCCTTGGCGCCCTACCTACAGGCACAACAGCAGTGTGGATCTGTGCTTTCCCAGAGACGCAACATCTCATGGCGCTCGGCCGCGACAGAGCCTCTTGCCGAAAAGGCAAACGTCCGGCTCCTTCTCCCACAAGGAAGGGCCCAGCCCTGAAAGCTCTTGCTGCTCTTCACAGTGCCTTGGCGCCCTATCTACAGGCACAACAGCAGTGGGGATCTGTGCTTTCCCAGAGACGCAACATCTCATGGCGCTCGGCCGCGGCAGAGCCTCTTGCCGAAAAGGCAAACGTCCGGCTCCTTCTCCCACAAGGAAGGGCCCAGCCCTGAAAGCTCTTGCTGCTCTTCACGGTGCCTTGGCGCCCTATCTACAGGCACAACAGCAGTGGGGATCTGTGCTTTCCCAGAGACGCAAGATCTCATGGCGCTCGGCCGCGGCACAGCCTCTTGCCGAAAAGGCAAACGTCCGGCTCCTTCTCCCACAAGGAAGGGCCCAGCCCTGAAAGCTCTTGCTGCTCTTCACGGTGCCTTGGCGCCCTATCTACAGGCACAACAGCACTGGGGATCTGTGCTTTCCCAGAGACGCAACATCTCATGGCGCTCGGCCGCGGCAAAGCCTCTTGCCGAAAAGGCAAACGTCCGGCTCCTTCTCCCACAAGGAAGGGCCCAGCCCTGAAAGCTCTTGCTGCTCTTCACGGTGCCTTGGAGCCCTATCTACAGGCACAACAGCAGTGGGGATCTGTGCTTTCCCAGAGACGCAACATCTCATGACGCTCAGCCGCGGCAGAGCCTCTTGCCGAAAAGGCAAACGTCCGGCTCCTTCTCCCACAAGGAAGGGCCCAGCCCTGAAAGCTCTTGCTGCTCTTCACGGTGCCTTGGCGCCCTATCTACAGGCACAACAGCACTGGGGATCTGTGCTTTCCCAGAGACGCAACATCTCATGGCGCTCGGCCGCGACAGAGCCTCTTGCCGAAAAGGCAAACGTCCGGCTCCTTCTCCCACAAGGAGGGGCCCAGCCCTGAAAGCTCTTGCTGCTCTTCATGGTGCCTTGGCGCCCTACCTACAGGCACAACAGCAGTGGGGATCTGTGCTTTCCCAGAGACGCAACATCTCATGGCGCTCGGCCGCGGCAGAGCCTCTTGCCGAAAAGGCAAACGTCCGGCTCCTTCTCCCACAAGGAAGGGCCCAGCCCTGAAAGCTCTTGCTGCTCTTCACGGTGCCTTGGCGCCCTACCTACAGGCACAACAGCACTGGGGATCTGTGCTTTCCCAGAGACGCAAGATTTCATGGCGCTCGGCCGCGACAGAGCCTCTTGCCGAAAAGGCAAACGTCCGGCTCCTTCTCCCACAAGGAAGGGCCCAGCCCTGAAAGCTCTTGCTGCTCTTCACGGTGCCTTGGCGCCCTATCTACAGGCACAACAGCAGTGGGGATCTGTGCTTTCCCAGAGACGCAAGATCTCATGGCGCTCGGCCGCGGCACAGCCTCTTGCCGAAAAGGCAAACGTCCGGCTCCTTCTCCCACAAGGAAGGGCCCAGCCCTGAAAGCTCTTGCTGCTCTTCACGGTGCCTTGGTGCCCTATCTACAGGCACAACAGCACTGGGGATCTGTGCTTTCCCAGAGACGCAACATCTCATGGCGCTCGGCCGCGGCAGAGCCTCTTGCCGAAAAGGCAAACGTCCGGCTCCTTCTCCCACAAGGAAGGGCCCAGCCCTGAAAGCTCTTGCTGCTCTTCACCTACCCTTGGCGCCCTACCTACAGGCACAACAGCAGTGGGGATCTGTGCTTTCCCAGAGACGCAAGATCTCATGGCGCTCGGCCGCGGCAGAGCCTCTTGCCGAAAAGGCAAACGTCCGGCTCCTTCTCCCACAAGGAAGGGCCCAGCCCTGAAAGCTCTTGCTGCTCTTCACGGTGCCTTGGCGCCCTATCTACAGGCACAACAGCAGTGGGGATCTGTGCTTTCCCAGAGACGCAAGATCTCAGGGCGCTCGGCCGCGACAGAGCCTCTTGCCGAAAAGGCAAACCTCCGGCTCCTTCTCCCACAAGGAAGGGCCCAGCCCTGAAAGCTCTTGCTGCTCTTCACGGTGCCTTGGCGCCCTATCTACAGGCACAACAGCACTGGGGATCTGTGCTTTCCCAGAGACGCAACATCTCATGGCGCTCGGCCGCGGCAGAGCCTCTTGCCGAAAAGGCAAACGTCCGGCTCCTTCTCCCACAAGGAAGGGCCCAGCCCTGAAAGCTCTTGCTGCTCTTCACGGTGCCTTGGCGCCCTACCTACAGGCACAACAGCAGTGGGGATCTGTGCTTTCCCAGAGACGCAAGATCTCATGGCGCTCGGCCGCGGCAGAGCCTCTTGCCGAAAAGGCAAACGTCCGGCTCCTTCTCCCACAAGGAAGGGCCCAGCCCTGAAAGCTCTTGCTGCTCTTCACGGTGCCTTGGCGCCCTATCTACAGGCACAACAGCAGTGGGGATCTGTGCTTTCCCAGAGACGCAACATCTCATGGCGCTCGGCCCGCGGCAGAGCCTCTTGCCGAAAAGGCAAACGTCCGGCTCCTTCTCCCACAAGGAAGGGCCCAGCCCTGAAAGCTGTTGCTGCTCTTCACCTACCCTTGGCGCCCTTCCTACAGGCACAACAGCAGTGGGGATCTGTGCTTTCCCAGAGACGCAACATCTCATGGCGCTCGGCAGCGGCAGAGCCTCTTGCCGAAAAGGCAAACGTCCGGCTCCTTCTCCCACAAGGAAGGGCCCAGCCCTGAAAGCTCTTGCTGCTCTTCACGGTGCCTTGGCGCCCTACCTACAGGCACAACAGCACTGGGGATCTGTGCTTTCCCAGAGACGCAAGATCTCATGGCGCTCGGCCGCGGCAGAGCCTCTTGCCGAAAAGGCAAACGTCCGGCTCCTTCTCCCACAAGGAAGGGCCCAGCCCTGAAAGCTCTTGCTGCTCTTCACCTACCCTTGGCGCCCTACCTACAGGCACAACAGCAGTGGGGATCTGTGCTTTCCCAGAGACGCAAGATCTCATGGCGCTCGGCCGCGGCAGAGCCTCTTGCCGAAAAGGCAAACGTCCGGCTCCTTCTCCCACAAGGAAGGGCCCAGCCCTGAAAGCTCTTGCTGCTCTTCACGGTGCCTTGGCGCCCTATCTACAGGCACAACAGCAGTGGGGATCTGTGCTTTCCCAGAGACGCAAGATCTCAGGGCGCTCGGCCCGCGACAGAGCCTCTTGCCGAAAAGGCAAACCTCCGGCTCCTTCTCCCACAAGGAAGGGCCCAGCCCTGAAAGCTCTTGCTGCTCTTCACGGTGCCTTGGCGCCCTATCTACAGGCACAACAGCACTGGGGATCTGTGCTTTCCCAGAGACGCAAGATCTCATGGCGCTCGGCCGCGGCAGAGCCTCTTGCCGAAAAGGCAAACGTCCGGCTCCTTCTCCCACAAGGAAGGGCCCAGCCCTGAAAGCTCTTGCTGCTCTTCACGGTGCCTTGGCGCCCTACCTACAGGCACAACAGCAGTGGGGATCTGTGCTTTCCCAGAGACGCAAGATCTCATGGCGCTCGGCCGCGGCAGAGCCTCTTGCCGAAAAGGCAAACGTCCGGCTCCTTCTCCCACAAGGAAGGGCCCAGCCCTGAAAGCTCTTGCTGCTCTTCACGGTGCCTTGGCGCCCTATCTACAGGCACAACAGCAGTGGGGATCTGTGCTTTCCCAGAGACGCAACATCTCATGGCGCTCGGCCGCGGCAGAGCCTCTTGCCGAAAAGGCAAACGTCCGGCTCCTTCTCCCACAAGGAAGGGCCCAGCCCTGAAAGCTGTTGCTGCTCTTCACCTACCCTTGGCGCCCTTCCTACAGGCACAACAGCAGTGGGGATCTGTGCTTTCCCAGAGACGCAACATCTCATGGCGCTCGGCAGCGGCAGAGCCTCTTGCCGAAAAGGCAAACGTCCGGCTCCTTCTCCCACAAGGAAGGGCCCAGCCCTGAAAGCTCTTGCTGCTCTTCACGGTGCCTTGGCGCCCTACCTACAGGCACAACAGCACTGGGGATCTGTGCTTTCCCAGAGACGCAAGATCTCATGGCGCTCGGCCGCGGCAGAGCCTCTTGCCGAAAAGGCAAACGTCCGGCTCCTTCTCCCACAAGGAAGGGCCCAGCCCTGAAAGCTCTTGCTGCTCTTCACGGTGCCTTGGCGCCCTACCTACAGGCACAACAGCAGTGGGGATCTGTGCTTTCCCAGAGACGCAACATCTCATGGCGCTCGGCCGCGGCAGAGCCTCTTGCCGAAAAGGCAAACGTCCGGCTCCTTCTCCCACAAGGAAGGGCCCAGCCCTGAAAGCTCTTGCTGCTCTTCACGGTGCCTTGGCGCCCTATCTACAGGCACAACAGCAGTGGGGATCTGTGCTTTCCCAGAGACGCAACATCTCATGGCGCTCGGCCGCGGCAGAGCCTCTTGCCGAAAAGGCAAACGTCCGGCTCCTTCTCCCACAAGGAAGGGCCCAGCCCTGAAAGCTCTTGCTGCTCTTCATGGTGCCTTGGCGCCCTACCTACAGGCACAACAGCAGTGGGGATCTGTGCTTTCCCAGAGATGCAACATCTCATGGCGCTCGGCCGCGACAGAGCCTCTTGCCGAAAAGGCAAACGTCCGGCTCCTTCTCCCACAAGGAAGGGCCCAGCCCTGAAAGCTGTTGTTGCTCTTCACGGTGCCTTGGCGCCCTATCTACAGGCACAACAGCACTGGGGATCTGTGCTTTCCCAGAGACGCAAGATCTCATGGCGCTCGGCCGCGGCAGAGCCTCTTGCCGAAAAGGCAAACGTCCGGCTCCTTCTCCCACAAGGAAGGGCCCAGCCCTGAAAGCTCTTGCTGCTCTTCACGGTGCCTTGGCGCCCTACCTACAGGCACAACAGCAGTGGGGATCTGTGCTTTCCCAGAGACGCAACATCTCATGGCGCTCGGCCGCGGCAGAGCCTCTTGCCGAAAAGGCAAACGTCCGGCTCCTTCTCCCACAAGGAAGGGCCCAGCCCTGAAAGCTCTTGCTGCTCTTCACGGTGCCTTGGCGCCCTATCTACAGGCACAACAGCAGTGGGGATCTGTGCTTTCCCAGAGACGCAACATCTCATGGCGCTCGGCCGCGACAGAGCCTCTTGCCGAAAAGGCAAACGTCCGGCTCCTTCTCCCACAAGGAAGGGCCCAGCCCTGAAAGCTGTTGCTGCTCTTCACCTACCCTTGGCGCCCTTCCTACAGGCACAACAGCAGTGGGGATCTGTGCTTTCCCAGAGACGCAACATCTCATGGCGCTCGGCAGCGGCAGAGCCTCTTGCCGAAAAGGCAAACGTCCGGCTCCTTCTCCCACAAGGAAGGGCCCAGCCCTGAAAGCTCTTGCTGCTCTTCACGGTGCCTTGGTGCCCTATCTACAGGCACAACAGCAGTGGGGATCTGTGCTTTCCCAGAGACGCAAGATCTCTTGGTGCTCGGCCGCGGCAGAGCCTCTTGCCGAAAAGGCAAACGTCCGGCTCCTTCTGCCACAAGGAAGGGCCCAGCCCTGAAAGCTGTTGCTGCTCTTCACGGTGCCTTGGCGCCCTTTCTACAGGCACAACAGCAGTGGGGATCTGTGCTTTCCCAGAGACGCAACATCTCATGGCGCTCGGCCGCGGCAGAGCCTCTTGCCGAAAAGGCAAACGTCCGGCTCCTTCTCCCACAAGGAAGGGCCCAGCCCTGAAAGCTCTTGCTGCTCTTCACGGTGCCTTGGCGCCCTACCTACAGGCACAACAGCAGTGGGGATCTGTGCTTTCCCAGAGACGCAACATCTCATGGCGCTCGGCCGCGGCAGAGACACTTGCCGAAAAGGCAAACGTCCGGCTCCTTCTCCCACAAGGAAGGGCCCAGTCCTGAAAGCTCTTGCTGCTCTTCACGGTGCCTTGGCGCCCTACCTACAGGCACAACAGCAGTGGGGATCTGTGCTTTCCCAGAGACGCAAGAGCTCATGGCGCTCGGCCGCGGCAGAGCCTCTTGCTGAAAAGGCAAACGTCCGGCTCCTTCTCCCACAAGGAAGGGCCCAGCCCTGAAAGCTCTTGCTGCTCTTCACGGTGCCTTGGCGCCCTATCTACAGGCACAACAGCAGTGGGGATCTGTGCTTTCCCAGAGACGCAACATCTCATGGCGCTCGGCCGCGGCAGAGCCTCTTGCCGAAAAGGCAAACGTCCGGCTCCTTCTGCCACAAGGAAGGGCCCAGCCCTGAAAGCTCTTGCTGCTCTCCACGGTGCCTTGGCGCCCTACCTACAGGCACAACAGCACTGGGGATATGTGCTTTCCCAGAGACGCAACATCTCATGGCGCTCGGCCGCGGCAGAGCCTCTTGCCGAAAAGGCAAACGTCCGGCTCCTTCTCCCACAAGGAAGGGCCCAGCCCTGAAAGCTCTTGCTGCTCTTCATGGTGCCTTGGCGCCCTACCTACAGGCACAACAGCAGTGTGGATCTGTGCTTTCCCAGAGACGCAACATCTCATGGCGCTCGGCCGCGACAGAGCCTCTTGCCGAAAAGGCAAACGTCCGGCTCCTTCTCCCACAAGGAAGGGCCCAGCCCTGAAAGCTGTTGTTGCTCTTCACGGTGCCTTGGCGCCCTATCTACAGGCACAACAGCAGTGGGGATCTGTGCTTTCCCAGAGACGCAAGATCTCATGGCGCTCAGCCGCGGCAGAGCCTCTTGCCAAAAAGGCAAACGTCCGGCTCCTTCTCCCACAAGGAAGGGCCCAGCCCTGAAAGCTCTTGCTGCTCTTCACCTACCCTTGGCGCCCTACCTACAGGCACAACAGCACTGGGGATCTGTGCTTTCCCAGAGACGCAACATCTCATGGCGCTCGGCCGCGGCAGAGCCTCTTGCCGAAAAGGCAAACATCCGTCTCCTTCTCCCACAAGGAAGGGCCCAGCCCTGAAAGCTCTTGCTGCTCTTCACGGTGCCTTGGCGCCCTATCTACAGGCACAACAGCAGTGGGGATCTGTGCTTTCCCAGAGACGCAAGATCTCATGGCGCTCGGCCGCGGCAGAGCCTCTTGCCGAAAAGGCAAACGTCCGGCTCCTTCTCCCACAAGGAAGGGCCCAGCCCTGAAAGCTCTTGCTGCTCTTCACGGTGCCTTGGCGCCCTATCTACAGGCACAACAGCAGTGGGGATCTGTGCTTTCCCAGAGACGCAACATCTCATGGCGCTCGGACCGCGGCAGAGCCTCTTGCCGAAAAGGCAAACGTCCGGCTCCTTCTCCCACAAGGAAGGGCCCAGCCCTGAAAGCTCTTGCTGCTCTTCATGGTGCCTTGGCGCCCTACCTACAGGCACAACAGCAGTGTGGATCTGTGCTTTCCCAGAGACGCAACATCTCATGGCGCTCGGCCGCGACAGAGCCTCTTGCCGAAAAGGCAAACGTCCGGCTCCTTCTCCCACAAGGAAGGGCCCAGCCCTGAAAGCTCTTGCTGCTCTTCACAGTGCCTTGGCGCCCTATCTACAGGCACAACAGCAGTGGGGATCTGTGCTTTCCCAGAGACGCAACATCTCATGGCGCTCGGCCGCGACAGAGCCTCTTGCCGAAAAGGCAAACGTCCGGCTCCTTCTCCCACAAGGAAGGGCCCAGCCCTGAAAGCTCTTGCTGCTCTTCACGGTGCCTTGGCGCCCTATCTACAGGCACAACAGCAGTGGGGATCTGTGCTTTCCCAGAGACGCAAGATCTCATGGCGCTCGGCCGCGGCACAGCCTCTTGCCGAAAAGGCAAACGTCCGGCTCCTTCTCCCACAAGGAAGGGCCCAGCCCTGAAAGCTCTTGCTGCTCTTCACGGTGCCTTGGCGCCCTATCTACAGGCACAACAGCACTGGGGATCTGTGCTTTCCCAGAGACGCAACATCTCATGGCGCTCGGCCGCGGCAAAGCCTCTTGCCGAAAAGGCAAACGTCCGGCTCCTTCTCCCACAAGGAAGGGCCCAGCCCTGAAAGCTCTTGCTGCTCTTCACGGTGCCTTGGCGCCCTATCTACAGGCACAACAGCAGTGGGGATCTGTGCTTTCCCAGAGACGCAAGATCTCATGGCGCTCAGCCGCGGCAGAGCCTCTTGCCGAAAAGGCAAACGTCCGGCTCCTTCTCCCACAAGGAAGGGCCCAGCCCTGAAAGCTCTTGCTGCTCTTCACGGTGCCTTGGCGCCCTATCTACAGGCACAACAGCACTGGGGATCTGTGCTTTCCCAGAGACGCAACATCTCATGGCGCTCGGCCGCGACAGAGCCTCTTGCCGAAAAGGCAAACGTCCGGCTCCTTCTCCCACAAGGAGGGGCCCAGCCCTGAAAGCTCTTGCTGCTCTTCACGGTGCCTTGGCGCCCTACCTACAGGCACAACAGCAGTGGGGATCTGTGCTTTCCCAGAGACGCAACATCTCATGGCGCTCGGCCGCGGCAGAGCCTCTTGCCGAAAAGGCAAACGTCCGGCTCCTTCTCCCACAAGGAAGGGCCCAGCCCTGAAAGCTCTTGCTGCTCTTCACGGTGCCTTGGCGCCCTACCTACAGGCACAACAGCACTGGGGATCTGTGCTTTCCCAGAGACGCAAGATTTCATGGCGCTCGGCCGCGACAGAGCCTCTTGCCGAAAAGGCAAACGTCCGGCTCCTTCTCCCACAAGGAAGGGCCCAGCCCTGAAAGCTCTTGCTGCTCTTCACGGTGCCTTGGCGCCCTATCTACAGGCACAACAGCAGTGGGGATCTGTGCTTTCCCAGAGACGCAAGATCTCATGGCGCTCGGCCGCGGCACAGCCTCTTGCCGAAAAGGCAAACGTCCGGCTCCTTCTCCCACAAGGAAGGGCCCAGCCCTGAAAGCTCTTGCTGCTCTTCACGGTGCCTTGGTGCCCTATCTACAGGCACAACAGCACTGGGGATCTGTGCTTTCCCAGAGACGCAACATCTCATGGCGCTCGGCCGCGGCAAAGCCTCTTGCCGAAAAGGCAAACGTCCGGCTCCTTCTCCCACAAGGAAGGGCCCAGCCCTGAAAGCTCTTGCTGCTCTTCACCTACCCTTGGCGCCCTACCTACAGGCACAACAGCAGTGGGGATCTGTGCTTTCCCAGAGACGCAAGAGCTCATGGCGCTCGGCCGCGGCAGAGCCTCTTGCCGAAAAGGCAAACATCCGGCTCCTTCTCCCACAAGGAAGGGCCCAGCCCTGAAAGCTCTTGCTGCTCTTCACAGTGCCTTGGCGTCCTATCTACAGGCACAACAGCAGTGGGGATCTGTGCTTTCCCAGAGACGCAAGATCTCATGGCGCTCGGCCGCGGCAGAGCCTCTTGCCGAAAAGGCAAACGTCCGGCTCCTTCTCCCACAAGGAAGGGCCCAGCCCTGAAAGCTCTTGCTGCTCTTCACGGTGCCTTGGCGCCCTACCTACAAGCACAACAGCACTGGGGATCTGTGCTTTCCCAGAGACGCAAGATCTCAGGGCGCTCGGCCGCGACAGAGCCTCTTGCCGAAAAGGCAAACCTCCGGCTCCTTCTCCCACAAGGAAGGGGCCCAGCCCTGAAAGCTCTTGCTGCTCTTCACGGTGCCTTGGCGCCCTATCTACAGGCACAACAGCACTGGGGATCTGTGCTTTCCCAGAGACGCAAGATCTCATGGCGCTCGGCCGCGGCAGAGCCTCTTGCCGAAAAGGCAAACGTCCGGCTCCTTCTCCCACAAGGAAGGGCCCAGCCCTGAAAGCTCTTGCTGCTCTTCACGGTGCCTTGACGCCCTACCTACAGGCACAACAGCAGTGGGGATCTGTGCTTTCCCAGAGACGCAACATCTCATGGCGCTCGGCCGCGGCAGAGCCTCTTGCCGAAAAGGCAAACGTCCGGCTCCTTCTCCCACAAGGAAGGGCCCAGCCCTGAAAGCTCTTGCTGCTATTCACCTACCCTTGGCGCCCTACATACAGGCACAACAGCAGTGGGGATCTGTGCTTTCCCAGATACACAAGATCTCATGGCGCTCGGCCGCGGCAGAGCCTCTTGCCGAAAAGGCAAACGTCCGGCTCCTTCTGCCACAAGGAAGGGCCCAGCCCTGAAAGCTCTTGCTGCTCTTCACGGTGCCTTGGCGCCCTATCTACAGGCACAACAGCAGTGGGGATCTGTGCTTTCCCAGAGACGCAACATCTCATGGCGCTCGGCCGCGGCAGAGCCTCTTGCCGAAAAGGCAAACGTCCGGCTCCTTCTCCCACAAGGAAGGGCCCAGCCCTGAAAGCTCTTGCTGCTCTTCATGGTGCCTTGGCGCCCTACCTACAGGCACAACAGCAGTGGGGATCTGTGCTTTCCCAGAGATGCAACATCTCATGGCGCTCGGCCGCGACAGAGCCTCTTGCCGAAAAGGCAAACGTCCGGCTCCTTCTCCCACAAGGAAGGGCCCAGCCCTGAAAGCTGTTGTTGCTCTTCACGGTGCCTTGGCGCCCTATCTACAGGCACAACAGCACTGGGGATCTGTGCTTTCCCAGAGACGCAAGATCTCATGGCGCTCGGCCGCGGCAGAGCCTCTTGCCGAAAAGGCAAACGTCCGGCTCCTTCTCCCACAAGGAAGGGCCCAGCCCTGAAAGCTCTTGCTGCTCTTCACGGTGCCTTGGCGCCCTACCTACAGGCACAACAGCAGTGGGGATCTGTGCTTTCCCAGAGACGCAACATCTCATGGCGCTCGGCCGCGGCAGAGCCTCTTGCCGAAAAGGCAAACGTCCGGCTCCTTCTCCCACAAGGAAGGGCCCAGCCCTGAAAGCTCTTGCTGCTCTTCACGGTGCCTTGGCGCCCTATCTACAGGCACAACAGCAGTGGGGATCTGTGCTTTCCCAGAGACGCAACATCTCATGGCGCTCGGCCGCGACAGAGCCTCTTGCCGAAAAGGCAAACGTCCGGCTCCTTCTCCCACAAGGAAGGGCCCAGCCCTGAAAGCTGTTGCTGCTCTTCACCTACCCTTGGCGCCCTTCCTACAGGCACAACAGCAGTGGGGATCTGTGCTTTCCCAGAGACGCAACATCTCATGGCGCTCGGCAGCGGCAGAGCCTCTTGCCGAAAAGGCAAACGTCCGGCTCCTTCTCCCACAAGGAAGGGCCCAGCCCTGAAAGCTCTTGCTGCTCTTCACGGTGCCTTGGTGCCCTATCTACAGGCACAACAGCAGTGGGGATCTGTGCTTTCCCAGAGACGCAAGATCTCTTGGTGCTCGGCCGCGGCAGAGCCTCTTGCCGAAAAGGCAAACGTCCGGCTCCTTCTGCCACAAGGAAGGGCCCAGCCCTGAAAGCTGTTGCTGCTCTTCACGGTGCCTTGGCGCCCTTTCTACAGGCACAACAGCAGTGGGGATCTGTGCTTTCCCAGAGACGCAACATCTCATGGCGCTCGGCCGCGGCAGAGCCTCTTGCCGAAAAGGCAAACGTCCGGCTCCTTCTCCCACAAGGAAGGGCCCAGCCCTGAAAGCTCTTGCTGCTCTTCACGGTGCCTTGGCGCCCTACCTACAGGCACAACAGCAGTGGGGATCTGTGCTTTCCCAGAGACGCAACATCTCATGGCGCTCGGCCGCGGCAGAGACACTTGCCGAAAAGGCAAACGTCCGGCTCCTTCTCCCACAAGGAAGGGCCCAGCCCTGAAAGCTCTTGCTGCTCTTCACGGTGCCTTGGCGCCCTACCTACAGGCACAACAGCAGTGGGGATCTGTGCTTTCCCAGAGACGCAAGAGCTCATGGCGCTCGGCCGCGGCAGAGCCTCTTGCTGAAAAGGCAAACGTCCGGCTCCTTCTCCCACAAGGAAGGGCCCAGCCCTGAAAGCTCTTGCTGCTCTTCACGGTGCCTTGGCACCCTATCTACAGGCACAACAGCACTGGGGATCTGTGCTTTCCCAGAGACGCAAGAGCTCATGGCGCTCGGCCGCAGCAGAGCCTCTTGCCGAAAAGGCAAACGTCCGGCTCCTTCTCCCACAAGGAAGGGCCCAGCCCTGAAAGCTTTTGCTGCTCTTCACGGTGCCTTGGAGCCCTATCTACAGGCACAACAGCAGTGGGGATCTGTGCTTTCCCAGAGACGCAACATCTCATGGCGCTCGGCCGCGGCAGAGCCTCTTGCCGAAAAGGCAAACGTCCGGCTCCTTCTCCCACAAGGAAGGGCCCAGCCCTGAAAGCTCTTGCTGCTCTTCACGGTGCCTTGGCGCCCTATCTACAGGCACAACAGCAGTGGGGATCTGTGCTTTCCCAGAGACGCAACATCTCATGGCGCTCGGCCGCGGCAGAGCCTCTTGCCGAAAAGGCAAACGTCCGGCTCCTTCTGCCACAAGGAAGGGCCCAGCCCTGAAAGCTCTTGCTGCTCTCCACGGTGCCTTGGCGCCCTACCTACAGGCACAACAGCACTGGGGATATGTGCTTTCCCAGAGACGCAACATCTCATGGCGCTCGGCCGCGGCAGAGCCTCTTGCCGAAAAGGCAAACGTCCGGCTCCTTCTCCCACAAGGAAGGGCCCAGCCCTGAAAGCTCTTGCTGCTCTTCATGGTGCCTTGGCGCCCTACCTACAGGCACAACAGCACTGGGGATCTGTGCTTTCCCAGAGACGCAACATCTCATGGCGCTCGGCCGCGACAGAGCCTCTTGCCGAAAAGGCAAACGTCCGGCTCCTTCTCCCACAAGGAAGGGCCCAGCCCTGAAAGCTGTTGTTGCTCTTCACGGTGCCTTGGCGCCCTATCTACAGGCACAACAGCAGTGGGGATCTGTGCTTTCCCAGAGACGCAAGATCTCATGGCGCTCAGCCGCGGCAGAGCCTCTTGCCAAAAAGGCAAACGTCCGGCTCCTTCTCCACAAGGAAGGGCCCAGCCCTGAAAGCTCTTGCTGCTCTTCACCTACCCTTGGCGCCCTACCTACAGGCACAACAGCACTGGGGATCTGTGCTTTCCCAGAGACGCAACATCTCATGGCGCTCGGCCGCGGCAGAGCCTCTTGCCGAAAAGGCAAACATCCGTCTCCTTCTCCCACAAGGAAGGGCCCAGCCCTGAAAGCTCTTGCTGCTCTTCACGGTGCCTTGGCGCCCTATCTACAGGCACAACAGCAGTGGGGATCTGTGCTTTCCCAGAGACGCAAGATCTCATGGCGCTCGGCCGCGGCAGAGCCTCTTGCCGAAAAGGCAAACGTCCGGCTCCTTCTCCCACAAGGAAGGGGCCCAGCCCTGAAAGCTCTTGCTGCTCTTCACGGTGCCTTGGCGCCCTATCTACAGGCACAACAGCAGTGGGGATCTGTGCTTTCCCAGAGACGCAACATCTCATGGCGCTCGGCCGCGGCAGAGCCTCTTGCCGAAAAGGCAAACGTCCGGCTCCTTCTCCCACAAGGAAGGGCCCAGCCCTGAAAGCTCTTGCTGCTCTTCACGGTGCCTTGGCGCCCTATCTACAGGCACAACAGCAGTGGGGGATCTGTGCTTTCCCAGAGACGCAACATCCTCATGGCGCTCGGCCCGCGGCAGAGCCTCTTGCCGAAAAGGCAAACGTCCGGCTCCTTCTGCCACAAGGAAGGGCCCAGCCCTGAAAGCTCTTGCTGCTCTTCACGGTGCCTTGGCGCCCTACCTACAGGCACAACAGCAGTGGGGATCTGTGCTTTCCCAGAGACGCAACATCTCATGGCGCTCGGCCGCGGCAGAGCCTCTTGCCGAAAAGGCAAACGTCCGGCTCCTTCTCCCACAAGGAAGGGCCCAGCCCTGAAAGCTCTTGCTGCTCTTCATGGTGCCTTGGCGCCCTACCTACAGGCACAACAGCAGTGTGGATCTGTGCTTTCCCAGAGACGCAACATCTCATGGCGCTCGGCCGCGACAGAGCCTCTTGCCGAAAAGGCAAACGTCCGGCTCCTTCTCCCACAAGGAAGGGCCCAGCCCTGAAAGCTCTTGCTGCTCTTCACAGTGCCTTGGCGCCCTATCTACAGGCACAACAGCAGTGGGGATCTGTGCTTTCCCAGAGACGCAACATCTCATGGCGCTCGGCCCGCGGCAGAGCCTCTTGCCGAAAAGGCAAACGTCCGGCTCCTTCTCCCACAAGGAAGGGCCCAGCCCTGAAAGCTCTTGCTGCTCTTCACGGTGCCTTGGCGCCCTATCTACAGGCACAACAGCACTGGGGATCTGTGCTTTCCCAGAGACGCAACATCTCATGGCGCTCGGCCGCGGCACAGCCTCTTGCCGAAAAGGCAAACGTCCGGCTCCTTCTCCCACAAGGAAGGGCCCAGCCCTGAAAGCTCTTGCTGCTCTTCACGGTGCCTTGGCGCCCTATCTACAGGCACAACAGCACTGGGGATCTGTGCTTTCCCAGAGACGCAACATCTCATGGCGCTCGGCCGCGGCAAAGCCTCTTGCCGAAAAGGCAAACGTCCGGCTCCTTCTCCCACAAGGAAGGGCCCAGCCCTGAAAGCTCTTGCTGCTCTTCACGGTGCCTTGGCGCCCTATCTACAGGCACAACAGCAGTGGGGATCTGTGCTTTCCCAGAGACGCAAGATCTCATGGCGCTCAGCCGCGGCAGAGCCTCTTGCCGAAAAGGCAAACGTCCGGCTCCTTCTCCCACAAGGAAGGGCCCAGCCCTGAAAGCTCTTGCTGCTCTTCACGGTGCCTTGGCGCCCTATCTACAGGCACAACAGCACTGGGGATCTGTGCTTTCCCAGAGACGCAACATCTCATGGCGCTCGGCCGCGACAGAGCCTCTTGCCGAAAAGGCAAACGTCCGGCTCCTTCTCCCACAAGGAGGGGCCCAGCCCTGAAAGCTCTTGCTGCTCTTCATGGTGCCTTGGCGCCCTACCTACAGGCACAACAGCAGTGGGGATCTGTGCTTTCCCAGAGACGCAACATCTCATGGCGCTCGGGCCGCGGCAGAGCCTCTTGCCGAAAAGGCAAACGTCCGGCTCCTTCTGCCACAAGGAAGGGCCCAGCCCTGAAAGCTCTTGCTGCTCTTCACGGTGCCTTGGCGCCCTACCTACAGGCACAACAGCACTGGGGATCTGTGCTTACCCAGAGACGCAAGATTTCATGGCGCTCGGCCGCGACAGAGCCTCTTGCCGAAAAGGCAAACGTCCGGCTCCTTCTCCCACAAGGAAGGGCCCAGCCCTGAAAGCTCTTGCTGCTCTTCACGGTTGCCTTGGCGCCCTATCTACAGGCACAACAGCAGTGGGGATCTGTGCTTTCCCCAGAGACGCAAGATCTCATGGCGCTCGGGCCGCGGCACAGCCTCTTGCCGAAAAGGCAAACGTCCGGCTCCTTCTCCCACAAGGAAGGGCCCAGCCCTGAAAGCTCTTGCTGCTCTTCACGGTGCCTTGGTGCCCTATCTACAGGCACAACAGCAGTGGGGATCTGTGCTTTCCCAGAGACGCAACATCTCATGGCGCTCGGCCGCGGCAAAGCCTCTTGCCGAAAAGGCAAACGTCCGGCTCCTTCTCCCACAAGGAAGGGCCCAGCCCTGAAAGCTCTTGCTGCTCTTCACCTACCCTTGGCGCCCTACCTACAGGCACAACAGCAGTGGGGATCTGTGCTTTCCCAGAGACGCAAGAGCTCATGGCGCTCGGCCGCGGCAGAGCCTCTTGCCGAAAAGGCAAACATCCGGCTCCTTCTCCCACAAGGAAGGGCCCAGCCCTGAAAGCTCTTGCTGCTCTTCACAGTGCCTTGGCGTCCTATCTACAGGCACAACAGCAGTGGGGATCTGTGCTTTCCCAGAGACGCAAGATCTCATGGCGCTCGGCCGCGGCAGAGCCTCATGCCGAAAAGGCAAACGTCCGGCTCCTTCTCCCACAAGGAAGGGCCCAGCCCTGAAAGCTCTTGCTGCTCTTCACGGTGCCTTGGCGCCCTACCTACAAGCACAACAGCACTGGGGATCTGTGCTTTCCCAGAGACGCAAGATCTCAGGGCGCTCGGCCGCGACAGAGCCTCTTGCCGAAAAGGCAAACCTCCGGCTCCTTCTCCCACAAGGAAGGGCCCAGCCCTGAAAGCTCTTGCTGCTCTTCACGGTGCCTTGGCGCCCTATCTACAGGCACAACAGCAGTGGGGATCTGTGCTTTCCCAGAGACGCAACATCTCATGGCGCTCGGCCGCGGCAGAGCCTCTTGCCGAAAAGGCAAACGTCCGGCTCCTTCTCCCACAAGGAAGGGCCCAGCCCTGAAAGCTCTTGCTGCTCTTCACGGTGCCTTGGCGCCCTACCTACAGGCACAACAGCAGTGGGGATCTGTGCTTTCCCAGAGACGCAACATCTCATGGCGCTCGGCCGCGGCAGAGCCTCTTGCCGAAAAGGCAAACGTCCGGCTCCTTCTCCCACAAGGAAGGGCCCAGCCCTGAAAGCTCTTGCTGCTCTTCACGGTGCCTTGGCGCCCTATCTACAGGCACAACAGCAGTGGGGATCTGTGCTTTCCCAGAGACGCAACATCTCATGGCGCTCGGCCGCGACAGAGCCTCTTGCCGAAAAGGCAAACGTCCGGCTCCTTCTCCCACAAGGAAGGGCCCAGCCCTGAAAGCTGTTGCTGCTCTTCACCTACCCTTGGCGCCCTTCCTACAGGCACAACAGCAGTGGGGATCTGTGCTTTCCCAGAGACGCAACATCTCATGGCGCTCGGCAGCGGCAGAGCCTCTTGCCGAAAAGGCAAACGTCCGGCTCCTTCTCCCACAAGGAAGGGCCCAGCCCTGAAAGCTCTTGCTGCTCTTCACGGCTGCCTTGGTGCCCTACCTACAGGCACAACAGCACTGGGGATCTGTGCTTTCCCAGAGACGCAACATCTCATGGCGCTCGGGCCGCGACAGAGCCTCTTGCCGAAAAGGCAAACGTCCGGCTCCTTCTCCCACAAGGAGGGGCCCAGCCCTGAAAGCTCTTGCTGCTCTTCATGGTGCCTTGGCGCCCTACCTACAGGCACAACAGCAGTGGGGATCTGTGCTTTCCCAGAGACGCAACATCTCATGGCGCTCGGCCGCGGCAGAGCCTCTTGCCGAAAAGGCAAACGTCCGGCTCCTTCTGCCACAAGGAAGGGCCCAGCCCTGAAAGCTCTTGCTGCTCTTCACGGTGCCTTGGCGCCCTACCTACAGGCACAACAGCACTGGGGATCTGTGCTTTCCCAGAGACGCAAGATTTCATGGCGCTCGGCCGCGACAGAGCCTCTTGCCGAAAAGGCAAACGTCCGGCTCCTTCTCCCACAAGGAAGGGCCCAGCCCTGAAAGCTCTTGCTGCTCTTCACGGTGCCTTTGCGCCATACCTACAGGCACAACAGCAGTGGGGATCTGTGCTTTCCCAGAGACGCAAGATCTCATGGCGCTCGGCCGCGGCAAAGCCTCTTGCCGAAAAGGTAAACGTCCGGCTCCTTCTCCCACAAGGAAGGGCCCAGCCCTGAAAGCTCTTGCTGCTCTTCACGGTGCCTTGGCGCCCTATCTACAGGCACAACAGCACTGGGGAGCCGTGCTTTCCGAGGACGCAAGATCTCATGGCGCTTGGCCGCGGCAGAGCCTCTTGCCGAAAAGGCAAACGTCCGGCTCCTTCTCCCACAAGGAAGGGCCCAGCCCTGAAAGCTCTTGCTGCTCTTCACGGTGCCTTGGCGCCCTATCTACAGGCACAACAGCAGTGGGGATCTGTGCTTTCCCAGAGACGCAACATCTCATGGCGCTCGGGCCGCGGCAAAGCCTCTTGCCGAAAAGGTAAACGTCCGGCTCCTTCTCCCACAAGGAAGGGCCCAGCCCTCAAAGCTCTTGCTGCTCTTCACGGTGCCTTGGCACCCTCTCTACAGGCACAACAGCACTGGGGATCTGTGCTTTCCCAGAGACGCAACATCTCATGGCGCTCGGCCGCAGCAGAGCCTCTTGCCGAAAAGGCAAACGTCCGGCTCCTTCTCCCACAAGGAAGGGCCCAGCCCTGAAAGCTCTTGCTGCTCTTCACGGTGCCTTGGCGCCCTACCTACAGGCACAACAGCAGTGGGGATCTGTGCTTTCCCAGAGACGCAACATCTATTGGCGTTCGGCGCCGGCAGAGCCTCTTGCCGAAAAGGCAAACGTCCGGCTCCTTCTCCCACAAGGAAGGGCCCAGCCCTGAAAGCTCTTGCTGCTCTTCACGGTGCCTTGGCGCCCTATCTACAGGCACAACAGCACTGGGGATCTGTGCTTTCCCAGAGACGCAACATCTATTGGCGTTCGGCCGCGGCAGAGCCTCTTGCCGAAAAGGCAAACGTCCGGCTCCTTCTCCCACAAGGAAGGGCCCAGCCCTGAAAGCTCTTGCTGCTCTTCACGGTGCCTTGGCGCCCTATCTACAGGCACAACACGCAGTGGGGATCTGTGCTTTCCCAGAGACGCAACATCTCATGGCGCTCGGCCGCGGCAGAGCCTCTTGCCGAAAAGGCAAACGTCCGGCTCCTTCTCCCACAAGGAAGGGCCCAGCCTGAAAGCTCTTGCTGCTCTTCACCTACCCTTGGCGCCCTACCTACAGGCACAACAGCAGTGGGGATCTGTGCTTTCCCAGAGACGCAAGATCTCATGGCGCTCGGCCGCGGCAAAGCCTCTTGCCGAAAAGGTAAACGTCCGGCTCCTTCTCCCACAAGGAAGGGCCCAGCCCTGAAAGCTCTTGCTGCTCTTCACGGTGCCTTGGCACCCTCTCTACAGGCACAACAGCACTGGGGATCTGTGCTTTCCCAGAGACGCAACATCTCATGGCGCTCGGCCGCAGCAGAGCCTCTTGCCGAAAAGGCAAACGTCCGGCTCCTTCTCCCACAAGGAAGGGCCCAGCCCTGAAAGCTCTTGCTGCTCTTCACGGTGCCTTGGCGCCCTATCTACAGGCACAACAGCAGTGGGGATCTGTGCTTTCCCAGAGACGCAACATCTATTGGCGTTCGGCCGCGGCAGTGCCTCTTGCCAAAAAGGCAAACGTCCGGCTCCTTCTCCCACAAGGAAGGGCCCAGCCCTGAAAGCTCTTGCTGCTCTTCACGGTGCCTTGGCGCCCTACCTACAGGCACAACAGCATGTGGGGATCTGTGCTTTCCCAGAGACGCAACATCTCATGGCGCTCGGCCCGCGGCATAGCCTCTTGCCGAAAAGGCAAACGTCCGGCTCCTTCTCCCACAAGGAAGGGCCCAGCCCTGAAAGCTCTTGCTGCTCTTCACGGTGCCTTGGCGCCCTATCTACAGGCACAACAGCAGTGGGGATCTGTGCTTTCCCAGAGACGCAACATCTCATGGCGCTCGGCCGCAGCAGAGCCTCTTGCCGAAAAGGCAAACGTCCGGCTCCTTCTCCCACAAGGAAGGGCCCAGCCCTGAAAGCTCTTGCTGCTCTTCACGGTGCCTTGGCGCCCTACCTACAGGCACAACAGCAGTGGGGATCTGTGCTTTCCCAGAGACGCAACATCTATTGGCGTTCGGCCGCGGCAGAGCCTCTTGCCGAAAAGGCAAACGTCCGGCTCCTTCTCCCACAAGGAAGGGCCCAGCCCTGAAAGCTCTTGCTGCTCTTCACGCTGCCTTGGTGCCCTACCTACAGGCACAACAGAACTGGGGATCTGTGCTTTCCCAGAGACGCAACATCTATTGGCGTTCGGCCGCGGCAGAGCCTCTTGCCGAAAAGGCAAACGTCCGGCTCCTTCTCCCACAAGGAAGGGCCCAGCCCTGAAAGCTCTTGCTGCTCTTCACGGTGCCTTGGCGCCCTATCTACAGGCACAACAGCAGTGGGGATCTGTGCTTTCCCAGAGACGCAACATCTCATGGCGCTCGGCCGCGGCAGAGCCTCTTGCCGAAAAGGCAAACGTCCGGCTCCTTCTCCCACAAGGAAGGGCCCAGCCCTGAAAGCTCTTGCTGCTCTTCACCTACCCTTGGCGCCCTACCTACAGGCACAACAGCAGTGGGGATCTGTGCTTTCCCAGAGACGCAAGATCTCATGGCGCTCGGCCGCGGCAAAGCCTCTTGCCGAAAAGGTAAACGTCCGGCTCCTTCTCCCACAAGGAAGGGCCCAGCCCTGAAAGCTCTTGCTGCTCTTCACGGTGCCTTGGCACCCTCTCTACAGGCACAACAGCACTGGGGATCTGTGCTTTCCCAGAGACGCAACATCTCATGGCGCTCGGCCGCAGCAGAGCCTCTTGCCGAAAAGGCAAACGTCCGGCTCCTTCTCCCACAAGGAAGGGCCCAGCCCTGAAAGCTCTTGCTGCTCTTCACAGTGCCTTGGCGCCCTATCTACAGGCACAACAGCAGTGGGGATCTGTGCTTTCCCAGAGACGCAACATCTATTGGCGTTCGGCCGCGGCAGTGCCTCTTGCCAAAAAGGCAAACGTCCGGCTCCTTCTCCCACAAGGAAGGGCCCAGCCCTGAAAGCTCTTGCTGCTCTTCACGGTGCCTTGGCGCCCTACCTACAGGCACAACAGCAGTGGGGATCTGTGCTTTCCCAGAGACGCAAGATCTCATGGCGCTCGGCCCGCGGCAGAGCCTCTTGCCGAAAAGGCAAACGTCCGGCTCCTTCTCCCACAAGGAAGGGCCCAGCCCTGAAAGCTCTTGCTGCTCTTCACGGTGCCTTGGCGCCCTATCTACAGGCAGAACAGCACTGGGGATCTGTGCTTTCCCAGAGACGCAAGAGCTCATGGCGCTCGGCCGCGGCAGAGCCTCTTGCCGAAAAGGCAAACGTCCGGCTCCTTCTCCCACAAGGAAGGGCCCAGCCCTGAAAGCTCTTGCTGCTCTTCACGGTGCCTTGGCGCCCTATCTACAGGCACAACAGCAGTGGGGATCTGTGCTTTCCCAGAGACGCAACATCTATTGGCGTTCGGCCGCGGCAGTGCCTCTTGCCAAAAAGGCAAACGTCCGGCTCCTTCTCCCACAAGGAAGGGCCCAGCCCTGAAAGCTCTTGCTGCTCTTCACCTACCCTTGGCGCCCTACCTACAGGCACAACAGCAGTGGGGATCTGTGCTTTCCCAGAGACGCAACATCTCATGGCGCTCGGCCGCGGCAGAGCCTCTTGCCGAAAAGGCAAACGTCCGGCTCCTTCTCCCACAAGGAAGGGCCCAGCCCTGAAAGCTCTTGCTGCTCTTCATGGTGCCTTGGCGCCCTATCTACAGGCACAACAGCAGTGGGGATCTGTGCTTTCCCAGAGACGCAAGAGCTCATGGCGCTCGGCCGCGGCAGAGCCTCTTGCCGAAAAGGCAAACGTCCGGCTCCTTCTCCCACAAGGAAGGGCCCAGCCCTGAAAGCTGTTGCTGCTCTTCACGGTGCCTTGGTGCCCTATCTACAGGCACAACAGCACTGGGGATCTGTGCTTTCCCAGAGACGCAACATCTCATGGCGCTCGGCCGCGGCAGAGCCTCTTGCCGAAAAGGCAAACGTCCGGCTCCTTCTCCCACAAGGAAGGGCCCAGCCCTGAAAGCTCTTGCTGCTCTTCACGGTGCCTTGGCGCCCTATCTACAGGCACAACAGCACTGGAGATCTGTGCTTTCCCAGAGACGCAACATCTCATGGCGCTCGGCCGCGGCAGAGCCTCTTGCCGAAAAGGCAAACGTCCGGCTCCTTCTCCCACAAGGAAGGGCCCAGCCCTGAAAGCTCTTGCTGCTCTTCACGGTGCCTTGGCGCCCTATCTAAAGGCACAACAGCACTGGGGATCTGTGCTTTCCCAGAGACGCAACATCTCATGGCGCTCGGCCGTGGCAGAGCCTCTTGCCGAAAAGGCAAACGTCCGGCTCCTTCTCCCACAAGGAAGGGCCCAGCCCTGAAAGCTCTTGCTGCTCTTCACGCTGCCTTGGTGCCCTACCTACAGGCACAACAGCACTGGGGATCTGTGCTTTCCCAGAGACGCAAGAGCTCATGGCGCTCGGCCGCGGCAAAACCTCTTGCCGAAAAGGCAAACGTCTGGCTCCTTCTCCCACAAGGAAGGGCCCAGCCCTGAAAGCTCTTGCTGCTCTTCACGGTGCCTTGGCGCCCTATCTACAGGCACAACAGCACTGGGGAGCCGTGCTTTCCGAGGACGCAAGATCTCATGGCGCTTGGCCGCGGCAGAGCCTCTTGCCGAAAAGGCAAACGTCCGGCTCCTTCTCCCACAAGGAAGGGCCCAGCCCTGAAAGCTCTTGCTGCTCTTCACGGTGCCTTTGCGCCCTACCTACAGGCACAACAGCAGTGGGGATCTGTGCTTTCCCAGAGACGCAAGATCTCATGGCGCTCGGCCGCGGCAAAGCCTCTTGCCGAAAAGGTAAACGTCCGGCTCCTTCTCCCACAAGGAAGGGCCCAGCCCTGAAAGCTCTTGCTGCTCTTCACGGTGCCTTGGCGCCCTATCTACAGGCACAACAGCACTGGGGAGCCGTGCTTTCCGAGGACGCAAGATCTCATGGCGCTTGGCCGCGGCAGAGCCTCTTGCCGAAAAGGCAAACGTCCGGCTCCTTCTCCCACAAGGAAGGGCCCAGCCCTGAAAGCTCTTGCTGCTCTTCACGGTGCCTTGGCGCCCTACCTACAGGCACAACAGCAGTGGGGATCTGTGCTTTCCCAGAGACGCAAGATCTCATGGCGCTCGGCCGCGGCAAAGCCTCTTGCCGAAAAGGTAAACGTCCGGCTCCTTCTCCCACAAGGAAGGGCCCAGCCCTGAAAGCTCTTGCTGCTCTTCACGGTGCCTTGGCACCCTCTCTACAGGCACAACAGCACTGGGGATCTGTGCTTTCCCAGAGACGCAACATCTCATGGCGCTCGGCCGCAGCAGAGCCTCTTGCCGAAAAGGCAAACGTCCGGCTCCTTCTCCCACAAGGAAGGGCCCAGCCCTGAAAGCTCTTGCTGCTCTTCACGGTGCCTTGGCGCCCTATCTACAGGCACAACAGCAGTGGGGATCTGTGCTTTCCCAGAGACGCAACATCTATTGGCGTTCGGCCGCGGCAGAGCCTCTTGCCGAAAAGGCAAACGTCCGGCTCCTTCTCCCACAAGGAAGGGCCCAGCCCTGAAAGCTCTTGCTGCTCTTCACGGTGCCTTGGCGCCCTATCTACAGGCACAACAGCACTGGGGATCTGTGCTTTCCCAGAGACGCAACATCTATTGGCGTTCGGCCGCGGCAGTGCCTCTTGCCAAAAAGGCAAACGTCCGGCTCCTTCTCCCACAAGGAAGGGCCCAGCCCTGAAAGCTCTTGCTGCTACGGTGCCTTGGCGCCCTACCTACAGGCACAACAGCACTGGGGATCTGTGCTTTCCCAGAGACGCAACATCTCATGGCGCTCGGCCGCGGCAGAGCCTCTTGCCAAAAAGGCAAACGTCCGGCTCCTTCTCCCACAAGGAAGGGCCCAGCCCTGAAAGCTCTTGCTGCTCTTCACCTACCCTTGGCGCCCTACCTACAGGCACAACAGCAGTGGGGATCTGTGCTTTCCCAGAGACGCAAGAGCTCATGGCGCTCGACCGCGGCAGAGCCTCTTGCCGAAAAGGCAAACGTCCGGCTCCTTCTCCCACAAGGAAGGGCCCAGCCCTGAAAGCTCTTGCTGCTCTTCACGGTGCCTTGGTGCCCTATCTACAGGCACAACAGCACTGGGGATCTGTGCTTTCCCAGAGACGCAACATCTCATGGCGCTCGGCCGCGGCAGAGCCTCTTGCCAAAAAGGCAAACGTCCGGCTCCTTCTCCCACAAGGAAGGGCCCAGCCCTGAAAGCTCTTGCTGCTCTTCACGGTGCCTTGGCGCCCTATCTACAGGCACAACAGCACTGGGGATCTGTGCTTTCCCAGAGACGCAACATCTCATGGCGCTCGGCCGCGGCAAAACCTCTTGCCGAAAAGGCAAACGTCTGGCTCCTTCTCCCACAAGGAAGGGCCCAGCCCTGAAAGCTCTTGCTGCTCTTCACGGTGCCTTGGCGCCCTATCTACAGGCACAACAGCACTGGGGAGCCGTGCTTTCCGAGGACGCAAGATCTCATGGCGCTTGGCCGCGGCAGAGCCTCTTGCCGAAAAGGCAAACGTCCGGCTCCTTCTCCCACAAGGAAGGGCCCAGCCCTGAAAGCTCTTGCTGCTCTTCACGGTGCCTTTGCGCCCTACCTACAGGCACAACAGCAGTGGGGATCTGTGCTTTCCCAGAGACGCAAGATCTCATGGCGCTCGGCCGCGGCAAAGCCTCTTGCCGAAAAGGTAAACGTCCGGCTCCTTCTCCCACAAGGAAGGGCCCAGCCCTGAAAGCTCTTGCTGCTCTTCACGGTGCCTTGGCACCCTCTCTACAGGCACAACAGCACTGGGGATCTGTGCTTTCCCAGAGACGCAACATCTCATGGCGCTCGGCCGCTGGCAGAGCCTCTTGCCGAAAAGGCAAACGTCCGGCTCCTTCTCCCACAAGGAAGGGCCCAGCCCTGAAAGCTCTTGCTGCTCTTCACGGTGCCTTGGCGCCCTATCTAAAGGCACAACAGCAGTGGGGATCTGTGCTTTCCAGAGACGCAACATCTATTGGCGTTCGGCCGCTGGCAGTGCCTCTTGCCAAAAAGGCAAACGTCCGGCTCCTTCTCCCACAAGGAAGGGCCCAGCCCTGAAAGCTCTTGCTGCTCTTCACGGTGCCTTGGCGCCCTACCTACAGGCACAACAGCAGTGGGGATCTGTGCTTTCCCAGAGACGCAACATCTCATGGCGCTCGGCCGCGGCAGAGCCTCTTGCCGAAAAGGCAAACGTCCGGCTCCTTCTCCCACAAGGAAGGGCCCAGCCCTGAAAGCTCTTGCTGCTCTTCACGGTGCCTTGGCGCCCTATCTACAGGCAGAACAGCACTGGGGATCTGTGCTTTCCCAGAGACGCAAGAGCTCATGGCGCTCGGCCGCGGCACAGCCTCTTGCCGAAAAGGCAAACGTCCGGCTCCTTCTCCCACAAGGAAGGGCCCAGCCCTGAAAGCTCTTGCTGCTCTTCATGGTGCCTTGGCGCCCTACCTACAGGCAGAACAGCACTGGGGATCTGTGCTTTCCCAGAGACGCAACATCTCATGGCGCTCGGCCGCGACAGAGCCTCTTGCCGAAAAGGCAAACGTCCGGCTCCTTCTCCCACAAGGAAGGGCCCAGCCCTGAAAGCTCTTGCTGCTCTTCACGGTGCCTTGGCGCCCTATCTACAGGCATAACAGCACTGGGGATCTGTGCTTTCCCAGAGACGCAACATCTCATGGCGCTCGGCCGCGGCAGAGCCTCTTGCCGAAAAGGCAAACGTCCGGCTCCTTCTCCCACAAGGAAGGGCCCAGCCCTGAAAGCTCTTGCTGCTCTTCACGGTGCCTTGGCGCCCTACCTACAGGCACAACAGCAGTGGGGATCTGTGCTTTCCCAGAGACGCAACATCTCATGGCGCTCGGCCGCGGCAGAGCCTCTTGCCGAAAAGGCAAACGTCCGGCTCCTTCTCCCACAAGGAAGGGCCCAGCCCTGAAAGCTCTTGCTGCTCTTCACGGTGCCTTGGCGCCCTACCTACAGGCACAACAGCAGTGGGGATCTGTGCTTTCCCAGAGACGCAAGATCTCATGGCGCTCGGCCGCGGCAGAGCCTCTTGCCGAAAAGGCAAACGTCCGGCTCCTTCTCCCACAAGGAAGGGCCCAGCCCTGAAAGCTCTTGCTGCTCTTCACGGTGCCTTGGCGCCCTATCTACAGGCACAACAGCACTGGGGATCTGTGCTTTCCCAGAGACGCAACATCTCATGGCGCTCGGCCGCGGCAGAGCCTCTTGCCGAAAAGGCAAACGTCCGGCTCCTTCTCCCACAAGGAAGGGCCCAGCCCTGAAAGCTCTTGCTGCTCTTCACGGTGCCTTGGCGCCCTATCTACAGGCACAACAGCACTGGGGATCTGTGCTTTCCCAGAGACGCAACATCTCATGGCGCTCTAGCCGCGGCAGTGCCTCTTGCCGAAAAGGCAAACGTCCGGCTCCTTCTCCCACAAGGAAGGGCCCAGCCCTGAAAGCTCTTGCTGCTCTTCACGGTGCCTTGGTGCCCTACCTACAGGCACAACAGCAGTGGGGATCTGTGCTTTCCCAGAGACGCAACATCTCATGGCGCTCTAGCCGCGGCAGTGCCTCTTGCCGAAAAGGCAAACGTCCGGCTCCTTCTCCCACAGGGAAGGGCCCAGCCCTGAAAGCTGTTGCTGCTCTTCACGGTGCCTTGGCGCCCTATCTACAGGCACAACAGCAGTGGGGATCTGTGCTTTCCCAGAGACGCAACATCTCATGGCGCTCGGCCGCGACAGAGCCTCTTGCCGAAAAGGCAAACGTCCGGCTCCTTCTCCCACAAGGAGGGGCCCAGCCCTGAAAGCTCTTGCTGCTCTTCACGGTGCCTTGGTGCCCTATCTACAGGCACAACAGCACTGGGGATCTGTGCTTTCCCAGAGACGCAAGATCTCATGGCGCTCGGCCGCGGCAGAGCCTCTTGCGAAAAGGCAAACGTCCGGCTCCTTCTCCCACAAGGAAGGGCCCAGCCCTGAAAGCTCTTGCTGCTCTTCACGGTGCCTTGGCGCCCTACCTACAGGCACAACAGCACTGGGGATCTGTGCTTTCCCAGAGACGCAACATCTCATGGCGCTCGGCCGCGGCAGAGCCTCTTGCCGAAAAGGCAAACGTCCGGCTCCTTCTCCCACAAGGAAGGGCCCAGCCCTGAAAGCTCTTGCTGCTCTTCACGGTGCCTTGGCGCCCTACCTACAGGCACAACAGCACTGGGGATCTGTGCTTTCCCAGAGACGCAAGATCTCATGGCGCTCGGCCGCGGCAGAGCCTCTTGCCGAAAAGGCAAACATCCGGCTCCTTCTCCCACAAGGAAGGGCCCAGCCCTGAAAGCTCTTGCTGCTCTTCACGGTGCCTTGGCGCCCTACCTACAGGCACAACAGCACTGGGGATCTGTGCTTTCCCAGAGACGCAAGAGCTCATGGCGCTCGGCCGCGGCAGAGCCTCTTGCCGAAAAGGCAAACGTCCGGCTCCTTCTCCCACAGGGAAGGGCCCAGCCCTGAAAGCTCTTGCTGCTCTTCACGGTGCCTTGGCGCCCTACCTACAGGCAGAACAGCACTGGGGATCTGTGCTTTCCCAGAGACGCAACATCTCATGGCGCTCGGCCGCGACAGAGCCTCTTGCCGAAAAGGCAAACGTCCGGCTCCTTCTCCCACAAGGAAGGGCCCAGCCCTGAAAGCTCTTGCTGCTCTTCACGGTGCCTTGGCGCCCTACCTACAGGCACAACAGCAGTGGGGATCTGTGCTTTCCCAGAGACGCAACATCTCATGGCGCTCGGCCGCGGCAGTGCCTCTTGCCAAAAAGGCAAACGTCCGGCTCCTTCTCCCACAAGGAAGGGCCCAGCCCTGAAAGCTCTTGCTGCTCTTCACGGTGCCTTGGCGCCCTACCTACAGGCACAACAGCACTGGAGATCTGTGCTTTCCCAGAGACGCAACATCTCATGGCGCTCGGCCGCGGCAGAGCCTCTTGCCGAAAAGGCAAACGTCCGGCTCCTTCTCCCACAAGGAAGGGCCCAGCCCTGAAAGCTCTTGCTGCTCTTCACGGTGCCTTGGCGCCCTATCTACAGGCACAACAGCAGTGGGGATCTGTGCTTTCCCAGAGACGCAACATCTCATGGCGCTCGGCCGCGGCAGAGCCTCTTGCCGAAAAGTCAAACGTCCGGCTCCTTCTCCCACAGGGAAGGGCCCAGCCCTGAAAGCTCTTGCTGCTCTTAACGGTGCCTTGGCGCCCTACCTACAGGCACAACAGCACTGGGGATCTGTGCTTTCCCAGAGACGCAACATCTCATGGCGCTCGGCCGCGGCAGAGCCTCTTGCCGAAAAGGGAAACGTCCGGCTCCTTCTCCCACAAGGAAGGGCCCAGCCCTGAAAGCTGTTGCTGCTCTTCACGGTGCCTTGGCGCCCTTTCTACAGGCACAACAGCACTGGGGATCTGTGCTTTCCCAGAGACGCAACATCTCATGGCGCTCGGCCGCGACAGAGCCTCTTGCCGAAAAGGCAAACGTCCGGCTCCTTCTCCCACAAGGAGGGGCCCAGCCCTGAAAGCTCTTGCTGCTCTTCACGGTGCCTTGGTGCCCTATCTACAGGCACAACAGCACTGGGGATCTGTGCTTTCCCAGAGACGCAAGAGCTCATGGCGCTCGGCCGCGGCAGAGCCTCTTGCCGAAAAGGCAAACGTCCGGCTCCTTCTCCCACAAGGAAGGGCCCAGCCCTGAAAGCTCTTGCTGCTCTTCACGGTGCCTTGGTGCCCTATCTACAGGGACAACAGCACTGGGGATCTGTGCTTTCCCAGAGACGCAACATCTCATGGCGCTCGGCCGCGGCAGAGCCTCTTGCCGAAAAGGCAAACGTCCGGCTCCTTCTCCCACAAGGAAGGGCCCAGCCCTGAAAGCTCTTGCTGCTCTTCACGGTGCCTTGGCGCCCTATCTACAGGCACAACAGCACTGGGGATCTGTGCTTTCCCAGAGACGCAACATCTCATGGCGCTCGGCCGCGGCAGAGCCTCTTGCCGAAAAGGCAAACGTCCGGCTCCTTCTCCCACAAGGAAGGGCCCAGCCCTGAAAGCTCTTGCTGCTCTTCACGGTGCCTTGGCGCCCTACCTACAGGCACAACAGCACTGGGGATCTGTGCTTTCCCAGAGACGCAAGATCTCATGGCGCTCGGCCGCGGCAGAGCCTCTTGCCGAAAAGGCAAACGTCCGGCTCCTTCTCCCACAAGGAAGGGCCCAGCCCTGAAAGCTCTTGCTGCTCTTCACGGTGCCTTGGTGCCCTATCTACAGGGACAACAGCACTGGGGATCTGTGCTTTCCCAGAGACGCAACATCTCATGGCGCTCGGCCGCGGCAGAGCCTCTTGCCGAAAAGGCAAACGTCCGGCTCCTTCTCCCACAAGGAAGGGCCCAGCCCTGAAAGCTCTTGCTGCTCTTCACGGTGCCTTGGCGCCCTACCTACAGGCACAACAGCAGTGGGGATCTGTGCTTTCCCAGAGACGCAACATCTCATGGCGCTCGGCCGCGGCAGAGACACTTGCCGAAAAGGCAAACGTCCGGCTCCTTCTCCCACAAGGAAGGGCCCAGCCCTGAAAGCTCTTGCTGCTCTTCACGGTGCCTTGGCGCCCTATCTACAGGCACAACAGCACTGGGGATCTGTGCTTTCCCAGAGACGCAAGAGCTCATGGCGCTCGGCCGCGGCAGAGCCTCTTGCCGAAAAGGCAAACGTCCGGCTCCTTCTCCCACAAGGAAGGGCCCAGCCCTGAAAGCTCTTGCTGCTCTTCACGGTGCCTTGGCGCCCTACCTACAGGCACAACAGCAGTGGGGATCTGTGCTTTCCCAGAGACGCAACATCTCATGGCGCTCGGCCGCGGCAGAGCCTCTTGCCGAAAAGGCAAACGTCCGGCTCCTTCTCCCACAAGGAAGGGGCCCAGCCCTGAAAGCTCTTGCTGCTCTTCACGGTGCCTTGGTGCCCTATCTACAGGCACAACAGCAGTGGGGATCTGTGCTTTCCCAGAGACGCAACATCTCATGGCGCTCGGCCGCGGCAGAGCCTCTTGCCGAAAAGGCAAACGTCCGGCTCCTTCTCCCACAAGGAAGGGCCCAGCCCTGAAAGCTCTTGCTGCTCTTCACGGTGCCTTGGCGCCCTACCTACAGGCACAACAGCACTGGGGATCTGTGCTTTCCCAGAGACGCAACATCTCATGGCGCTCGGCCGCGGCAGAGCCTCTTGCCGAAAAGGCAAACGTCCGGCTCCTTCTCCCACAAGGAAGGGCCCAGCCCTGAAAGCTCTTGCTGCTCTTCACGGTGCCTTGGCGCCCTACCTACAGGCACAACAGCACTGGGGATCTGTGCTTTCCCAGAGACGCAAGATCTCATGGCGCTCGGCCGCGGCAGAGCCTCTTGCCGAAAAGGCAAACGTCCGGCTCCTTCTCCCACAAGGAAGGGCCCAGCCCTGAAAGCTCTTGCTGCTCTTCACGGTGCCTTGGCGCCCTATCTACAGGCACAACAGCAGTGGGGATCTGTGCTTTCCCAGAGACGCAACATCTATTGGCGCTCGGCCGCGGCAGAGCCTCTTGCCGAAAAGGCAAACGTCCGGCTCCTTCTCCCACAGGGAAGGGCCCAGCCCTGAAAGCTCTTGCTGCTCTTAATGGTGCCTTGGCGCCCTACCTACAGGCACAACAGCACTGGGGATCTGTGCTTTCCCAGAGACGCAACATCTCATGGCGCTCGGCCGCGGCAGAGCCTCTTGCCGAAAAGGGAAACGTCCGGCTCCTTCTCCCACAAGGAAGGGCCCAGCCCTGAAAGCTGTTGCTGCTCTTCACGGTGCCTTGGCGCGCTATCTACAGGCACAACAGCAGTGGGGATCTGTGCTTTCCCAGAGACGCAAGATCTCATGGCGCTCGGCCGCGGCAGAGCCTCTTGCCGAAAAGGCAAACGTCCGGCTCATTCTCCCACAAGGAAGGGCCCAGCCCTGAAAGCTCTTGCTGCTGTTCACGGTGCCTTGGTGCCCTATCTACAGGCACAACAGCACTGGGGATCTGTGCTTTCCCAGAGACGCAACATCTATTGGCGTTTGGCCGCGGCAGAGCCTCTTGCCGAAAAGGCAAACGTCCGGCTCCTTCTCCCACAAGGAAGGGCCCAGCCCTGAAAGCTCTTGCTGCTCTTCACGGTGCCTTGGCGCCCTATCTACAGGCACAACAGCACTGGGGATCTGTGCTTTCCCAGAGACGCAACATCTCATGGCGCTCGGCCGCGGCAGAGCCTCTTGCCGAAAAGGCAAACGTCCGGCTCCTTCTCCCACAAGGAAGGGCCCAGCCCTGAAAGCTCTTGCTGCTCTTCACGGTGCCTTGGCGCCCTACCTACAGGCACAACAGCAGTGGGGATCTGTGCTTTCCCAGAGACGCAACATCTCATGGCGCTCGGCCGCGGCAGAGACACTTGCCGAAAAGGCAAACGTCCGGCTCCTTCTCCCACAAGGAAGGGCCCAGCCCTGAAAGCTCTTGCTGCTCTTCACGGTGCCTTGGCGCCCTATCTACAGGCACAACAGCACTGGGGATCTGTGCTTTCCCAGAGACGCAAGAGCTCATGGCGCTCGGCCGCGGCAGAGCCTCTTGCCGAAAAGGCAAACGTCCGGCTCCTTCTCCCACAAGGAAGGGCCCAGCCCTGAAAGCTCTTGCTGCTCTTCACGGTGCCTTGGCGCCCTATCTACAGGCACAACAGCACTGGGGATCTGTGCTTCCCAGAGACGCAACATCTCATGGCGCTCGGCCCGCGGCAGAGCCTCTTGCCGAAAAGGCAAACGTCCGGCTCCTTCTCCCACAAGGAAGGGCCCAGCCCTGAAAGCTCTTGCTGCTCTTCACGGTGCCTTGGTGCCCTATCTACAGGCACAACAGCAGTGGGGATCTGTGCTTTCCCAGAGACGCAACATCTCATGGCGCTCGGCCGCGGCAGAGCCTCTTGCCGAAAAGGCAAACGTCCGGCTCCTTCTCCCACAAGGAAGGGCCCAGCCCTGAAAGCTCTTGCTGCTCTTCACGGTGCCTTGGCGCCCTACCTACAGGCACAACAGCACTGGGGATCTGTGCTTTCCCAGAGACGCAACATCTCATGGCGCTCGGCCGCGGCAGAGCCTCTTGCCGAAAAGGCAAACGTCCGGCTCCTTCTCCCACAAGGAAGGGCCCAGCCCTGAAAGCTCTTGCTGCTCTTCACGGTGCCTTGGCGCCCTACCTACAGGCACAACAGCAGTGGGGATCTGTGCTTTCCCAGAGACGCAACATCTCATGGCGCTCGGCCGCGGCAGAGCCTCTTGCCGAAAAGGCAAACGTCCGGCTCCTTCTCCCACAAGGAAGGGCCCAGCCCTGAAAGCTGTTGCTGCTCTTCAAGGTGCCTTGGAGCCCTATCTACTGGCACAACAGCAGTGGGGATCTGTGCTTTCCCAGAGACGCAACATCTCATGGCGCTCGGCCGCGGCAGAGCCTCTTGCCGAAAAGGCAAACGTCCGGCTCCTTCTCCCACAAGGAAGGGCCCAGCCCTGAAAGCTCTTGCTGCTCTTCACGGTGCCTTGGCGCCCTATCTACAGGCACAACAGCACTGGGGATCTGTGCTTTCCCAGAGACGCAACATCTCATGGCGCTCGGCCGCGGCAGAGCCTCTTGCCGAAAAGGCAAACGTCCGGCTCCTTCTGCCACAAGGAAGGGCCCAGCCCTGAAAGCTCTTGCTGCTCTTCACGGTGCCTTGGCGCCCTACCTACAGGCACAACAGCAGTGGGGATCTGTGCTTTCCCAGAGACGCAAGATCTCATGGCGCTCGGCCGCGGCAGAGCCTCTTGCCGAAAAGGCAAACGTCCGGCTCCTTCTCCCACAAGGAAGGGCCCAGCCCTGAAAGCTCTTGCTGCTGTTCACGGTGCCTTGGTGCCCTATCTACAGGCACAACAGCAGTGGGGATCTGTGCTTTCCCAGAGACGCAACATCTATTGGCGTTCGGCCGCGGCAGAGCCTCTTGCCGAAAAGGCAAACGTCCGGCTCCTTCTCCCACAAGGAAGGGCCCAGCCCTGAAAGCTCTTGCTGCTGTTCACGGTGCCTTGGTGCCCTATCTACAGGCACAACAGCACTGGGGATCTGTGCTTTCCCAGAGACGGAACATCTCATGGCGCTCGGCCGCGGCAGAGCCTCTTGCCGAAAAGGCAAACGTCCGGCTCCTTCTCCCACAAGGAAGGGCCCAGCCCTGAAAGCTCTTGCTGCTGTTCACGGTGCCTTGGTGCCCTATCTACAGGCACAACAGCAGTGGGGATCTGTGCTTTCCCAGAGACGCAACATCTCATGGCGCTCGGCCGCGGCAGAGCCTCTTGCCGAAAAGGCAAACGTCCGGCTCCTTCTCCCACAAGGAAGGGCCCAGCCCTGAAAGCTCTTGCTGCTGTTCACGGTGCCTTAGTGCCCTATCTACAGGCACAACAGCAGTGGGGATCTGTGCTTTCCCAGAGACGCAAGATCTCATGGCGCTTGGCCGCGGCAGAGCCTCTTGCCGAAAAGGCAAACCTCCGGCTCCTTCTCCCACAAGGAAGGGCCCAGCCCTGAAAGCTCTTGCTGCTCTTCACGGTGCCTTGGCGCCCTACCTACAGGCACAACAGCACTGGGGATCTGTGCTTTCCCAGAGACGCAACATCTCATGGCGCTCGGCCGCGGCAGAGCCTCTTGCCGAAAAGGCAAACGTCCGGCTCCTTCTCCCACAAGGAAGGGCCCAGCCCTGAAAGCTCTTGCTGCTGTTCACGGTGCCTTGGTGCCCTATCTACAGGCACAACAGCAGTGGGGATCTGTGCTTTCCCAGAGACGCAACATCTATTGGCGTTCGGCCGCGGCAGAGCCTCTTGCCGAAAAGGCAAACGTCCGGCTCCTTCTCCCACAAGGAAGGGCCCAGCCCTGAAAGCTCTTGCTGCTCTTCACGGTGCCTTGGCGCCCTACCTACAGGCACAACAGCACTGGGGATCTGTGCTTTCCCAGAGACGCAAGATCTCATGGCGCTCGGCCGCGGCAGAGCCTCTTGCCGAAAAGGCAAACGTCCGGCTCCTTCTCCCACAAGGAAGGGCCCAGCCCTGAAAGCTCTTGCTGCTCTTCACCTACCCTTGGCGCCCTACCTACAGGCACAACAGCAGTGGGGATCTGTGCTTTCCCAGAGACGCAACATCTCATGGCGCTCGGCCGCGGCAGAGCCTCTTGCCGAAAAGGCAAACGTCCGGCTCCTTCTCCCACAAGGAAGGGCCCAGCCCTCAAAGCTCTTGCTGCTCTTCACGGTGCCTTGGCGCCCTACCTACAGGCACAACAGCACTGGGGATCTGTGCTTTCCAGAGACGCAAGATCTCATGGCGCTCGGCCGCGGCAGAGCCTCTTGCCAAAAAGGCAAACCTCCGGCTCCTTCTCCCACAAGGAAGGGCCCAGCCCTGAAAGCTCTTGCTGCTCTTCACCTACCCTTGGCGCCCTACCTACAGGCGCAACAGCAGTGGGGATCTGTGCTTTCCCAGAGACGCAACATCTCATGGCGCTCGGCCGCGGCAGAGCCTCTTGCCGAAAAGGCAAACGTCCGGCTCCTTCTCCCACAAGGAAGGGCCCAGCCCTGAAAGCTCTTGCTGCTCTTCATGGTGCCTTGGCGCCCTATCTACAGGCACAACAGCACTGGGGATCTGTGCTTTCCCAGAGACGCAAGAGCTCATGGCGCTCGGCCGCGGCAGAGCCTCTTGCCGAAAAGGCAAACGTCCGGCTCCTTCTCCCACAAGGAAGGGCCCAGCCCTGAAAGCTGTTTCTGCTCTTCACGGTGCCTTGGTGCCCTATCTACAGGCACAACAGCACTGGGGATCTGTGCTTTCCCAGAGACGCAACATCTCATGGCGCTCGGCCGCGGCAGAGCCTCTTGCCGAAAAGGCAAACGTCCGGCTCCTTCTCCCACAAGGAAGGGCCCAGCCCTGAAAGCTCTTGCTGCTCTTCACGGTGCCTTGGCGCCCTATCTACAGGCACAACAGCACTGGGGATCTGTGCTTTCCCAGAGACGCAACATCTCATGGCGCTCGGCCGCGGCAGAGCCTCTTGCCGAAAAGGCAAACGTCCGGCTCCTTCTCCCACAAGGAAGGGCCCAGCCCTGAAAGCTCTTGCTGCTCTTCACCTACCCTTGGCGCCCTACCTACAGGCACAACAGCAGTGGGGATCTGTGCTTTCCCAGAGACGCAAGATCTCATGGCGCTCGGCCGCGGCAGAGCCTCTTGCCGAAAAGGCAAACGTCCGGCTCCTTCTCCCACAAGGAAGGGCCCAGCCCTGAAAGCTCTTGCTGCTCTTCACGGTGCCTTGGTGCCCTACCTACAGGCACAACAGCAGTGGGGATCTGTGCTTTCCCAGAGACGCAAGATCTCATGGCGCTCGGCCGCGGCAGAGCCTCTTGCCGAAAAGGCAAACGTCCGGCTCCTTCTCCCACAAGGAAGGGCCCAGCCCTGAAAGCTCTTGCTGCTCTTCACGGTGCCTTGGCGCCCTACCTACAGGCACAACAGCAGTGGGGATCTGTGCTTTCCCAGAGACGCAACATCTCATGGCGCTCGGCCGCGGCAGAGCCTCTTGCCGAAAAGGCAAACATCCGGCTCCTTCTCCCACAAGGAAGGGCCCAGCCCTGAAAGCTCTTGCTGCTCTTCACGGTGCCTTGGCGCCCTATCTACAGGCACAACAGCACTGGGGATCTATGCTTTCCCAGAGACGCAAGAGCTCATGGCGCTCGGCCGAGGCAGAGCCTCTTGCCGAAAAGGCAAACGTCCGGCTCCTTCTCCCACAAGGAAGGGCCCAGCCCTCAAAGCTCTTGCTGCTCTTCACAGTGCCTTGGCGCCCTACCTACAGGCACAACAGCAGTGGGGATCTGTGCTTTCCCAGAGACGCAAGATCTCATGGCGCTCGGCCGCGGCAGAGCCTCTTGCCGAAAAGGCAAACGTCCGGCTCCTTCTCCCACAAGGAAGGGCCCAGCCCTGAAAGCTCTTGCTGCTCTTCACGGTGCCTTGGCGCCCTATCTACAGGCACAACAGCACTGGGGATCTGTGCTTTCCCAGAGACGCAAGAGCTCATGGCGCTCGGCCGCGGCAGAGCCTCTTGCCGAAAAGGCAAACGTCCGGCTCCTTCTCCCACAAGGAAGGGCCCAGCCCTGAAAGCTCTTGCTGCTCTTCACGGTGCCTTGGAGCCCTATCTACAGGCACAACAGCAGTGGGGATCTGTGCTTTCCCAGAGACGCAACATCTCATGGCGCTCGGCCGCGGCAGAGCCTCTTGCCGAAAAGGCAAACGTCCGGCTCCTTCTCCCACAAGGAAGGGCCCAGCCCTGAAAGCTCTTGCTGCTCTTCACGGTGCCTTGGCGCCCTACCTACAGGCACAACAGCACTGGGGATCTGTGCTTTCCCAGAGACGCAAGATCTCATGGCGCTCGGCCGCGGCAGAGCCTCTTCCCGAAAAGGCAAACGTCCGGCTCCTTCTCCCACAAGGAAGGGCCCAGCCCTGAAAGCTCTTGCTGCTCTTCACCTACCCTTGGCGCCCTACCTACAGGCACAACAGCACTGGGGATCTGTGCTTTCCCAGAGACGCAACATCTCATGGCGCTCGGCCGCGGCAGAGCCTCTTGCCGAAAAGGCAAACGTCCGGCTCCTTCTCCCACAAGGAAGGGCCCAGCCCTGAAAGCTCTTGCTGCTCTTCACGGTGCCTTGGTGCCCTATCTACAGGCACAACAGCACTGGGGATCTGTGCTTTCCCAGAGACGCAACATCTCATGGCGCTCGGCCGCGGCAGAGCCTCTTGCCGAAAAGGCAAACGTCCGGCTCCTACTCCCACAAGGAAGGGCCCAGCCCTGAAAGCTCTTGCTGCTCTTCACGGTGCCTTGGCGCCCTATCTACAGGCACAACAGCACTGGGGATCTGTGCTTTCCCAGAGACGCAACATCTCATGGCGCTCGGCCGCGGCAGAGCCTCTTGCCGAAAAGGCAAACGTCCGGCTCCTTCTCCCACAAGGAAGGGCCCAGCCCTGAAAGCTCTTGCTGCTCTTCACGGTGCCTTGGCGCCCTATCTACAGGCACAACAGCACTGGGGATCTGTGCATTCCCAGAGACGCAAGAGCTCATGGCGCTCGGCCGCGGCAGAGCCTCTTGCCGAAAAGGCAAACGTCCGGCTCCTTCTCCCACAAGGAAGGGCCCAGCCCTGAAAGCTCTTGCTGCTCTTCACGGTGCCTTGGTGCCCTATCTACAGGCACAACAGCACTGGGGATCTGTGCTTTCCCAGAGACGCAACATCTCATGGCGCTCGGCCGCGGCAGAGCCTCTTGCCGAAAAGGCAAACGTCCGGCTCCTTCTCCCACAAGGAAGGGCCCAGCCCTGAAAGCTCTTGCTGCTCTTCACGGTGCCTTGGCGCCCTACCTACAGGCACAACAGCACTGGGGATCTGTGCTTTCCCAGAGACGCAAGAGCTCATGGCGCTCGGCCGCGGCAGAGCCTCTTGCCGAAAAGGCAAACGTCCGGCTCCTTCTCCCACAAGGAAGGGCCCAGCCCTGAAAGCTGTTGCTGCTCTTCACGGTGCCTTGGCGCCCTATCTACAGGCACAACAGCACTGGGGATCTGTGCTTTCCCAGAGACGCAAGATCTCATGGCGCTCGGCCGCGGCAGAGCCTCTTGCCGAAAAGGCAAACGTCCGGCTCCTTCTCCCACAAGGAAGGGCTCAGCCCTGAAAGCTGTTGCTGCTCTTCACGGTGCCTTGGAGCCCTATCTACAGGCACAACAGCAGTGGGGATCTGTGCTTTCCCAGAGACGCAACATCTCATGGCGCTCAGCCGCGGCAGAGCCTCTTGCCGAAAAGGCAAACGTCCGGCTCCTTCTCCCACAAGGAAGGGCCCAGCCCTGAAAGCTCTTGCTGCTCTTCACGGTGCCTTGGCGCCCTATCTACAGGCACAACAGCAGTGGGGATCTGTGCTTTCCCAGAGACGCAACATCTCATGGCGCTCGGACCGCGACAGAGCCTCTTGCCGAAAAGGCAAACGTCCGGCTCCTTCTCCCACAAGGAGGGGCCCAGCCCTGAAAGCTCTTGCTGCTCTTCACGGTGCCTTGGTGCCCTATCTACAGGCACAACAGCACTGGGGATCTGTGCTTTCCCAGAGACGCAAGATCTCATGGCGCTCGGCCGCGGCAGAGCCTCTTGCCGAAAAGGCAAACGTCCGGCTCCTTCTCCCACAAGGAAGGGCCCAGCCCTGAAAGCTCTTGCTGCTCTTCACGGTGCCTTGGCGCCCTACCTACAGGCACAACAGCACTGGGGATCTGTGCTTTCCCAGAGACGCAACATCTCATGGCGCTCGGCCGCGGCAGAGCCTCTTGCCGAAAAGGCAAACGTCCGGCTCCTTCTCCCACAAGGAAGGGCCCAGCCCTGAAAGCTCTTGCTGCTCTTCACGGTGCCTTGGCGCCCTATCTACAGGCACAACAGCACTGGGGATCTATGCTTTCCCAGAGACGCAAGAGCTCATGGGGCTCGGCCGAGGCAGAGCCTCTTGCCGAAAAGGCAAACGTCCGGCTCCTTCTCCCACAAGGAAGGGCCCAGCCCTCAAAGCTATTGCTGCTCTTCACAGTGCCTTGGCGCCCTACCTACAGGCACAACAGCAGTGGGGATCTGTGCTTTCCCAGAGACGCAAGATCTCATGGCGCTCGGCCGCGGCAGAGCCTCTTGCCGAAAAGGCAAACGTCCGGCTCCTTCTCCCACAAGGAAGGGCCCAGCCCTGAAAGCTCTTGCTGCTCTTCACGGTGCCTTGGCGCCCTACCTACAGGCAGAAACAGCACTGGGGATCTGTGCTTTCCCAGAGACGCAACATCTCATGGCGCTCGGCCGCGACAGAGCCTCTTGCCGAAAAGGCAAACGTCCGGCTCCTTCTCCCACAAGGAAGGGCCCAGCCCTGAAAGCTCTTGCTGCTCTTCACGGTGCCTTGGCGCCCTATCTACAGACATAACAGCACTGGGGATCTGTGCTTTCCCAGAGACGCAACATCTCATGGCGCTCGGCCGCGGCAGTGCCTCTTGCCAAAAAGGCAAACGTCCGGCTCCTTCTCCCACAAGGAAGGGCCCAGCCCTGAAAGCTCTTGCTGCTCTTCACGGTGCCTTGGCGCCCTACCTACAGGCACAACAGCACTGGGGATCTGTGCTTTCCCAGAGACGCAACATCTCATGGCGCTCGGCCGCGGCAGAGCCTCTTGCCGAAAAGGCAAACGTCCGGCTCCTTCTCCCACAAGGAAGGGCCCAGCCCTGAAAGCTCTTGCTGCTCTTCACGGTGCCTTGGCGCCCTATCTACAGGCACAACAGCAGTGGGGATCTGTGCTTTCCCAGAGACGCAAGATCTCATGGCGCTCGGCCCGCGGCAGAGCCTCTTGCCGAAAAGGCAAACGTCCGGCTCATTCTCCCACAAGGAAGGGCCCAGCCCTGAAAGCTCTTGCTGCTGTTCACGGTGCCTTGGCGCCCTATCTACAGGCACAACAGCACTGGGGATCTGTGCTTTCCCAGAGACGCAACATCTATTGGCGTTCGGCCGCGGCAGAGCCTCTTGCCGAAAAGGCAAACGTCCGGCTCCTTCTCCCACAAGGAAGGGCCCAGCCCTGAAAGCTCTTGCTGCTCTTCACGGTGCCTTGGCGCCCTATCTACAGGCACAACAGCACTGGGGATCTGTGCTTTCCCAGAGACGCAACATCTCATGGCGCTCGGCCGCGGCAGAGCCTCTTGCCGAAAAGGCAAACGTCCGGCTCCTTCTGCCACAAGGAAGGGCCCAGCCCTGAAAGCTCTTGCTGCTCTTCACGGTGCCTTGGCGCCCTATCTACAGGCACAACAGCAGTGGGGATCTGTGCTTTCCCAGAGACGCAAGATCTCTTGGTGCTCGGCCGCGGCAGAGCCTCTTGCCGAAAAGGCAAACGTCCGGCTCCTTCTCCCACAAGGAAGGGCCCAGCCCTGAAAGCTCTTGCTGCTCTTCACGGTGCCTTGGTGCCCTACCTACAGGCACAACAGCACTGGGGATCTGTGCTTTCCCAGAGACGCAACATCTCATGGCGCTCTAGCCGCGGCAGTGCCTCTTGCCGAAAAGGCAAACGTCCGGCTCCTTCTCCCACAGGGAAGGGCCCAGCCCTGAAAGCTGTTGCTGCTCTTCACGGTGCCTTGGCGCCCTATCTACAGGCACAACAGCAGTGGGGATCTGTGCTTTCCCAGAGACGCAACATCTCATGGCGCTCGGGCCGCGACAGAGCCTCTTGCCGAAAAGGCAAACGTCCGGCTCCTTCTCCCACAAGGAGGGGCCCAGCCCTGAAAGCTCTTGCTGCTCTTCACGGTGCCTTGGTGCCCTATCTACAGGCACAACAGCACTGGGGATCTGTGCTTTCCCAGAGACGCAAGAGCTCATGGCGCTCGGCCGCGGCAGAGCCTCTTGCCGAAAAGGCAAACGTCCGGCTCCTTCTCCCACAAGGAAGGGCCCAGCCCTGAAAGCTCTTGCTGCTCTTCACGGTGCCTTGGCGCCCTACCTACAGGCACAACAGCAGTGGGGATCTGTGCTTTCCGAGAGACGCAACATCTCATGGCGCTCGGCCGCGGCAGAGCCTCTTGCCGAAAAGGCAAACGTCCGGCTCCTTCTCCCACAAGGAAGGGCCCAGCCCTGAAAGCTCTTGCTGCTCTTCACGGTGCCTTGGTGCCCTATCTACAGGGACAACAGCACTGGGGATCTGTGCTTTCCCAGAGACGCAACATCTCATGGCGCTCGGCCGCGGCAGAGCCTCTTGCCGAAAAGGCAAACGTCCGGCTCCTTCTCCCACAAGGAAGGGCCCAGCCCTGAAAGCTCTTGCTGCTCTTCACGGTGCCTTGGCGCCCTACCTACAGGCACAACAGCAGTGGGGATCTGTGCTTTCCCAGAGACGCAAGATCTCTTGGTGCTCGGCCCGCGGCAGAGCCTCTTGCCGAAAAGGCAAACGTCCGGCTCCTTCTCCCACAAGGAAGGGCCCAGCCCTGAAAGCTGTTGCTTGCTCTTCACGGTGCCTTGGCGCCCTATCTACAGGCACAACAGCACTGGGGATCTGTGCTTTCCCAGAGACGCAACATCTCATGGCGCTCGGCCGCGGCAGAGCCTCTTGCCGAAAAGGCAAACGTCCGGCTCCTTCTCCCACAAGGAAGGGCCCAGCCCTGAAAGCTCTTGCTGCTGTTCACGGTGCCTTGGTGCCCTACCTACAGGCACAACAGCAGTGGGGATCTGTGCTTTCCCAGAGACGCAACATCTCATGGCGCTCGGCCGCGGCAGAGACACTTGCCGAAAAGGCAAACGTCCGGCTCCTTCTCCCACAAGGAAGGGCCCAGCCCTGAAAGCTCTTGCTGCTCTTCACGGTGCCTTGGCGCCCTATCTACAGGCACAACAGCACTGGGGATCTGTGCTTTCCCAGAGACGCAAGAGCTCATGGCGCTCGGCCGCGGCAGAGCCTCTTGCCGAAAAGGCAAACGTCCGGCTCCTTCTCCCACAAGGAAGGGCCCAGCCCTGAAAGCTCTTGCTGCTCTTCACGGTGCCTTGGCGCCCTATCTACAGGCACAACAGCAGTGGGGATCTGTGCTTTCCCAGAGACGCAACATCTCATGGCGCTCGGCCGCGGCAGAGCCTCTTGCCGAAAAGGCAAACGTCCGGCTCCTTCTCCCACAAGGAAGGGCCCAGCCCTGAAAGCTCTTGCTGCTCTTCACGGTGCCTTGGTGCCCTATCTACAGGCACAACAGCAGTGGGGATCTGTGCTTTCCCAGAGACGCAACATCTCATGGCGCTCGGCCGCGGCAGAGCCTCTTGCCGAAAAGGCAAACGTCCGGCTCCTTCTCCCACAAGGAAGGGCCCAGCCCTGAAAGCTCTTGCTGCTCTTCACGGTGCCTTGGCGCCCTACCTACAGGCACAACAGCAGTGGGGATCTGTGCTTTCCCAGAGACGCAACATCTCATGGCGCTCGGACCGCGGCAGAGCCTCTTGCCGAAAAGGCAAACGTCCGGCTCCTTCTCCCACAAGGAAGGGCCCAGCCCTGAAAGCTCTTGCTGCTCTTCACGGTGCCTTGGCGCCCTACCTACAGGCACAACAGCACTGGGGATCTGTGCTTTCCCAGAGACGCAACATCTCATGGCGCTCGGCCGCGGCAGAGCCTCTTGCCGAAAAGGCAAACGTCCGGCTCCTTCTCCCACAAGGAAGGGCCCAGCCCTGAAAGCTGTTGCTGCTCTTCAAGGTGCCTTGGAGCCCTATCTACTGGCACAACAGCAGTGGGGATCTGTGCTTTCCCAGAGACGCAACATCTCATGGCGCTCGGCCGCGGCAGAGCCTCTTGCCGAAAAGGCAAACGTCCGGCTCCTTCTCCCACAAGGAAGGGCCCAGCCCTGAAAGCTCTTGCTGCTCTTCACGGTGCCTTGGCGCCCTATCTACAGGCACAACAGCACTGGGGATCTGTGCTTTCCCAGAGACGCAACATCTCATGGCGCTCGGCCGCGGCAGAGCCTCTTGCCGAAAAGGCAAACGTCCGGCTCCTTCTCCCACAAGGAAGGGCCCAGCCCTGAAAGCTCTTGCTGCTCTTCACGGTGCCTTGGCGCCCTACCTACAGGCACAACAGCAGTGGGGATCTGTGCTTTCCCAGAGACGCAAGATCTCATGGCGCTCGGCCGCGGCAGAGCCTCTTGCCGAAAAGGCAAACGTCCGGCTCCTTCTCCCACAAGGAAGGGCCCAGCCCTGAAAGCTCTTGCTGCTGTTCACGGTGCCTTGGTGCCCTATCTACAGGCACAACAGCAGTGGGGATCTGTGCTTTCCCAGAGACGCAACATCTATTGGCGTTCGGCCGCGGCAGAGCCTCTTGCCGAAAAGGCAAACGTCCGGCTCCTTCTCCCACAAGGAAGGGCCCAGCCCTGAAAGCTCTTGCTGCTCTTCACGGTGCCTTGGTGCCCTATCTACAGGCACAACAGCACTGGGGATCTGTGCTTTCCCAGAGACGGAACATCTCATGGCGCTCGGCCGCGGCAGAGCCTCTTGCCGAAAAGGCAAACGTCCGGCTCCTTCTCCCACAAGGAAGGGCCCAGCCCTGAAAGCTCTTGCTGCTGTTCACGGTGCCTTGGTGCCCTATCTACAGGCACAACAGCAGTGGGGATCTGTGCTTTCCCAGAGACGCAAGATCTCATGGCGCTCGGCCGCGGCACAGCCTCTTGCCGAAAAGGCAAACGTCCGGCTCCTTCTCCCACAAGGAAGGGCCCAGCCCTGAAAGCTCTTGCTGCTCTTCACGGTGCCTTGGTGCCCTATCTACAGGCACAACAGCACTGGGGATCTGTGCTTTCCCAGAGACGCAAGATCTCATGGCGCTCGGCCCGCGGCAGAGCCTCTTGCCGAAAAGGCAAACCTCCGGCTCCTTCTCCCACAAGGAAGGGCCCAGCCCTGAAAGCTCTTGCTGCTCTTCACGGTGCCTTGGCGCCCTATCTACAGGCACAACAGCACTGGGGATCTGTGCTTTCCCAGAGACGGAACATCTCATGGCGCTCGGCCGCGGCAGAGCCTCTTGCCGAAAAGGCAAACGTCCGGCTCCTTCTCCCACAAGGAAGGGCCCAGCCCTGAAAGCTCTTGCTGCTCTTCACGGTGCCTTGGCGCCCTATCTACAGGCACAACAGCACTGGGGATCTGTGCTTTCCCAGAGACGCAAGAGCTCATGGCGCTCGGCCGCGGCAGAGCCTCTTGCCGAAAAGGCAAACGTCTGGCTCCTTCTCCCACAAGGAAGGGCCCAGCCCTGAAAGCTCTTGCTGCTCTTCACCTACCCTTGGCGCCCTACCTACAGGCACAACAGCAGTGGGGATCTGTGCTTTCCCAGAGACGCAACATCTCATGGCGCTCGGCCGCGGCAGAGCCTCTTGCCGAAAAGGCAAACGTCCGGCTCCTTCTCCCACAAGGAAGGGCCCAGCCCTGAAAGCTCTTGCTGCTCTTCACGGTGCCTTGGCGCCCTACCTACAGGCACAACAGCACTGGGGATCTGTGCTTTCCCAGAGACGCAACATCTCATGGCGCTCGGCCGCGGCAGAGCCTCTTGCCGAAAAGGCAAACGTCCGGCTCCTTCTCCCACAAGGAAGGGCCCAGCCCTGAAAGCTCTTGCTGCTCTTCACCTACCCTTGGCGCCCTACCTACAGGCGCAACAGCAGTTGGGATCTGTGCTTTCCCAGAGACGCAACATCTCATGGCGCTCGGCCGCGGCAGAGCCTCCTGCCGAAAAGGCAAACGTCCGGCTCCTTCTCCCACAAGGAAGGGCCCAGCCCTGAAAGCTCTTGCTGCTCTTCATGGTGCCTTGGCGCCCTATCTACAGGCACAACAGCACTGGGGATCTGTGCTTTCCCAGAGACGCAAGAGCTCATGGCGCTCGGCCGCGGCAGAGCCTCTTGCCGAAAAGGCAAACGTCCGGCTCCTTCTCCCACAAGGAAGGGCCCAGCCCTGAAAGCTGTTGCTGCTCTTCACGGTGCCTTGGTGCCCTATCTACAGGCACAACAGCACTGGGGATCTGTGCTTTCCCAGAGACGCAACATCTCATGGCGCTCGGGCCGCGGCAGAGCCTCTTGCCGAAAAGGCAAACGTCCGGCTCCTTCTCCCACAAGGAAGGGCCCAGCCCTGAAAGCTCTTGCTGCTCTTCACGGTGCCTTGGCGCCCTACCTACAGGCACAACAGCAGTGGGGATCTGTGCTTTCCCAGAGACGCAACATCTCATGGCGCTCGGCCGCGGCAGAGCCTCTTGCCGAAAAGGCAAACGTCCGGCTCCTTCTCCCACAAGGAAGGGCCCAGCCCTGAAAGCTCTTGCTGCTCTTCACCTACCCTTGGCGCCCTACCTACAGGCACAACAGCAGTGGGGATCTGTGCTTTCCCAGAGACGCAACATCTCATGGCGCTCGGCCGCGGCAGAGCCTCTTGCCGAAAAGGCAAACGTCCGGCTCCTTCTCCCACAAGGAAGGGCCCAGCCCTGAAAGCTCTTGCTGCTCTTCACGGTGCCTTGGTGCCCTACCTACAGGCACAACAGCACTGGGGATCTGTGCTTTCCCAGAGACGCAAGATCTCATGGCGCTCGGCCGCGGCAGAGCCTCTTGCCGAAAAGGCAAACGTCCGGCTCCTTCTCCCACAAGGAAGGGCCCACCCCTGAAAGCTCTTGCTGCTCTTCACGGTGCCTTGGCGCCCTACCTACAGGCACAACAGCAGTGGGGATCTGTGCTTTCCCAGAGACGCAACATCTCATGGCGCTCGGCCGCGGCAGAGCCTCTTGCCGAAAAGGCAAACATCCGGCTCCTTCTCCCACAAGGAAGGGCCCAGCCCTGAAAGCTCTTGCTGCTCTTCACGGTGCCTTGGCGCCCTATCTACAGGCACAACAGCACTGGGGATCTATGCTTTCCCAGAGACGCAAGAGCTCATGGCGCTCGGCCGCGGCAGAGCCTCTTGCCGAAAAGGCAAACGTCCGGCTCCTTCTCCCACAAGGAAGGGCCCAGCCCTCAAAGCTCTTGCTGCTCTTCACAGTGCCTTGGCGCCCTACCTACAGGCACAACAGCAGTGGGGATCTGTGCTTTCCCAGAGACGCAACATCTCATGGCGCTCGGCCGCGGCAGAGCCTCTTGCCGAAAAGGCAAACGTCCGGCTCCTTCTCCCACAAGGAAGGGCCCAGCCCTGAAAGCTCTTGCTGCTCTTCACGGTGCCTTGGCGCCCTATCTACAGGCACAACAGCACTGGGGATCTGTGCTTTCCCAGAGACGCAAGAGCTCATGGCGCTCGGCCGCGGCAGAGCCTCTTGCCGAAAAGGCAAACGTCCGGCTCCTTCTCCCACAAGGAAGGGCCCAGCCCTGAAAGCTCTTGCTGCTCTTCACGGTGCCTTGGAGCCCTATCTACAGGCACAACAGCAGTGGGGATCTGTGCTTTCCCAGAGACGCAACATCTCATGGTGCTCGGCCGCGGCAGAGCCTCTTGCCGAAAAGGCAAACGTCCGGCTCCTTCTCCCACAAGGAAGGGCCCAGCCCTGAAAGCTCTTGCTGCTCTTCACGGTGCCTTGGCGCCCTACCTACAGGCAAAACAGCACTGGGGATCTGTGCTTTCCCAGAGACGCAAGATCTCATGGCGCTCGGCCGCGGCAGAGCCTCTTCCCGAAAAGGCAAACGTCCGGCTCCTTCTGCCACAAGGAAGGGCCCAGCCCTGAAAGCTCTTGCTGCTCTTCACCTACCCTTGGCGCCCTACCTACAGGCACAACAGCACTGGGGATCTGTGCTTTCCCAGAGACGCAAGAGCTCATGGCGCTCGGCCGCGGCAGAGCCTCTTGCCGAAAAGGCAAACGTCCGGCTCCTTCTCCCACAAGGAAGGGCCCAGCCCTGAAAGCTGTTGCTGCTCTTCACGGTGCCTTGGTGCCCTATCTACAGGCACAACAGCACTGGGGATCTGTGCTTTCCCAGAGACGCAACATCTCATGGCGCTCGGCCGCGGCAGAGCCTCTTGCCGAAAAGGCAAACGTCCGGCTCCTTCTCCCACAAGGAAGGGCCCAGCCCTGAAAGCTCTTGCTGCTCTTCACGGTGCCTTGGCGCCCTACCTACAGGCACAACAGCAGTGGGGATCTGTGCTTTCCCAGAGACGCAACATCTCATGGCGCTCGGCCGCGGCAGAGCCTCTTGCCGAAAAGGCAAACGTCCGGCTCCTTCTCCCACAAGGAAGGGCCCAGCCCTGAAAGCTCTTGCTGCTCTTCACCTACCCTTGGCGCCCTACCTACAGGCACAACAGCAGTGGGGATCTGTGCTTTCCCAGAGACGCAACATCTCATGGCGCTCGGCCGCGGCAGAGCCTCTTGCCGAAAAGGCAAACGTCCGGCTCCTTCTCCCACAAGGAAGGGCCCAGCCCTGAAAGCTCTTGCTGCTCTTCACGGTGCCTTGGTGCCCTACCTACAGGCACAACAGCACTGGGGATCTGTGCTTTCCCAGAGACGCAAGATCTCATGGCGCTCGGCCGCGGCAGAGCCTCTTGCCGAAAAGGCAAACGTCCGGCTCCTTCTCCCACAAGGAAGGGCCCAGCCCTGAAAGCTCTTGCTGCTCTTCACGGTGCCTTGGCGCCCTACCTACAGGCACAACAGCAGTGGGGATCTGTGCTTTCCCAGAGACGCAACATCTCATGGCGCTCGGCCGCGGCAGAGCCTCTTGCCGAAAAGGCAAACATCCGGCTCCTTCTCCCACAAGGAAGGGCCCAGCCCTGAAAGCTCTTGCTGCTCTTCACGGTGCCTTGGCGCCCTATCTACAGGCACAACAGCACTGGGGATCTATGCTTTCCCAGAGACGCAAGAGCTCATGGCGCTCGGCCGCGGCAGAGCCTCTTGCCGAAAAGGCAAACGTCCGGCTCCTTCTCCCACAAGGAAGGGCCCAGCCCTCAAAGCTCTTGCTGCTCTTCACAGTGCCTTGGCGCCCTACCTACAGGCACAACAGCAGTGGGGATCTGTGCTTTCCCAGAGACGCAACATCTCATGGCGCTCGGCCGCGGCAGAGCCTCTTGCCGAAAAGGCAAACGTCCGGCTCCTTCTCCCACAAGGAAGGGCCCAGCCCTGAAAGCTCTTGCTGCTCTTCACGGTGCCTTGGCGCCCTATCTACAGGCACAACAGCACTGGGGATCTGTGCTTTCCCAGAGACGCAAGAGCTCATGGCGCTCGGCCGCGGCAGAGCCTCTTGCCGAAAAGGCAAACGTCCGGCTCCTTCTCCCACAAGGAAGGGCCCAGCCCTGAAAGCTCTTGCTGCTCTTCACGGTGCCTTGGAGCCCTATCTACAGGCACAACAGCAGTGGGGATCTGTGCTTTCCCAGAGACGCAACATCTCATGGTGCTCGGCCGCGGCAGAGCCTCTTGCCGAAAAGGCAAACGTCCGGCTCCTTCTCCCACAAGGAAGGGCCCAGCCCTGAAAGCTCTTGCTGCTCTTCACGGTGCCTTGGCGCCCTACCTACAGGCAAAACAGCACTGGGGATCTGTGCTTTCCCAGAGACGCAAGATCTCATGGCGCTCGGCCGCGGCAGAGCCTCTTCCCGAAAAGGCAAACGTCCGGCTCCTTCTGCCACAAGGAAGGGCCCAGCCCTGAAAGCTCTTGCTGCTCTTCACCTACCCTTGGCGCCCTACCTACAGGCACAACAGCACTGGGGATCTGTGCTTTCCCAGAGACGCAACATCTCATGGCGCTCGGCCGCGGCAGAGCCTCTTGCCGAAAAGGCAAACGTCCGGCTCCTTCTCCCACAAGGAAGGGCCCAGCCCTGAAAGCTCTTGCTGCTCTTCACGGTGCCTTGGCGCCCTATCTACAGGCACAACAGCACTGGGGATCTGTGCTTTCCCAGAGACGCAAGAGCTCATGGCGCTCGGCCGCGGCAGAGCCTCTTGCCGAAAAGGCAAACGTCCGGCTCCTTCTCCCACAAGGAAGGGCCCAGCCCTGAAAGCTCTTGCTGCTCTTCACGGTGCCTTGGCGCCCTATCTACAGGCACAACAGCACTGGGGATCTGTGCTTTCCCAGAGACGCAAGAGCTCATGGCGCTCGGCCGCGGCAGAGCCTCTTGCCGAAAAGGCAAACGTCCGGCTCCTTCTCCCACAAGGAAGGGCCCAGCCCTGAAAGCTGTTGCTGCTCTTCACGGTGCCTTGGTGCCCTATCTACAGGCACAACAGCACTGGGGATCTGTGCTTTCCCAGAGACGCAACATCTCATGGCGCTCGGCCGCGGCAGTGCCTCTTGCCGAAAAGGCAAACGTCCGGCTCCTACTCCCACAAGGAAGGGCCCAGCCCTGAAAGCTGTTGCTGCTCTTCACGGTGCCTTGGCGCCCTATCTACAGGCACAACAGCAGTGGGGATCTGTGCTTTCCCAGAGACGCAAGATCTCATGGCGCTCGGCCGCGGCAGAGCCTCTTGCCGAAAAGGCAAACGTCCGGCTCCTTCTCCCACAAGGAAGGGCCCAGCCCTGAAAGCTCTTGCTGCTCTTCACGGTGCCTTGGTGCCCTATCTACAGGCACAACAGCACTGGGGATCTGTGCTTTCCCCAGAGACGCAACATCTCATGGCGCTCGGCCGCGGCAGAGCCTCTTGCCGAAAAGGCAAACGTCCGGCTCCTTCTCCCACAAGGAAGGGCCCAGCCCTGAAAGCTCTTGCTGCTCTTCACGGTGCCTTGGCGCCCTACCTACAGGCACAACAGCACTGGGGATCTGTGCTTTCCCAGAGACGCAAGAGCTCATGGCGCTCGGCCGCGGCAGAGCCTCTTGCCGAAAAGGCAAACGTCCGGCTCCTTCTGCCACAAGGAAGGGCCCAGCCCTGAAAGCTGTTGCTGCTCTTCACGGTGCCTTGGCGCCCTATCTACAGGCACAACAGCACTGGGGATCTGTGCTTTCCCAGAGACGCAAGATCTCATGGCGCTCGGCCGCGGCAGAGCCTCTTGCCGAAAAGGCAAACGTCCGGCTCCTTCTCCCACAAGGAAGGGCTCAGCCCTGAAAGCTGTTGCTGCTCTTCACGGTGCCTTGGAGCCCTATCTACAGGCACAACAGCAGTGGGGATCTGTGCTTTCCCAGAGACGCAACATCTCATGGCGCTCAGCCGCGGCAGAGCCTCTTGCCGAAAAGGCAAACGTCCGGCTCCTTCTCCCACAAGGAAGGGCCCAGCCCTGAAAGCTCTTGCTGCTCTTCACGGTGCCTTGGCGCCCTATCTACAGGCACAACAGCAGTGGGGATCTGTGCTTTCCCAGAGACGCAACATCTCATGGCGCTCGGCCGCGGCAGAGCCTCTTGCCGAAAAGGCAAACGTCCGGCTCCTTCTGCCACAAGGAAGGGCCCAGCCCTGAAAGCTCTTGCTGCTCTTCACCTACCCTTGGTGCCCTACCTACAGGCACAACAGCAGTGGGGATCTGTGCTTTCCCAGAGACGCAACATCTCATGGCGCTCGGCCGCGGCAGAGCCTCTTGCCGAAAAGGCAAACGTCCGGCTCCTTCTCCCACAAGGAAGGGCCCAGCCCTGAAAGCTGTTGCTGCTCTTCACGGTGCCTTGGCGCCCTACCTACAGGCACAACAGCACTGGGGATCTGTGCTTTCCCAGAGACGCAAGATCTCATGGCGCTCGGCCGCGGCAGAGCCTCTTGCCGAAAAGGCAAACGTCCGGCTCCTTCTCCCACAAGGAAGGGCCCAGCCCTGAAAGCTCTTGCTGCTCTTCACGGTGCCTTGGCGACCTACCTACAGGCACAACAGCAGTGGGGATCTGTGCTTTCCCAGAGACGCAAGAGCTCATGGCGCTCGGCCGCGGCAGAGCCTCTTGCCGAAAAGGCAAACGTCCGGCTCCTTCTCCCACAAGGAAGGGCCCAGCCCTGAAAGCTCTTGCTGCTCTTCACGGTGCCTTGGCGCCCTATCTACAGGCACAACAGCACTGGGGATCTGTGCTTTCCCAGAGACGCAAGAGCTCATGGCGCTCGGCCGCGGCAGAGCCTCTTGCCGAAAAGGCAAACGTCCGGCTCCTTCTCCCACAAGGAAGGGCCCAGCCCTGAAAGCTCTTACTGCTCTTCACGGTGCCTTGGCGCCCTACCTACAGGCATAACAGCAGTGGGGATCTGTGCTTTCCCAGAGACGCAACATCTCATGGTGCTCGGCCGCGGCAGAGCCTCTTGCCGAAAAGGCAAACGTCCGGCTCCTTCTCCCACAAGGAAGGGCCCAGCCCTGAAAGCTCTTGCTGCTGTTCACGGTGCCTTGGTGCCCTATCTACAGGCACAACAGCACTGGGGATCTGTGCTTTCCCAGAGACGCAAGAGCTCATGGCGCTCGGCCGCGGCAGAGCCTCTTGCCGAAAAGGCAAACGTCCGGCTCCTTCTCCCACAAGGAAGGGCTCAGCCCTGAAAGCTGTTTGCTGCTCTTCACGGTGCCTTGGAGCCCTATCTACAGGCACAACAGCAGTGGGGATCTGTGCTTTCCCAGAGACGCAACATCTCATGGCGCTCGGCCGCGGCAGAGCCTCTTGCCGAAAAGGCAAACGTCCGGCTCCTTCTGCCACAAGGAAGGGCCCAGCCCTGAAAGCTCTTGCTGCTCTTCACGGTGCCTTGGTGCCCTACCTACAGGCACAACAGCAGTGGGGATCTGTGCTTTCCCAGAGACGCAACATCTCATGGCGCTCGGCCGCGGCAGAGCCTCTTGCCGAAAAGGCAAACGTCCGGCTCCTTCTCCCACAAGGAAGGGCCCAGCCCTGAAAGCTCTTGCTGCTCTTCACGGTGCCTTGGCGCCCTACCTACAGGCACAACAGCACTGGGGATCTGTGCTTTCCCAGAGACGCAAGATCTCATGGCGCTCGGCCGCGGCAGAGCCTCTTGCCGAAAAGGCAAACGTCCGGCTCCTTCTCCCACAAGGAAGGGCCCAGCCCTGAAAGCTCTTGCTGCTCTTCACGGTGCCTTGGCGCCCTACCTACAGGCACAACAGCAGTGGGGATCTGTGCTTTCCCAGAGACGCAACATCTCATGGCGCTCGGCCGCGGCAGAGCCTCTTGCCGAAAAGGCAAACGTCCGGCTCCTTCTGCCACAAGGAAGGGCCCAGCCCTGAAAGCTCTTGCTGCTCTTCACGGTGCCTTGGCGCCCTATCTACAGGCACAACAGCACTGGGGATCTGTGCTTTCCCAGAGACGCAAGAGCTCATGGCGCTCGGCCGCGGCAGAGCCTCTTGCCGAAAAGGCAAACGTCCGGCTCCTTCTCCCACAAGGAAGGGCCCAGCCCTGAAAGCTCTTGCTGCTCTTCACGGTGCCTTGGTGCCCTATCTACAGGCACAACAGCAGTGGGGATCTGTGCTTTCCCAGAGACGCAACATCTCATGGCGCTCGGCCGCGGCAGAGCCTCTTGCCGAAAAGGCAAACGTCCGGCTCCTTCTCCCACAAGGAAGGGCCCAGCCCTGAAAGCTCTTGCTGCTCTTCACGGTGCCTTGGCGCCCTACCTACAGGCACAACAGCAGTGGGGATCTGTGCTTTCCCAGAGACGCAACATCTCATGGCGCTCGGCCGCGGCAGAGCCTCTTGCCGAAAAGGCAAACGTCCGGCTCCTTCTCCCACAAGGAAGGGCCCAGCCCTGAAAGCTCTTGCTGCTCTTCACGGTGCCTTGGCGCCCTATCTACAGGCACAACAGCACTGGGGATCTGTGCTTTCCCAGAGACGCAAGAGCTCATGGCGCTCGGCCGCGACAGAGCCTCTTGCCGAAAAGGCAAACGTCCGGCTCCTTCTCCCACAAGGAAGGGCCCAGCCCTGAAAGCTCTTGCTGCTCTTCACGGTGCCTTGGCGCCCTACCTACAGGCACAACAGCAGTGGGGATCTGTGCTTTCCCAGAGACGCAACATCTCATGGCGCTCGGCCGCGGCAGAGCCTCTTGCCGAAAAGGCAAACGTCCGGCTCCTTCTCCCACAAGGAAGGGCCCAGCCCTGAAAGCTCTTGCTGCTCTTCACGGTGCCTTGGCGCCCTATCTACAGGCACAACAGCAGTGGGGATCTGTGCTTTCCCAGAGACACAACATCTCATGGCGCTCGGCCGCGGCAGAGCCTCTTGCCGAAAAGGCAAACGTCCGGCTCCTTCTCCCACAAGGAAGGGCCCAGCCCTGAAAGCTCTTGCTGCTCTTCACGGTGCCTTGGCGCCCTATCTACAGGCACAACAGCACTGGGGATCTGTGCTTTCCCAGAGACGCAAGATCTCATGGCGCTCGGCCGCGGCAGAGCCTCTTGCCGAAAAGGCAAACGTCCGGCTCCTTCTCCCACAAGGAAGGGCCCAGCCCTGAAAGCTCTTGCTGCTCTTCACGGTGCCTTGGCGCCCTATCTACAGGCACAACAGCACTGGGGATCTGTGCTTTCCCAGAGACGCAAGAGCTCATGGCGCTCGGCCGCGGCAGAGCCTCTTGCCGAAAAGGCAAACGTCCGGCTCCTTCTCCCACAAGGAAGGGCCCAGCCCTGAAAGCTCTTGCTGCTCTTCACGGTGCCTTGGTGCCCTATCTACAGGCACAACAGCACTGGGGATCTGTGCTTTCCCAGAGACGCAACATCTCATGGCGCTCGGCCGCGGCAGAGCCTCTTGCCGAAAAGGCAAACGTCCGGCTCCTTCTCCCACAAGGAAGGGCCCAGCCCTGAAAGCTCTTGCTGCTCTTCACGGTGCCTTGGCGCCCTATCTACAGGCACAACAGCAGTGGGGATCTGTGCTTTCCCAGAGACGCAAGATCTCATGGCGCTCGGCCGCGGCAGAGCCTCTTGCCGAAAAGGCAAACGTCCGGCTCCTTCTGCCACAAGGAAGGGCCCAGCCCTGAAAGCTCTTGCTGCTCTTCACCTACCCTTGGCGCCCTACCTACAGGCACAACAGCAGTGGGGATCTGTGCTTTCCCAGAGACGCAACATCTCATGGCGCTCGGCCGCGGCAGAGCCTCTTGCCGAAAAGGCAAACGTCCGGCTCCTTCTCCCACAAGGAAGGGCCCAGCCCTGAAAGCTGTTGCTGCTCTTCACGGTGCCTTGGTGCCCTACCTACAGGCACAACAGCACTGGGGATCTGTGCTTTCCCAGAGACGCAAGATCTCATGGCGCTCGGCCCGCGGCAGAGCCTCTTGCCGAAAAGGCAAACGTCCGGCTCCTTCTCCCACAAGGAAGGGCCCAGCCCTGAAAGCTCTTGCTGCTCTTCACGGTGCCTTGGCGCCCTACCTACAGGCACAACAGCACTGGGGATCTGTGCTTTCCCAGAGACGCAACATCTCATGGCGCTCGGCCGCGGCAGAGCCTCTTGCCGAAAAGGCAAACGTCCGGCTCCTTCTGCCACAAGGAAGGGCCCAGCCCTGAAAGCTCTTGCTGCTCTTCACGGTGCCTTGGTGCCCTATCTACAGGCACAACAGCACTGGGGATCTGTGCTTTCCCAGAGACGCAAGAGCTCATGGCGCTCGGCCGCGGCAGAGCCTCTTGCCGAAAAGGCAAACGTCCGGCTCCTTCTCCCACAAGGAAGGGCCCAGCCCTGAAAGCTCTTGCTGCTCTTCACGGTGCCTTGGCGCCCTACCTACAGGCACAACAGCACTGGGGATCTGTGCTTTCCCAGAGACGCAACATCTCATGGCGCTCGGCCGCGGCAGAGCCTCTTGCCGAAAAGGCAAACGTCCGGCTCCTTCTCCCACAAGGAAGGGCCCAGCCCTGAAAGCTCTTGCTGCTCTTCACGGTGCCTTGGCGCCCTACCTACAGGCACAACAGCAGTGGGGATCTGTGCTTTCCCAGAGACGCAAGAGCTCATGGCGCTCGGCCGCGGCAGAGCCTCTTGCCGAAAAGGCAAACGTCCGGCTCCTTCTCCCACAAGGAAGGGCTCAGCCCTGAAAGCTGTTGCTGCTCTTCACGGTGCCTTGGAGCCCTATCTACAGGCACAACAGCAGTGGGGATCTGTGCTTTCCCAGAGACGCAACATCTCATGGCGCTCGGCCGCGGCAGAGCCTCTTGCCGAAAAGGCAAACGTCCGGCTCCTTCTCCCACAAGGAAGGGCCCAGCCCTGAAAGCTCTTGCTGCTCTTCACGGTGCCTTGGCGCCCTATCTACAGGCACAACAGCAGTGGGGATCTGTGCTTTCCCAGAGACGCAACATCTCATGGCGCTCGGCCCGCGGCAGAGCCTCTTGCCGAAAAGGCAAACGTCCGGCTCCTTCTCCCACAAGGAAGGGCCCAGCCCTGAAAGCTCTTGCTGCTCTTCACGGTGCCTTGGCGCCCTACCTACAGGCACAACAGCAGTGGGGATCTGTGCTTTCCCAGAGACGCAACATCTCATGGCGCTCGGCCCGCGGCAGAGCCTCTTGCCGAAAAGGCAAACGTCCGGCTCCTTCTCCCACAAGGAAGGGCCCAGCCCTGAAAGCTCTTGCTGCTCTTCACGGTGCCTTGGCGCCCTATCTACAGGCACAACAGCACTGGGGATCTGTGCTTTCCCAGAGACGCAAGAGCTCATGGCACTCGGCCGCGGCAGAGCCTCTTGCCGAAAAGGCAAACGTCCGGCTCCTTCTCCCACAAGGAAGGGCCCAGCCCTGAAAGCTCTTGCTGCTCTTCACGGTGCCTTGGCGCCCTACCTACAGGCTCAACAGCACTGGGGATCTGTGCTTTCCCAGTGACGCAACATCTCATGGCGCTCGGCCGCGGCAGAGCCTCTTGCCGAAAAGGCAAACGTCCGGCTCCTTCTCCCACAAGGAAGGGCCCAGCCCTGAAAGCTGTTGCTGCTCTTCACGGTGCCTTGGCGCCCTATCTACAGGCACAACAGCACTGGGGATCTGTGCTTTCCCAGAGACGCAAGAGCTCATGGCGCTCGGCCGCGGCAGAGCCTCTTGCCGAAAAGGCAAACGTCCGGCTCCTTCTCCCACAAGGAAGGGCTCAGCCCTTAAAGCTCTTGCTGCTCTTCACGGTGCCTTGGAGCCCTATCTACAGGCACAACAGCAGTGGGGATCTGTGCTTTCCCAGAGACGCAACATCTCATGGCGCTCGGCCGCGGCAGAGCCTCTTGCCGAAAAGGCAAACGTCCGGCTCCTTCTCCCACAAGGAAGGGCCCAGCCCTGAAAGCTCTTGCTGCTCTTCACGGTGCCTTGGCGCCCTATCTACAGGCACAACAGCACTGGGGATCTGTGCTTTCCCAGAGACGCAACATCTAATGGCGCTCGGCCGCGGCAGAGCCTCTTGCCGAAAAGGCAAACGTCCGGCTCCTTCTCCCACAAGGAAGGGCCCAGCCCTGAAAGCTCTTGCTGCTCTTCACGGTGCCTTGGCGCCCTACCTACAGGCACAACAGCAGTGGGGATCTGTGCTTTCCCAGAGACGCAACATCTCATGGCGCTCGGCCCGCGGCAGAGCCTCTTGCCGAAAAGGCAAACGTCCGGCTCCTTCTCCCACAAGGAAGGGCCCAGCCCTGAAAGCTCTTGCTGCTCTTCACGGTGCCTTGGCGCCCTACCTACAGGCACAACAGCACTGGGGATCTGTGCTTTCCCAGAGACGCAACATCTCATGGCGCTCGGCCGCGGCAGAGCCTCTTGCCGAAAAGGCAAACGTCCGGCTCCTTCTCCCACAAGGAAGGGCTCAGCCCCGAAAGCTGTTGCTGCTCTTCACGGTGCCTTGGAGCCCTATCTACAGGCACAACAGCAGTGGGGATCTGTGCTTTCCCAGAGACGCAACATCTCATGGCGCTCGGCCGCGGCAGAGCCTCTTGCCGAAAAGGCAAACGTCCGGCTCCTTCTCCCACAAGGAAGGGCCCAGCCCTGAAAGCTCTTGCTGCTCTTCATGGTGCCTTGGCGCCCTATCTACAGGCACAACAGCAGTGGGGATCTGTGCTTTCCCAGAGACGCAAGATCTCATGGCGCTCGGCCGCGGCAGAGCCTCTTGCCGAAAAGGCAAACGTCCGGCTCCTTCTCCCACAAGGAAGGGCCCAGCCCTGAAAGCTCTTGCTGCTCTTCACGGTGCCTTGGCGCCCTTTCTACAGGCACAACAGCAGTGGGGATCTGTGCTTTCCCAGAGACGCAACATCTCATGGCGCTCGGCCGCGGCAGAGCCTCTTGCCGAAAAGGCAAACGTCCGGCTCCTTCTCCCACAAGGAAGGGCCCAGCCCTGAAAGCTCTTGCTGCTCTTCACGGTGCCTTGGCGCCCTACCTACAGGCACAACAGCAGTGGGGATCTGTGCTTTCCCAGAGACGCAAGATCTCATGGCGCTCGGCCGCGGCAGAGCCTCTTGCCGAAAAGGCAAACGTCCGGCTCCTTCTCCCACAAGGAAGGGCCCAGCCCTGAAAGCTCTTGCTGCTCTTCACGGTGCCTTGGCGCCCTACCTACAGGCACAACAGCAGTGGGGATCTGTGCTTTCCCAGAGACGCAAGAGCTCATGGCGCTCGGCCGCGGCAGAGCCTCTTGCCGAAAAGGCAAACGTCCGGCTCCTTCTCCCACAAGGAAGGGCTCAGCCCTGAAAGCTGTTGCTGCTCTTCACGGTGCCTTGGAGCCCTATCTACAGGCACAACAGCAGTGGGGATCTGTGCTTTCCCAGAGACGCAACATCTCATGGCGCTCGGCCGCGGCAGAGCCTCTTGCCGAAAAGGCAAACGTCCGGCTCCTTCTCCCACAAGGAAGGGCCCAGCCCTGAAAGCTCTTGCTGCTCTTCACGGTGCCTTGGCGCCCTATCTACAGGCACAACAGCAGTGGGGATCTGTGCTTTCCCAGAGACGCAACATCTCATGGCGCTCGGCCGCGGCAGAGCCTCTTGCCGAAAAGGCAAACGTCCGGCTCCTTCTCCCACAAGGAAGGGCCCAGCCCTGAAAGCTCTTGCTGCTCTTCACGGTGCCTTGGCGCCCTACCTACAGGCACAACAGCAGTGGGGATCTGTGCTTTCCCAGAGACGCAACATCTCATGGCGCTCGGCCGCGGCAGAGCCTCTTGCCGAAAAGGCAAACGTCCGGCTCCTTCTCCCACAAGGAAGGGCCCAGCCCTGAAAGCTCTTGCTGCTCTTCACGGTGCCTTGGCGCCCTATCTACAGGCACAACAGCACTGGGGATCTGTGCTTTCCCAGAGACGCAAGAGCTCATGGCACTCGGCCGCGGCAGAGCCTCTTGCCGAAAAGGCAAACGTCCGGCTCCTTCTCCCACAAGGAAGGGCCCAGCCCTGAAAGCTCTTGCTGCTCTTCACGGTGCCTTGGCGCCCTACCTACAGGCTCAACAGCACTGGGGATCTGTGCTTTCCCAGTGACGCAACATCTCATGGCGCTCGGCCGCGGCAGAGCCTCTTGCCGAAAAGGCAAACGTCCGGCTCCTTCTCCCACAAGGAAGGGCCCAGCCCTGAAAGCTCTTGCTGCTCTTCACGGTGCCTTGGCGCCCTATCTACAGGCACAACAGCACTGGGGATCTGTGCTTTCCCAGAGACGCAAGAGCTCATGGCGCTCGGCCGCGGCAGAGCCTCTTGCCGAAAAGGCAAACGTCCGGCTCCTTCTCCCACAAGGAAGGGCTCAGCCCTTAAAGCTCTTGCTGCTCTTCACGGTGCCTTGGAGCCCTATCTACAGGCACAACAGCAGTGGGGATCTGTGCTTTCCCAGAGACGCAACATCTCATGGCGCTCGGCCGCGGCAGAGCCTCTTGCCGAAAAGGCAAACGTCCGGCTCCTTCTCCCACAAGGAAGGGCCCAGCCCTGAAAGCTCTTGCTGCTCTTCACGGTGCCTTGGCGCCCTATCTACAGGCACAACAGCACTGGGGATCTGTGCTTTCCCAGAGACGCAACATCTAATGGCGCTCGGCCGCGGCAGAGCCTCTTGCCGAAAAGGCAAACGTCCGGCTCCTTCTCCCACAAGGAAGGGCCCAGCCCTGAAAGCTCTTGCTGCTCTTCACGGTGCCTTGGCGCCCTACCTACAGGCACAACAGCAGTGGGGATCTGTGCTTTCCCAGAGACGCAACATCTCATGGCGCTCGGCCGCGGCAGAGCCTCTTGCCGAAAAGGCAAACGTCCGGCTCCTTCTCCCACAAGGAAGGGCCCAGCCCTGAAAGCTCTTGCTGCTCTTCACGGTGCCTTGGCGCCCTACCTACAGGCACAACAGCAGTGGGGATCTGTGCTTTCCCAGAGACGCAACATCTCATGGCGCTCGGCCGCGGCAGAGCCTCTTGCCGAAAAGGCAAACGTCCGGCTCCTTCTCCCACAAGGAAGGGCTCAGCCCCGAAAGCTGTTGCTGCTCTTCACGGTGCCTTGGAGCCCTATCTACAGGCACAACAGCAGTGGGGATCTGTGCTTTCCCAGAGACGCAACATCTCATGGCGCTCGGCCGCGGCAGAGCCTCTTGCCGAAAAGGCAAACGTCCGGCTCCTTCTCCCACAAGGAAGGGCCCAGCCCTGAAAGCTCTTGCTGCTCTTCATGGTGCCTTGGCGCCCTATCTACAGGCACAACAGCAGTGGGGATCTGTGCTTTCCCAGAGACGCAAGATCTCATGGCGCTCGGCCGCGGCAGAGCCTCTTGCCGAAAAGGCAAACGTCCGGCTCCTTCTCCCACAAGGAAGGGCCCAGCCCTGAAAGCTGTTGCTGCTCTTCACGGTGCCTTGGCGCCCTTTCTACAGGCACAACAGCAGTGGGGATCTGTGCTTTCCCAGAGACGCAACATCTCATGGCGCTCGGCCGCGGCAGAGCCTCTTGCCGAAAAGGCAAACGTCCGGCTCCTTCTCCCACAAGGAAGGGCCCAGCCCTGAAAGCTCTTGCTGCTCTTCACGGTGCCTTGGCGCCCTACCTACAGGCACAACAGCAGTGGGGATCTGTGCTTTCCCAGAGACGCAAGATCTCATGGCGCTCGGCCGCGGCAGAGCCTCTTGCCGAAAAGGCAAACGTCCGGCTCCTTCTCCCACAAGGAAGGGCCCAGCCCTGAAAGCTCTTGCTGCTCTTCACGGTGCCTTGGAGCCCTACCTACAGGCACAACAGCACTGGGGATCTGTGCTTTCCCAGAGACGCAAGAGCTCATGGCGCTCGGCCGCGGCAGAGCCTCTTGCCGAAAAGGCAAACGTCCGGCTCCTTCTCCCACAAGGAAGGGCCCAGCCCTGAAAGCTCTTGCTGCTCTTCACGGTGCCTTGGCGCCCTATCTACAGGCACAACAGCACTGGGGATCTGTGCTTTCCCAGAGACGCAACATCTCATGGCGCTCGGCCGCGGCAGAGCCTCTTGCCGAAAAGGCAAACGTCCGGCTCCTTCTCCCACAAGGAAGGGCCCAGCCCTGAAAGCTCTTGCTGCTCTTCACGGTGCCTTGGTGCCCTATCTACAGGCACAACAGCAGTGGGGATCTGTGCTTTCCCAGAGACGCAACATCTCATGGCGCTCGGCCGCGGCAGAGCCTCTTGCCGAAAAGGCAAACGTCCGGCTCCTTCTCCCACAAGGAAGGGCTCAGCCCTGAAAGCTGTTGCTGCTCTTCACGGTGCCTTGGAGCCCTATCTACAGGCACAACAGCAGTGGGGATCTGTGCTTTCCCAGAGACGCAAGAGCTCATGGCGCTCGGCCGCGGCAGAGCCTCTTGCCGAAAAGGCAAACGTCCGGCTCCTTCTCCCACAAGGAAGGGCCCAGCCCTGAAAGCTCTTGCTGCTCTTCACGGTGCCTTGGCGCCCTATCTACAGGCACAACAGCACTGGGGATCTGTGCTTTCCCAGAGACGCAAGAGCTCATGGCGCTCGGCCGCGGCAGAGCCTCTTGCCGAAAAGGAAAACGTCCGGCTCCTTCTGCCACAAGGAAGGGCCCAGCCCTGAAAGCTCTTGCTGCTCTTCATGGTGCCTTGGCGCCCTACCTACAGGCACAACAGCAGTGGGGATCTGTGCTTTCCCAGAGACGCAACATCTCATGGCGCTCGCCCGCAAAAGAGCCTCTTGCCGAAAAGGCAAACGTCCGGCTCCTTCTCCCACAAGGAAGGGCCCAGCCCTGAAAGCTCTTGCTGCTCTTCATGGTGCCTTGGCGCCCTACCTACAGGCACAACAGCAGTGGGGATCTGTGCTTTCCCAGAGACGCAACATCTCATGGCGCTCGGCCGCGGCAGAGCCTCTTGCCGAAAAGGCAAACGTCCGGCTCTTTCTCCCACAAGGAAGGGCCCAGCCCTGAAAGCTCTTGCTGCTCTTCACGGTGCCTTGGCGCCCTATCTACAGGCACAACAGCAGTGGGGATCTGTGCTTTCCCAGAGACGCAAGATCTCATGGCGCTCGGCCGCGGCAGAGCCTCTTGCCGAAAAGGCAAACGTCCGGCTCCTTCTGCCACAAGGAAGGGCCCAGCCCTGAAAGCTCTTGCTGCTCTTCACAGTGCCTTGGCGCCCTATCTACAGGCACAACAGCAGTGGGGATCTGTGCTTTCCCAGAGACGCAACATCTATTGGCGTTCGGCCACGGCAGAGCCTCTTGCCGAAAAGGCAAACGTCTGGCTCCTTCTCCCACAAGGAAGGGCCCAGCCCTGAAAGCTCTTGCTGCTCTTCACGGTGCCTTGGTGCCCTATCTACAGGCACAACAGCAGTGGGGATCTGTGCTTTCCCAGAGACGCAACATCTCATGGCGCTCGGCCGCGGCATAGCCTCTTGCCGAAAAGGCAAATGTCCGGCTCATTCTCCCACAAGGAAGGGCCCAGCCCTGAAAGCTCTTGCTGCTCTTCACGGTGCCTTGGCGCCCTATCTACAGGCACAACAGCACTGGGGATCTGTGCTTTCCCAGAGAAGCAAGATCTCATGGCGCTCGGCCGCGGCAGAGCCTCTTGCCGAAAAGGCAAACGTCCGGCTCCTTCTCCCACAAGGAAGGGCCCAGCCCTGAAAGCTCTTGCTGCTCTTCACCTACCCTTGGCGCCCTACATACAGGCACAACAGCAGTGGGGATCTGTGCTTTCCCAGATACACAAGATCTCATGGCGCTCGGCCGCGGCAGAGCCTCTTGCCGAAAAGGCAAACGTCCGGCTCCTTCTGCCACAAGGAAGGGCCCAGCCCTGAAAGCTCTTGCTGCTCTTCACGGTGCCTTGGCGCCCTATCTACAGGCACAACAGCAGTGGGGATCTGTGCTTTCCCAGAGACGCAACATCTCATGGCGCTCGGCCGCGGCAGAGCCTCTTGCCGAAAAGGCAAACGTCCGGCTCCTTCTCCCACAAGGAAGGGCCCAGCCCTGAAAGCTCTTGCTGCTCTTCATGGTGCCTTGGCGCCCTACCTACAGGCACAACAGCAGTGGGGATCTGTGCTTTCCCAGAGATGCAACATCTCATGGCGCTCGGCCGCGACAGAGCCTCTTGCCGAAAAGGCAAACGTCCGGCTCCTTCTCCCACAAGGAAGGGCCCAGCCCTGAAAGCTGTTGTTGCTCTTCACGGTGCCTTGGCGCCCTATCTACAGGCACAACAGCAGTGGGGATCTGTGCTTTCCCAGAGACGCAAGATCTCATGGCGCTCGGCCGCGGCAGAGCCTCTTGCCGAAAAGGCAAACGTCCGGCTCCTTCTCCCACAAGGAAGGGCCCAGCCCTGAAAGCTCTTGCTGCTCTTCACGGTGCCTTGGCGCCCTACCTACAGGCACAACAGCAGTGGGGATCTGTGCTTTCCCAGAGACGCAACATCTCATGGCGCTCGGCCGCGGCAGAGCCTCTTGCCGAAAAGGCAAACGTCCGGCTCCTTCTCCCACAAGGAAGGGCCCAGCCCTGAAAGCTCTTGCTGCTCTTCACGGTGCCTTGGCGCCCTATCTACAGGCACAACAGCAGTGGGGATCTGTGCTTTCCCAGAGACGCAACATCTCATGGCGCTCGGCCGCGACAGAGCCTCTTGCCGAAAAGGCAAACGTCCGGCTCCTTCTCCCACAAGGAAGGGCCCAGCCCTGAAAGCTGTTGCTGCTCTTCACCTACCCTTGGCGCCCTTCCTACAGGCACAACAGCAGTGGGGATCTGTGCTTTCCCAGAGACGCAACATCTCATGGCGCTCGGCAGCGGCAGAGCCTCTTGCCGAAAAGGCAAACGTCCGGCTCCTTCTCCCACAAGGAAGGGCCCAGCCCTGAAAGCTCTTGCTGCTCTTCACGGTGCCTTGGTGCCCTATCTACAGGCACAACAGCAGTGGGGATCTGTGCTTTCCCAGAGACGCAAGATCTCTTGGTGCTCGGCCGCGGCAGAGCCTCTTGCCGAAAAGGCAAACGTCCGGCTCCTTCTGCCACAAGGAAGGGCCCAGCCCTGAAAGCTGTTGCTGCTCTTCACGGTGCCTTGGCGCCCTTTCTACAGGCACAACAGCAGTGGGGATCTGTGCTTTCCCAGAGACGCAACATCTCATGGCGCTCGGCCGCGGCAGAGCCTCTTGCCGAAAAGGCAAACGTCCGGCTCATTCTCCCACAAGGAAGGGCCCAGCCCTGAAAGCTCTTGCTGCTCTTCACAGTGCCTTGGCGCCCTACCTACAGGCACAACAGCAGTGGGGATCTGTGCTTTCCCAGAGACGCAACATCTCATGGCGCTCGGCCGCGGCAGAGACACTTGCCGAAAAGGCAAACGTCCGGCTCCTTCTCCCACAAGGAAGGGCCCAGTCCTGAAAGCTCTTGCTGCTCTTCACGGTGCCTTGGCGCCCTACCTACAGGCACAACAGCAGTGGGGATCTGTGCTTTCCCAGAGACGCAAGAGCTCATGGCGCTCGGCCGCGGCAGAGCCTCTTGCTGAAAAGGCAAACGTCCGGCTCCTTCTCCCACAAGGAAGGGCCCAGCCCTGAAAGCTCTTGCTGCTCTTCACGGTGCCTTGGCGCCCTATCTACAGGCACAACAGCACTGGGGATCTGTGCTTTCCCAGAGACGCAAGAGCTCATGGCGCTCGGCAGCAGCAGAGCCTCTTGCCGAAAAGGCAAACGTCCGGCTCCTTCTTCCACAAGGAAGGGCTCAGCCCTGAAAGCTTTTGCTGCTCTTCACGGTGCCTTGGAGCCCTATCTACAGGCACAACAGCAGTGGGGATCTGTGCTTTCCCAGAGACGCAACATCTCATGGCGCTCGGCCGCGGCAGAGCCTCTTGCCGAAAAGGCAAACGTCCGGCTCCTTCTCCCACAAGGAAGGGCCCAGCCCTGAAAGCTCTTGCTGCTCTTCACGGTGCCTTGGCGCCCTATCTACAGGCACAACAGCAGTGGGGATCTGTGCTTTCCCAGAGACGCAACATCTCATGGCGCTCGGCCGCGGCAGAGCCTCTTGCCGAAAAGGCAAACGTCCGGCTCCTTCTGCCACAAGGAAGGGCCCAGCCCTGAAAGCTCTTGCTGCTCTCCACGGTGCCTTGGCGCCCTACCTACAGGCACAACAGCACTGGGGATCTGTGCTTTCCCAGAGACGCAACATCTCATGGCGCTCGGCCGCGGCAGAGCCTCTTGCCGAAAAGGCAAACGTCCGGCTCCTTCTCCCACAAGGAAGGGCCCAGCCCTGAAAGCTCTTGCTGCTCTTCATGGTGCCTTGGCGCCCTACCTACAGGCACAACAGCAGTGTGGATCTGTGCTTTCCCAGAGACGCAACATCTCATGGCGCTCGGCCGCGACAGAGCCTCTTGCCGAAAAGGCAAACGTCCGGCTCCTTCTCCCACAAGGAAGGGCCCAGCCCTGAAAGCTGTTGTTACTCTTCACGGTGCCTTGGCGCCCTATCTACAGGCACAACAGCAGTGGGGATCTGTGCTTTCCCAGAGACGCAAGATCTCATGGCGCTCAGCCGCGGCAGAGCCTCTTGCCAAAAAGGCAAACGTCCGGCTCCTTCTCCCACAAGGAAGGGCCCAGCCCTGAAAGCTCTTGCTGCTCTTCACCTACCCTTGGCGCCCTACCTACAGGCACAACAGCACTGGGGATCTGTGCTTTCCCAGAGACGCAACATCTCATGGCGCTCGGCCGCGGCAGAGCCTCTTGCCGAAAAGGCAAACATCCGTCTCCTTCTCCCACAAGGAAGGGCCCAGCCCTGAAAGCTCTTGCTGCTCTTCACGGTGCCTTGGCGCCCTATCTACAGGCACAACAGCAGTGGGGATCTGTGCTTTCCCAGAGACGCAAGATCTCATGGCGCTCGGCCGCGGCAGAGCCTCTTGCCGAAAAGGCAAACGTCCGGCTCCTTCTCCCACAAGGAAGGGCCCAGCCCTGAAAGCTCTTGCTGCTGTTCACGGTGCCTTGGCGCCCTATCTACAGGCACAACAGCAGTGGGGATCTGTGCTTTCCCAGAGACGCAACATCTCATGGCGCTCGGCCGCGGCAGAGCCTCTTGCCGAAAAGGCAAACGTCCGGCTCCTTCTCCCACAAGGAAGGGCCCAGCCCTGAAAGCTCTTGCTGCTCTTCACGGTGCCTTGGCGCCCTATCTACAGGCACAACAGCAGTGGGGATCTGTGCTTTCCCAGAGACGCAACATCTCATGGCGCTCGGCCGCGGCAGAGCCTCTTGCCGAAAAGGCAAACGTCCGGCTCCTTCTGCCACAAGGAAGGGCCCAGCCCTGAAAGCTCTTGCTGCTCTTCACGGTGCCTTGGCGCCCTACCTACAGGCACAACAGCAGTGGGGATCTGTGCTTTCCCAGAGACGCAACATCTCATGGCGCTCGGCCGCGGCAGAGCCTCTTGCCGAAAAGGCAAACGTCCGGCTCCTTCTCCCACAAGGAAGGGCCCAGCCCTGAAAGCTCTTGCTGCTCTTCATGGTGCCTTGGCGCCCTACCTACAGGCACAACAGCAGTGTGGATCTGTGCTTTCCCAGAGACGCAACATCTCATGGCGCTCGGCCGCGACAGAGCCTCTTGCCGAAAAGGCAAACGTCCGGCTCCTTCTCCCACAAGGAAGGGCCCAGCCCTGAAAGCTCTTGCTGCTCTTCACAGTGCCTTGGCGCCCTATCTACAGGCACAACAGCAGTGGGGATCTGTGCTTTCCCAGAGACGCAACATCTCATGGCGCTCGGCCGCGGCAGAGCCTCTTGCCGAAAAGGCAAACGTCCGGCTCCTTCTCCCACAAGGAAGGGCCCAGCCCTGAAAGCTCTTGCTGCTCTTCACGGTGCCTTGGCGCCCTATCTACAGGCACAACAGCAGTGGGGATCTGTGCTTTCCCAGAGACGCAAGATCTCATGGCGCTCGGCCGCGGCACAGCCTCTTGCCGAAAAGGCAAACGTCCGGCTCCTTCTCCCACAAGGAAGGGCCCAGCCCTGAAAGCTCTTGCTGCTCTTCACGGTGCCTTGGCGCCCTATCTACAGGCACAACAGCACTGGGGATCTGTGCTTTCCCAGAGACGCAACATCTCATGGCGCTCGGCCGCGGCAAAGCCTCTTGCCGAAAAGGCAAACGTCCGGCTCCTTCTCCCACAAGGAAGGGCCCAGCCCTGAAAGCTCTTGCTGCTCTTCACGGTGCCTTGGAGCCCTATCTACAGGCACAACAGCAGTGGGGATCTGTGCTTTCCCAGAGACGCAACATCTCATGACGCTCAGCCGCGGCAGAGCCTCTTGCCGAAAAGGCAAACGTCCGGCTCCTTCTCCCACAAGGAAGGGCCCAGCCCTGAAAGCTCTTGCTGCTCTTCACGGTGCCTTGGCGCCCTATCTACAGGCACAACAGCACTGGGGATCTGTGCTTTCCCAGAGACGCAACATCTCATGGCGCTCGGCCGCGACAGAGCCTCTTGCCGAAAAGGCAAACGTCCGGCTCCTTCTCCCACAAGGAGGGGCCCAGCCCTGAAAGCTCTTGCTGCTCTTCATGGTGCCTTGGCGCCCTACCTACAGGCACAACAGCAGTGGGGATCTGTGCTTTCCCAGAGACGCAACATCTCATGGCGCTCGGCCGCGGCAGAGCCTCTTGCCGAAAAGGCAAACGTCCGGCTCCTTCTCCCACAAGGAAGGGCCCAGCCCTGAAAGCTCTTGCTGCTCTTCACGGTGCCTTGGCGCCCTACCTACAGGCACAACAGCACTGGGGATCTGTGCTTTCCCAGAGACGCAAGATTTCATGGCGCTCGGCCGCGACAGAGCCTCTTGCCGAAAAGGCAAACGTCCGGCTCCTTCTCCCACAAGGAAGGGCCCAGCCCTGAAAGCTCTTGCTGCTCTTCACGGTGCCTTGGCGCCCTATCTACAGGCACAACAGCAGTGGGGATCTGTGCTTTCCCAGAGACGCAAGATCTCATGGCGCTCGGCCGCGGCACAGCCTCTTGCCGAAAAGGCAAACGTCCGGCTCCTTCTCCCACAAGGAAGGGCCCAGCCCTGAAAGCTCTTGCTGCTCTTCACGGTGCCTTGGTGCCCTATCTACAGGCACAACAGCACTGGGGATCTGTGCTTTCCCAGAGACGCAAGATCTCATGGCGCTCGGCCGCGGCAGAGCCTCTTGCCGAAAAGGCAAACGTCCGGCTCCTTCTCCCACAAGGAAGGGCCCAGCCCTGAAAGCTCTTGCTGCTCTTCACCTACCCTTGGCGCCCTACCTACAGGCACAACAGCAGTGGGGATCTGTGCTTTCCCAGAGACGCAACATCTCATGGCGCTCGGCCGCGGCAGAGCCTCTTGCCGAAAAGGCAAACGTCCGGCTCCTTCTCCCACAAGGAAGGGCCCAGCCCTGAAAGCTCTTGCTGCTCTTCACGGTGCCTTGGCGCCCTACCTACAAGCACAACAGCACTGGGGATCTGTGCTTTCCCAGAGACGCAAGATCTCAGGGCGCTCGGCCGCGACAGAGCCTCTTGCCGAAAAGGCAAACCTCCGGCTCCTTCTCCCACAAGGAAGGGCCCAGCCCTGAAAGCTCTTGCTGCTCTTCACGGTGCCTTGGCGCCCTATCTACAGGCACAACAGCACTGGGGATCTGTGCTTTCCCAGAGACGCAAGATCTCATGGCGCTCGGCCGCGGCAGAGCCTCTTGCCGAAAAGGCAAACGTCCGGCTCCTTCTCCCACAAGGAAGGGCCCAGCCCTGAAAGCTCTTGCTGCTCTTCACGGTGCCTTGGCGCCCTACCTACAGGCACAACAGCAGTGGGGATCTGTGCTTTCCCAGAGACGCAAGATCTCATGGCGCTCGGCCGCGGCAGAGCCTCTTGCCGAAAAGGCAAACGTCCGGCTCCTTCTCCCACAAGGAAGGGCCCAGCCCTGAAAGCTCTTGCTGCTCTTCACGGTGCCTTGGCGCCCTATCTACAGGCACAACAGCAGTGGGGATCTGTGCTTTCCCAGAGACGCAACATCTCATGGCGCTCGGCCGCGGCAGAGCCTCTTGCCGAAAAGGCAAACGTCCGGCTCCTTCTCCCACAAGGAAGGGCCCAGCCCTGAAAGCTGTTGCTGCTCTTCACCTACCCTTGGCGCCCTTCCTACAGGCACAACAGCAGTGGGGATCTGTGCTTTCCCAGAGACGCAACATCTCATGGCGCTCGGCAGCGGCAGAGCCTCTTGCCGAAAAGGCAAACGTCCGGCTCCTTCTCCCACAAGGAAGGGCCCAGCCCTGAAAGCTCTTGCTGCTCTTCACGGTGCCTTGGCGCCCTACCTACAGGCACAACAGCACTGGGGATCTGTGCTTTCCCAGAGACGCAAGATCTCATGGCGCTCGGCCGCGGCAGAGCCTCTTGCCGAAAAGGCAAACGTCCGGCTCCTTCTCCCACAAGGAAGGGCCCAGCCCTGAAAGCTCTTGCTGCTCTTCACGGTGCCTTGGCGCCCTACCTACAGGCACAACAGCAGTGGGGATCTGTGCTTTCCCAGAGACGCAACATCTCATGGCGCTCGGCCGCGGCAGAGCCTCTTGCCGAAAAGGCAAACGTCCGGCTCCTTCTCCCACAAGGAAGGGCCCAGCCCTGAAAGCTCTTGCTGCTCTTCACGGTGCCTTGGCGCCCTATCTACAGGCACAACAGCACTGGGGATCTGTGCTTTCCCAGAGACGCAACATCTCATGGCGCTCGGCCGCGGCAGAGCCTCTTGCCGAAAAGGCAAACGTCCGGCTCCTTCTCCCACAAGGAAGGGCCCAGCCCTGAAAGCTCTTGCTGCTCTTCATGGTGCCTTGGCGCCCTACCTACAGGCACAACAGCAGTGGGGATCTGTGCTTTCCCAGAGATGCAACATCTCATGGCGCTCGGCCGCGACAGAGCCTCTTGCCGAAAAGGCAAACGTCCGGCTCCTTCTCCCACAAGGAAGGGCCCAGCCCTGAAAGCTGTTGTTGCTCTTCACGGTGCCTTGGCGCCCTATCTACAGGCACAACAGCACTGGGGATCTGTGCTTTCCCAGAGACGCAAGATCTCATGGCGCTCGGCCGCGGCAGAGCCTCTTGCCGAAAAGGCAAACGTCCGGCTCCTTCTCCCACAAGGAAGGGCCCAGCCCTGAAAGCTCTTGCTGCTCTTCACGGTGCCTTGGCGCCCTACCTACAGGCACAACAGCAGTGGGGATCTGTGCTTTCCCAGAGACGCAACATCTCATGGCGCTCGGCCGCGGCAGAGCCTCTTGCCGAAAAGGCAAACGTCCGGCTCCTTCTCCCACAAGGAAGGGCCCAGCCCTGAAAGCTCTTGCTGCTCTTCACGGTGCCTTGGCGCCCTATCTACAGGCACAACAGCAGTGGGGATCTGTGCTTTCCCAGAGACGCAACATCTCATGGCACTCGGCCGCGACAGAGCCTCTTGCCGAAAAGGCAAACGTCCGGCTCCTTCTCCCACAAGGAAGGGCCCAGCCCTGAAAGCTGTTGCTGCTCTTCACCTACCCTTGGCGCCCTTCCTACAGGCACAACAGCAGTGGGGATCTGTGCTTTCCCAGAGACGCAACATCTCATGGCGCTCGGCAGCGGCAGAGCCTCTTGCCGAAAAGGCAAACGTCCGGCTCCTTCTCCCACAAGGAAGGGCCCAGCCCTGAAAGCTCTTGCTGCTCTTCACGGTGCCTTGGTGCCCTATCTACAGGCACAACAGCAGTGGGGATCTGTGCTTTCCCAGAGACGCAAGATCTCTTGGTGCTCGGCCGCGGCAGAGCCTCTTGCCGAAAAGGCAAACGTCCGGCTCCTTCTGCCACAAGGAAGGGCCCAGCCCTGAAAGCTGTTGCTGCTCTTCACGGTGCCTTGGCGCCCTTTCTACAGGCACAACAGCAGTGGGGATCTGTGCTTTCCCAGAGACGCAACATCTCATGGCGCTCGGCCGCGGCAGAGCCTCTTGCCGAAAAGGCAAACGTCCGGCTCCTTCTCCCACAAGGAAGGGCCCAGCCCTGAAAGCTCTTGCTGCTCTTCACGGTGCCTTGGCGCCCTACCTACAGGCACAACAGCAGTGGGGATCTGTGCTTTCCCAGAGACGCAACATCTCATGGCGCTCGGGCCGCGGCAGAGACACTTGCCGAAAAGGCAAACGTCCGGCTCCTTCTCCCACAAGGAAGGGCCCAGTCCTGAAAGCTCTTGCTGCTCTTCACGGTGCCTTGGCGCCCTACCTACAGGCACAACAGCAGTGGGGATCTGTGCTTTCCCAGAGACGCAAGAGCTCATGGCGCTCGGCCGCGGCAGAGCCTCTTGCTGAAAAGGCAAACGTCCGGCTCCTTCTCCCACAAGGAAGGGCCCAGCCCTGAAAGCTCTTGCTGCTCTTCACGGTGCCTTGGCGCCCTATCTACAGGCACAACAGCAGTGGGGATCTGTGCTTTCCCAGAGACGCAACATCTCATGGCGCTCGGCCGCGGCAGAGCCTCTTGCCGAAAAGGCAAACGTCCGGCTCCTTCTGCCACAAGGAAGGGCCCAGCCCTGAAAGCTCTTGCTGCTCTCCACGGTGCCTTGGCGCCCTACCTACAGGCACAACAGCACTGGGGATATGTGCTTTCCCAGAGACGCAACATCTCATGGCGCTCGGCCGCGGCAGAGCCTCTTGCCGAAAAGGCAAACGTCCGGCTCCTTCTCCCACAAGGAAGGGCCCAGCCCTGAAAGCTCTTGCTGCTCTTCATGGTGCCTTGGCGCCCTACCTACAGGCACAACAGCAGTGTGGATCTGTGCTTTCCCAGAGACGCAACATCTCATGGCGCTCGGCCGCGACAGAGCCTCTTGCCGAAAAGGCAAACGTCCGGCTCCTTCTCCCACAAGGAAGGGCCCAGCCCTGAAAGCTGTTGTTGCTCTTCACGGTGCCTTGGCGCCCTATCTACAGGCACAACAGCAGTGGGGATCTGTGCTTTCCCAGAGACGCAAGATCTCATGGCGCTCAGCCGCGGCAGAGCCTCTTGCCAAAAAGGCAAACGTCCGGCTCCTTCTCCCACAAGGAAGGGCCCAGCCCTGAAAGCTCTTGCTGCTCTTCACCTACCCTTGGCGCCCTACCTACAGGCACAACAGCACTGGGGATCTGTGCTTTCCCAGAGACGCAACATCTCATGGCGCTCGGCCGCGGCAGAGCCTCTTGCCGAAAAGGCAAACATCCGTCTCCTTCTCCCACAAGGAAGGGCCCAGCCCTGAAAGCTCTTGCTGCTCTTCACGGTGCCTTGGCGCCCTATCTACAGGCACAACAGCAGTGGGGATCTGTGCTTTCCCAGAGACGCAAGATCTCATGGCGCTCGGCCGCGGCAGAGCCTCTTGCCGAAAAGGCAAACGTCCGGCTCCTTCTCCCACAAGGAAGGGCCCAGCCCTGAAAGCTCTTGCTGCTCTTCACGGTGCCTTGGCGCCCTATCTACAGGCACAACAGCAGTGGGGATCTGTGCTTTCCCAGAGACGCAACATCTCATGGCGCTCGGCCGCGGCAGAGCCTCTTGCCGAAAAGGCAAACGTCCGGCTCCTTCTCCCACAAGGAAGGGCCCAGCCCTGAAAGCTCTTGCTGCTCTTCATGGTGCCTTGGCGCCCTACCTACAGGCACAACAGCAGTGTGGATCTGTGCTTTCCCAGAGACGCAACATCTCATGGCGCTCGGCCGCGACAGAGCCTCTTGCCGAAAAGGCAAACGTCCGGCTCCTTCTCCCACAAGGAAGGGCCCAGCCCTGAAAGCTCTTGCTGCTCTTCACAGTGCCTTGGCGCCCTATCTACAGGCACAACAGCAGTGGGGATCTGTGCTTTCCCAGAGACGCAACATCTCATGGCGCTCGGCCGCGGCAGAGCCTCTTGCCGAAAAGGCAAACGTCCGGCTCCTTCTCCCACAAGGAAGGGCCCAGCCCTGAAAGCTCTTGCTGCTCTTCACGGTGCCTTGGCGCCCTATCTACAGGCACAACAGCAGTGGGGATCTGTGCTTTCCCAGAGACGCAAGATCTCATGGCGCTCGGCCGCGGCAGAGCCTCTTGCCGAAAAGGCAAACGTCCGGCTCCTTCTCCCACAAGGAAGGGCCCAGCCCTGAAAGCTCTTGCTGCTCTTCACGGTGCCTTGGCGCCCTATCTACAGGCACAACAGCACTGGGGATCTGTGCTTTCCCAGAGACGCAACATCTCATGGCGCTCGGCCGCGGCAAAGCCTCTTGCCGAAAAGGCAAACGTCCGGCTCCTTCTCCCACAAGGAAGGGCCCAGCCCTGAAAGCTCTTGCTGCTCTTCACGGTGCCTTGGCGCCCTATCTACAGGCACAACAGCAGTGGGGATCTGTGCTTTCCCAGAGACGCAACATCTCATGGCGCTCAGCCGCGGCAGAGCCTCTTGCCGAAAAGGCAAACGTCCGGCTCCTTCTCCCACAAGGAAGGGCCCAGCCCTGAAAGCTCTTGCTGCTCTTCACGGTGCCTTGGCGCCCTATCTACAGGCACAACAGCACTGGGGATCTGTGCTTTCCCAGAGACGCAACATCTCATGGCGCTCGGCCGCGACAGAGCCTCTTGCCGAAAAGGCAAACGTCCGGCTCCTTCTCCCACAAGGAGGGGCCCAGCCCTGAAAGCTCTTGCTGCTCTTCACGGTGCCTTGGCGCCCTACCTACAGGCACAACAGCAGTGGGGATCTGTGCTTTCCCAGAGACGCAACATCTCATGGCGCTCGGCCGCGGCAGAGCCTCTTGCCGAAAAGGCAAACGTCCGGCTCCTTCTCCCACAAGGAAGGGCCCAGCCCTGAAAGCTCTTGCTGCTCTTCACGGTGCCTTGGCGCCCTACCTACAGGCACAACAGCACTGGGGATCTGTGCTTTCCCAGAGACGCAAGATTTCATGGCGCTCGGCCGCGACAGAGCCTCTTGCCGAAAAGGCAAACGTCCGGCTCCTTCTCCCACAAGGAAGGGCCCAGCCCTGAAAGCTCTTGCTGCTCTTCACGGTGCCTTGGCGCCCTATCTACAGGCACAACAGCAGTGGGGATCTGTGCTTTCCCAGAGACGCAAGATCTCATGGCGCTCGGCCGCGGCACAGCCTCTTGCCGAAAAGGCAAACGTCCGGCTCCTTCTCCCACAAGGAAGGGCCCAGCCCTGAAAGCTCTTGCTGCTCTTCACGGTGCCTTGGTGCCCTATCTACAGGCACAACAGCACTGGGGATCTGTGCTTTCCCAGAGACGCAACATCTCATGGCGCTCGGCCGCGGCAAAGCCTCTTGCCGAAAAGGCAAACGTCCGGCTCCTTCTCCCACAAGGAAGGGCCCAGCCCTGAAAGCTCTTGCTGCTCTTCACCTACCCTTGGCGCCCTACCTACAGGCACAACAGCAGTGGGGATCTGTGCTTTCCCAGAGACGCAAGAGCTCATGGCGCTCGGCCCGCGGCAGAGCCTCTTGCCGAAAAGGCAAACATCCGGCTCCTTCTCCCACAAGGAAGGGCCCAGCCCTGAAAGCTCTTGCTGCTCTTCACAGTGCCTTGGCGTCCTATCTACAGGCACAACAGCAGTGGGGATCTGTGCTTTCCCAGAGACGCAAGATCTCATGGCGCTCGGCCGCGGCAGAGCCTCTTGCCGAAAAGGCAAACGTCCGGCTCCTTCTCCCACAAGGAAGGGCCCAGCCCTGAAAGCTCTTGCTGCTCTTCACGGTGCCTTGGCGCCCTACCTACAAGCACAACAGCACTGGGGATCTGTGCTTTCCCAGAGACGCAAGATCTCAGGGCGCTCGGCCGCGACAGAGCCTCTTGCCGAAAAGGCAAACCTCCGGCTCCTTCTCCCACAAGGAAGGGCCCAGCCCTGAAAGCTCTTGCTGCTCTTCACGGTGCCTTGGCGCCCTATCTACAGGCACAACAGCACTGGGGATCTGTGCTTTCCCAGAGACGCAAGATCTCATGGCGCTCGGCCGCGGCAGAGCCTCTTGCCGAAAAGGCAAACGTCCGGCTCCTTCTCCCACAAGGAAGGGCCCAGCCCTGAAAGCTCTTGCTGCTCTTCACGGTGCCTTGACGCCCTACCTACAGGCACAACAGCAGTGGGGATCTGTGCTTTCCCAGAGACGCAACATCTCATGGCGCTCGGCCGCGGCAGAGCCTCTTGCCGAAAAGGCAAACGTCCGGCTCCTTCTCCCACAAGGAAGGGCCCAGCCCTGAAAGCTCTTGCTGCTATTCACCTACCCTTGGCGCCCTACATACAGGCACAACAGCAGTGGGGATCTGTGCTTTCCCAGATACACAAGATCTCATGGCGCTCGGCCGCGGCAGAGCCTCTTGCCGAAAAGGCAAACGTCCGGCTCCTTCTGCCACAAGGAAGGGCCCAGCCCTGAAAGCTCTTGCTGCTCTTCACGGTGCCTTGGCGCCCTATCTACAGGCACAACAGCAGTGGGGATCTGTGCTTTCCCAGAGACGCAACATCTCATGGCGCTCGGCCGCGGCAGAGCCTCTTGCCGAAAAGGCAAACGTCCGGCTCCTTCTCCCACAAGGAAGGGCCCAGCCCTGAAAGCTCTTGCTGCTCTTCATGGTGCCTTGGCGCCCTACCTACAGGCACAACAGCAGTGGGGATCTGTGCTTTCCCAGAGATGCAACATCTCATGGCGCTCGGCCGCGACAGAGCCTCTTGCCGAAAAGGCAAACGTCCGGCTCCTTCTCCCACAAGGAAGGGCCCAGCCCTGAAAGCTGTTGTTGCTCTTCACGGTGCCTTGGCGCCCTATCTACAGGCACAACAGCACTGGGGATCTGTGCTTTCCCAGAGACGCAAGATCTCATGGCGCTCGGCCGCGGCAGAGCCTCTTGCCGAAAAGGCAAACGTCCGGCTCCTTCTCCCACAAGGAAGGGCCCAGCCCTGAAAGCTCTTGCTGCTCTTCACGGTGCCTTGGCGCCCTACCTACAGGCACAACAGCAGTGGGGATCTGTGCTTTCCCAGAGACGCAACATCTCATGGCGCTCGGCCGCGGCAGAGCCTCTTGCCGAAAAGGCAAACGTCCGGCTCCTTCTCCCACAAGGAAGGGCCCAGCCCTGAAAGCTCTTGCTGCTCTTCACGGTGCCTTGGCGCCCTATCTACAGGCACAACAGCAGTGGGGATCTGTGCTTTCCCAGAGACGCAACATCTCATGGCGCTCGGCCGCGACAGAGCCTCTTGCCGAAAAGGCAAACGTCCGGCTCCTTCTCCCACAAGGAAGGGCCCAGCCCTGAAAGCTGTTGCTGCTCTTCACCTACCCTTGGCGCCCTTCCTACAGGCACAACAGCAGTGGGGATCTGTGCTTTCCCAGAGACGCAACATCTCATGGCGCTCGGCAGCGGCAGAGCCTCTTGCCGAAAAGGCAAACGTCCGGCTCCTTCTCCCACAAGGAAGGGCCCAGCCCTGAAAGCTCTTGCTGCTCTTCACGGTGCCTTGGTGCCCTATCTACAGGCACAACAGCAGTGGGGATCTGTGCTTTCCCAGAGACGCAAGATCTCTTGGTGCTCGGCCGCGGCAGAGCCTCTTGCCGAAAAGGCAAACGTCCGGCTCCTTCTGCCACAAGGAAGGGCCCAGCCCTGAAAGCTGTTGCTGCTCTTCACGGTGCCTTGGCGCCCTTTCTACAGGCACAACAGCAGTGGGGATCTGTGCTTTCCCAGAGACGCAACATCTCATGGCGCTCGGCCGCGGCAGAGCCTCTTGCCGAAAAGGCAAACGTCCGGCTCCTTCTCCCACAAGGAAGGGCCCAGCCCTGAAAGCTCTTGCTGCTCTTCACGGTGCCTTGGCGCCCTACCTACAGGCACAACAGCAGTGGGGATCTGTGCTTTCCCAGAGACGCAACATCTCATGGCGCTCGGCCGCGGCAGAGACACTTGCCGAAAAGGCAAACGTCCGGCTCCTTCTCCCACAAGGAAGGGCCCAGCCCTGAAAGCTCTTGCTGCTCTTCACGGTGCCTTGGCGCCCTACCTACAGGCACAACAGCAGTGGGGATCTGTGCTTTCCCAGAGACGCAAGAGCTCATGGCGCTCGGCCGCGGCAGAGCCTCTTGCTGAAAAGGCAAACGTCCGGCTCCTTCTCCCACAAGGAAGGGCCCAGCCCTGAAAGCTCTTGCTGCTCTTCACGGTGCCTTGGCACCCTATCTACAGGCACAACAGCACTGGGGATCTGTGCTTTCCCAGAGACGCAAGAGCTCATGGCGCTCGGCCGCAGCAGAGCCTCTTGCCGAAAAGGCAAACGTCCGGCTCCTTCTCCCACAAGGAAGGGCCCAGCCCTGAAAGCTTTTGCTGCTCTTCACGGTGCCTTGGAGCCCTATCTACAGGCACAACAGCAGTGGGGATCTGTGCTTTCCCAGAGACGCAACATCTCATGGCGCTCGGCCGCGGCAGAGCCTCTTGCCGAAAAGGCAAACGTCCGGCTCCTTCTCCCACAAGGAAGGGCCCAGCCCTGAAAGCTCTTGCTGCTCTTCACGGTGCCTTGGCGCCCTATCTACAGGCACAACAGCAGTGGGGATCTGTGCTTTCCCAGAGACGCAACATCTCATGGCGCTCGGCCGCGGCAGAGCCTCTTGCCGAAAAGGCAAACGTCCGGCTCCTTCTGCCACAAGGAAGGGCCCAGCCCTGAAAGCTCTTGCTGCTCTCCACGGTGCCTTGGCGCCCTACCTACAGGCACAACAGCACTGGGGATATGTGCTTTCCCAGAGACGCAACATCTCATGGCGCTCGGCCGCGGCAGAGCCTCTTGCCGAAAAGGCAAACGTCCGGCTCCTTCTCCCACAAGGAAGGGCCCAGCCCTGAAAGCTCTTGCTGCTCTTCATGGTGCCTTGGCGCCCTACCTACAGGCACAACAGCACTGGGGATCTGTGCTTTCCCAGAGACGCAACATCTCATGGCGCTCGGCCGCGACAGAGCCTCTTGCCGAAAAGGCAAACGTCCGGCTCCTTCTCCCACAAGGAAGGGCCCAGCCCTGAAAGCTGTTGTTGCTCTTCACGGTGCCTTGGCGCCCTATCTACAGGCACAACAGCAGTGGGGATCTGTGCTTTCCCAGAGACGCAAGATCTCATGGCGCTCAGCCGCGGCAGAGCCTCTTGCCAAAAAGGCAAACGTCCGGCTCCTTCTCCCACAAGGAAGGGCCCAGCCCTGAAAGCTCTTGCTGCTCTTCACCTACCCTTGGCGCCCTACCTACAGGCACAACAGCACTGGGGATCTGTGCTTTCCCAGAGACGCAACATCTCATGGCGCTCGGCCGCGGCAGAGCCTCTTGCCGAAAAGGCAAACATCCGTCTCCTTCTCCCACAAGGAAGGGCCCAGCCCTGAAAGCTCTTGCTGCTCTTCACGGTGCCTTGGCGCCCTATCTACAGGCACAACAGCAGTGGGGATCTGTGCTTTCCCAGAGACGCAAGATCTCATGGCGCTCGGCCGCGGCAGAGCCTCTTGCCGAAAAGGCAAACGTCCGGCTCCTTCTCCCACAAGGAAGGGCCCAGCCCTGAAAGCTCTTGCTGCTCTTCACGGTGCCTTGGCGCCCTATCTACAGGCACAACAGCAGTGGGGATCTGTGCTTTCCCAGAGACGCAACATCTCATGGCGCTCGGCCGCGGCAGAGCCTCTTGCCGAAAAGGCAAACGTCCGGCTCCTTCTCCCACAAGGAAGGGCCCAGCCCTGAAAGCTCTTGCTGCTCTTCACGGTGCCTTGGCGCCCTATCTACAGGCACAACAGCAGTGGGGATCTGTGCTTTCCCAGAGACGCAACATCTCATGGCGCTCGGCCGCGGCAGAGCCTCTTGCCGAAAAGGCAAACGTCCGGCTCCTTCTGCCACAAGGAAGGGCCCAGCCCTGAAAGCTCTTGCTGCTCTTCACGGTGCCTTGGCGCCCTACCTACAGGCACAACAGCAGTGGGGATCTGTGCTTTCCCAGAGACGCAACATCTCATGGCGCTCGGCCGCGGCAGAGCCTCTTGCCGAAAAGGCAAACGTCCGGCTCCTTCTCCCACAAGGAAGGGCCCAGCCCTGAAAGCTCTTGCTGCTCTTCATGGTGCCTTGGCGCCCTACCTACAGGCACAACAGCAGTGTGGATCTGTGCTTTCCCAGAGACGCAACATCTCATGGCGCTCGGCCGCGACAGAGCCTCTTGCCGAAAAGGCAAACGTCCGGCTCCTTCTCCCACAAGGAAGGGCCCAGCCCTGAAAGCACTTGCTGCTCTTCACAGTGCCTTGGCGCCCTATCTACAGGCACAACAGCAGTGGGGATCTGTGCTTTCCCAGAGACGCAACATCTCATGGCGCTCGGCCGCGGCAGAGCCTCTTGCCGAAAAGGCAAACGTCCGGCTCCTTCTCCCACAAGGAAGGGCCCAGCCCTGAAAGCTCTTGCTGCTCTTCACGGTGCCTTGGCGCCCTATCTACAGGCACAACAGCACTGGGGATCTGTGCTTTCCCAGAGACGCAACATCTCATGGCGCTCGGCCGCGGCACAGCCTCTTGCCGAAAAGGCAAACGTCCGGCTCCTTCTCCCACAAGGAAGGGCCCAGCCCTGAAAGCTCTTGCTGCTCTTCACGGTGCCTTGGCGCCCTATCTACAGGCACAACAGCACTGGGGATCTGTGCTTTCCCAGAGACGCAACATCTCATGGCGCTCGGCCGCGGCAAAGCCTCTTGCCGAAAAGGCAAACGTCCGGCTCCTTCTCCCACAAGGAAGGGCCCAGCCCTGAAAGCTCTTGCTGCTCTTCACGGTGCCTTGGCGCCCTATCTACAGGCACAACAGCAGTGGGGATCTGTGCTTTCCCAGAGACGCAAGATCTCATGGCGCTCAGCCGCGGCAGAGCCTCTTGCCGAAAAGGCAAACGTCCGGCTCCTTCTCCCACAAGGAAGGGCCCAGCCCTGAAAGCTCTTGCTGCTCTTCACGGTGCCTTGGCGCCCTATCTACAGGCACAACAGCACTGGGGATCTGTGCTTTCCCAGAGACGCAACATCTCATGGCGCTCGGCCGCGACAGAGCCTCTTGCCGAAAAGGCAAACGTCCGGCTCCTTCTCCCACAAGGAGGGGCCCAGCCCTGAAAGCTCTTGCTGCTCTTCATGGTGCCTTGGCGCCCTACCTACAGGCACAACAGCAGTGGGGATCTGTGCTTTCCCAGAGACGCAACATCTCATGGCGCTCGGCCGCGGCAGAGCCTCTTGCCGAAAAGGCAAACGTCCGGCTCCTTCTGCCACAAGGAAGGGCCCAGCCCTGAAAGCTCTTGCTGCTCTTCACGGTGCCTTGGCGCCCTACCTACAGGCACAACAGCACTGGGGATCTGTGCTTTCCCAGAGACGCAAGATTTCATGGCGCTCGGCCGCGACAGAGCCTCTTGCCGAAAAGGCAAACGTCCGGCTCCTTCTCCCACAAGGAAGGGCCCAGCCCTGAAAGCTCTTGCTGCTCTTCACGGTGCCTTGGCGCCCTATCTACAGGCACAACAGCAGTGGGGATCTGTGCTTTCCCAGAGACGCAAGATCTCATGGCGCTCGGCCGCGGCACAGCCTCTTGCCGAAAAGGCAAACGTCCGGCTCCTTCTCCCACAAGGAAGGGCCCAGCCCTGAAAGCTCTTGCTGCTCTTCACGGTGCCTTGGTGCCCTATCTACAGGCACAACAGCAGTGGGGATCTGTGCTTTCCCAGAGACGCAACATCTCATGGCGCTCGGCCGCGGCAAAGCCTCTTGCCGAAAAGGCAAACGTCCGGCTCCTTCTCCCACAAGGAAGGGCCCAGCCCTGAAAGCTCTTGCTGCTCTTCACCTACCCTTGGCGCCCTACCTACAGGCACAACAGCAGTGGGGATCTGTGCTTTCCCAGAGACGCAAGAGCTCATGGCGCTCGGCCGCGGCAGAGCCTCTTGCCGAAAAGGCAAACATCCGGCTCCTTCTCCCACAAGGAAGGGCCCAGCCCTGAAAGCTCTTGCTGCTCTTCACAGTGCCTTGGCGTCCTATCTACAGGCACAACAGCAGTGGGGATCTGTGCTTTCCCAGAGACGCAAGATCTCATGGCGCTCGGCCGCGGCAGAGCCTCTTGCCGAAAAGGCAAACGTCCGGCTCCTTCTCCCACAAGGAAGGGCCCAGCCCTGAAAGCTCTTGCTGCTCTTCACGGTGCCTTGGCGCCCTACCTACAAGCACAACAGCACTGGGGATCTGTGCTTTCCCAGAGACGCAAGATCTCAGGGCGCTCGGCCGCGACAGAGCCTCTTGCCGAAAAGGCAAACCTCCGGCTCCTTCTCCCACAAGGAAGGGCCCAGCCCTGAAAGCTCTTGCTGCTCTTCACGGTGCCTTGGCGCCCTATCTACAGGCACAACAGCAGTGGGGATCTGTGCTTTCCCAGAGACGCAACATCTCATGGCGCTCGGCCGCGGCAGAGCCTCTTGCCGAAAAGGCAAACGTCCGGCTCCTTCTCCCACAAGGAAGGGCCCAGCCCTGAAAGCTCTTGCTGCTCTTCACGGTGCCTTGGCGCCCTACCTACAGGCACAACAGCAGTGGGGATCTGTGCTTTCCCAGAGACGCAACATCTCATGGCGCTCGGCCGCGGCAGAGCCTCTTGCCGAAAAGGCAAACGTCCGGCTCCTTCTCCCACAAGGAAGGGCCCAGCCCTGAAAGCTCTTGCTGCTCTTCACGGTGCCTTGGCGCCCTATCTACAGGCACAACAGCAGTGGGGATCTGTGCTTTCCCAGAGACGCAACATCTCATGGCGCTCGGCCGCGACAGAGCCTCTTGCCGAAAAGGCAAACGTCCGGCTCCTTCTCCCACAAGGAAGGGCCCAGCCCTGAAAGCTGTTGCTGCTCTTCACCTACCCTTGGCGCCCTTCCTACAGGCACAACAGCAGTGGGGATCTGTGCTTTCCCAGAGACGCAACATCTCATGGCGCTCGGCAGCGGCAGAGCCTCTTGCCGAAAAGGCAAACGTCCGGCTCCTTCTCCCACAAGGAAGGGCCCAGCCCTGAAAGCTCTTGCTGCTCTTCACGGTGCCTTGGTGCCCTACCTACAGGCACAACAGCACTGGGGATCTGTGCTTTCCCAGAGACGCAACATCTCATGGCGCTCGGCCGCGACAGAGCCTCTTGCCGAAAAGGCAAACGTCCGGCTCCTTCTCCCACAAGGAGGGGCCCAGCCCTGAAAGCTCTTGCTGCTCTTCATGGTGCCTTGGCGCCCTACCTACAGGCACAACAGCAGTGGGGATCTGTGCTTTCCCAGAGACGCAACATCTCATGGCGCTCGGCCGCGGCAGAGCCTCTTGCCGAAAAGGCAAACGTCCGGCTCCTTCTGCCACAAGGAAGGGCCCAGCCCTGAAAGCTCTTGCTGCTCTTCACGGTGCCTTGGCGCCCTACCTACAGGCACAACAGCACTGGGGATCTGTGCTTTCCCAGAGACGCAAGATTTCATGGCGCTCGGCCGCGACAGAGCCTCTTGCCGAAAAGGCAAACGTCCGGCTCCTTCTCCCACAAGGAAGGGCCCAGCCCTGAAAGCTCTTGCTGCTCTTCACGGTGCCTTGGCGCCCTATCTACAGGCACAACAGCAGTGGGGATCTGTGCTTTCCCAGAGACGCAAGATCTCATGGCGCTCGGCCGCGGCACAGCCTCTTGCCGAAAAGGCAAACGTCCGGCTCCTTCTCCCACAAGGAAGGGCCCAGCCCTGAAAGCTCTTGCTGCTCTTCACGGTGCCTTGGTGCCCTATCTACAGGCACAACAGCAGTGGGGATCTGTGCTTTCCCAGAGACGCAACATCTCATGGCGCTCGGCCGCGGCAAAGCCTCTTGCCGAAAAGGCAAACGTCCGGCTCCTTCTCCCACAAGGAAGGGCCCAGCCCTGAAAGCTCTTGCTGCTCTTCACCTACCCTTGGCGCCCTACCTACAGGCACAACAGCAGTGGGGATCTGTGCTTTCCCAGAGACGCAAGAGCTCATGGCGCTCGGCCGCGGCAGAGCCTCTTGCCGAAAAGGCAAACATCCGGCTCCTTCTCCCACAAGGAAGGGCCCAGCCCTGAAAGCTCTTGCTGCTCTTCACAGTGCCTTGGCGTCCTATCTACAGGCACAACAGCAGTGGGGATCTGTGCTTTCCCAGAGACGCAAGATCTCATGGCGCTCGGCCGCGGCAGAGCCTCTTGCCGAAAAGGCAAACGTCCGGCTCCTTCTCCCACAAGGAAGGGCCCAGCCCTGAAAGCTCTTGCTGCTCTTCACGGTGCCTTGGCGCCCTACCTACAAGCACAACAGCAGTGGGGATCTGTGCTTTCCCAGAGACGCAAGATCTCAGGGCGCTCGGCCGCGACAGAGCCTCTTGCCGAAAAGGCAAACCTCCGGCTCCTTCTCCCACAAGGAAGGGCCCAGCCCTGAAAGCTCTTGCTGCTCTTCACGGTGCCTTGGCGCCCTATCTACAGGCACAACAGCACTGGGGATCTGTGCTTTCCCAGAGACGCAAGATCTCATGGCGCTCGGCCGCGGCAGAGCCTCTTGCCGAAAAGGCAAACGTCCGGCTCCTTCTCCCACAAGGAAGGGCCCAGCCCTGAAAGCTCTTGCTGCTCTTCACGGTGCCTTGGCGCCCTACCTACAGGCACAACAGCAGTGGGGATCTGTGCTTTCCCAGAGACGCAACATCTCATGGCGCTCGGCCGCGGCAGAGCCTCTTGCCGAAAAGGCAAACGTCCGGCTCCTTCTCCCACAAGGAAGGGCCCAGCCCTGAAAGCTCTTGCTGCTCTTCACGGTGCCTTGGCGCCCTATCTACAGGCACAACAGCAGTGGGGATCTGTGCTTTCCCAGAGACGCAACATCTCATGGCGCTCGGCCGCGACAGAGCCTCTTGCCGAAAAGGCAAACGTCCGGCTCCTTCTCCCACAAGGAAGGGCCCAGCCCTGAAAGCTGTTGCTGCTCTTCACCTACCCTTGGCGCCCTTCCTACAGGCACAACAGCAGTGGGGATCTGTGCTTTCCCAGAGACGCAACATCTCATGGCGCTCGGCAGCGGCAGAGCCTCTTGCCGAAAAGGCAAACGTCCGGCTCCTTCTCCCACAAGGAAGGGCCCAGCCCTGAAAGCTCTTGCTGCTCTTCACGGTGCCTTGGTGCCCTATCTACAGGCACAACAGCAGTGGGGATCTGTGCTTTCCCAGAGACGCAAGATCTCTTGGTGCTCGGCCGCGGCAGAGCCTCTTGCCGAAAAGGCAAACATCCGGCTCCTTCTGCCACAAGGAAGGGCCCAGCCCTGAAAGCTGTTGCTGCTCTTCACGGTGCCTTGGCGCCCTTTCTACAGGCACAACAGCAGTGGGGATCTGTGCTTTCCCAGAGACGCAACATCTCATGGCGCTCGGCCGCGGCAGAGCCTCTTGCCGAAAAGGCAAACGTCCGGCTCATTCTCCCACAAGGAAGGGCCCAGCCCTGAAAGCTCTTGCTGCTCTTCACGGTGCCTTGGCGCCCTACCTACAGGCACAACAGCAGTGGGGATCTGTGCTTTCCCAGAGACGCAACATCTCATGGCGCTCGGCCGCGGCAGAGACACTTGCCGAAAAGGCAAACGTCCGGCTCCTTCTCCCACAAGGAAGGGCCCAGTCCTGAAAGCTCTTGCTGCTCTTCACGGTGCCTTGGCGCCCTACCTACAGGCACAACAGCAGTGGGGATCTGTGCTTTCCCAGAGACGCAAGAGCTCATGGCGCTCGGCCGCGGCAGAGCCTCTTGCTGAAAAGGCAAACGTCCGGCTCCTTCTCCCACAAGGAAGGGCCCAGCCCTGAAAGCTCTTGCTGCTCTTCACGGTGCCTTGGCGCCCTATCTACAGGCACAACAGCACTGGGGATCTGTGCTTTCCCAGAGACGCAAGAGCTCATGGCGCTCGGCCGCAGCAGAGCCTCTTGCCGAAAAGGCAAACGTCCGGCTCCTTCTTCCACAAGGAAGGGCTCAGCCCTGAAAGCTTTTGCTGCTCTTCACGGTGCCTTGGAGCCCTATCTACAGGCACAACAGCAGTGGGGATCTGTGCTTTCCCAGAGACGCAACATCTCATGGCGCTCGGCCGCGGCAGAGCCTCTTGCCGAAAAGGCAAACGTCCGGCTCCTTCTCCCACAAGGAAGGGCCCAGCCCTGAAAGCTCTTGCTGCTCTTCACGGTGCCTTGGCGCCCTATCTACAGGCACAACAGCAGTGGGGATCTGTGCTTTCCCAGAGACGCAACATCTCATGGCGCTCGGCCGCGGCAGAGCCTCTTGCCGAAAAGGCAAACGTCCGGCTCCTTCTGCCACAAGGAAGGGCCCAGCCCTGAAAGCTCTTGCTGCTCTCCACGGTGCCTTGGCGCCCTACCTACAGGCACAACAGCACTGGGGATATGTGCTTTCCCAGAGACGCAACATCTCATGGCGCTCGGCCGCGGCAGAGCCTCTTGCCGAAAAGGCAAACGTCCGGCTCCTTCTCCTACAAGGAAGGGCCCAGCCCTGAAAGCTCTTGCTGCTCTTCATGGTGCCTTGGCGCCCTACCTACAGGCACAACAGCAGTGTGGATATGTGCTTTCCCAGAGACGCAACATCTCATGGCGCTCGGCCGCGACAGAGCCTCTTGCCGAAAAGGCAAACGTCCGGCTCCTTCTCCCACAAGGAAGGGCCCAGCCCTGAAAGCTGTTGTTGCTCTTCACGGTGCCTTGGCGCCCTATCTACAGGCACAACAGCAGTGGGGATCTGTGCTTTCCCAGAGACGCAAGATCTCATGGCGCTCAGCCGCGGCAGAGCCTCTTGCCAAAAAGGCAAACGTCCGGCTCCTTCTCCCACAAGGAAGGGCCCAGCCCTGAAAGCTCTTGCTGCTCTTCACCTACCCTTGGCGCCCTACCTACAGGCACAACAGCACTGGGGATCTGTGCTTTCCCAGAGACGCAACATCTCATGGCGCTCGGCCGCGGCAGAGCCTCTTGCCGAAAAGGCAAACATCCGTCTCCTTCTCCCACAAGGAAGGGCCCAGCCCTGAAAGCTCTTGCTGCTCTTCACGGTGCCTTGGCGCCCTATCTACAGGCACAACAGCAGTGGGGATCTGTGCTTTCCCAGAGACGCAACATCTCATGGCGCTCGGCCGCGGCAGAGCCTCTTGCCGAAAAGGCAAACGTCCGGCTCCTTCTCCCACAAGGAAGGGCCCAGCCCTGAAAGCTCTTGCTGCTCTTCACGGTGCCTTGGCGCCCTATCTACAGGCACAACAGCAGTGGGGATCTGTGCTTTCCCAGAGACGCAACATCTCATGGCGCTCGGCCGCGGCAGAGCCTCTTGCCGAAAAGGCAAACGTCCGGCTCCTTCTGCCACAAGGAAGGGCCCAGCCCTGAAAGCTCTTGCTGCTCTTCACGGTGCCTTGGCGCCCTACCTACAGGCACAACAGCAGTGGGGATCTGTGCTTTCCCAGAGACGCAACATCTCATGGCGCTCGGCCGCGGCAGAGCCTCTTGCCGAAAAGGCAAACGTCCGGCTCCTTCTCCCACAAGGAAGGGCCCAGCCCTGAAAGCTCTTGCTGCTCTTCATGGTGCCTTGGCGCCCTACCTACAGGCACAACAGCAGTGTGGATCTGTGCTTTCCCAGAGACGCAACATCTCATGGCGCTCGGCCGCGACAGAGCCTCTTGCCGAAAAGGCAAACGTCCGGCTCCTTCTCCCACAAGGAAGGGCCCAGCCCTGAAAGCTCTTGCTGCTCTTCACAGTGCCTTGGCGCCCTATCTACAGGCACAACAGCAGTGGGGATCTGTGCTTTCCCAGAGACGCAACATCTCATGGCGCTCGGCCGCGGCAGAGCCTCTTGCCGAAAAGGCAAACGTCCGGCTCCTTCTCCCACAAGGAAGGGCCCAGCCCTGAAAGCTCTTGCTGCTCTTCACGGTGCCTTGGCGCCCTATCTACAGGCACAACAGCAGTGGGGATCTGTGCTTTCCCAGAGACGCAAGATCTCATGGCGCTCGGCCGCGGCACAGCCTCTTGCCGAAAAGGCAAACGTCCGGCTCCTTCTCCCACAAGGAAGGGCCCAGCCCTGAAAGCTCTTGCTGCTCTTCACGGTGCCTTGGAGCCCTATCTACAGGCACAACAGCACTGGGGATCTGTGCTTTCCCAGAGACGCAACATCTCATGGCGCTCGGCCGCGGCAAAGCCTCTTGCCGAAAAGGCAAACGTCCGGCTCCTTCTCCCACAAGGAAGGGCCCAGCCCTGAAAGCTCTTGCTGCTCTTCACGGTGCCTTGGCGCCCTATCTACAGGCACAACAGCAGTGGGGATCTGTGCTTTCCCAGAGACGCAACATCTCATGGCGCTCGGCCGCGGCAGAGCCTCTTGCCGAAAAGGCAAACGTCCGGCTCCTTCTCCCACAAGGAAGGGCCCAGCCCTGAAAGCTCTTGCTGCTCTTCACGGTGCCTTGGCGCCCTATCTACAGGCACAACAGCACTGGGGATCTGTGCTTTCCCAGAGACGCAACATCTCATGGCGCTCGGCCGCGACAGAGCCTCTTGCCGAAAAGGCAAACGTCCGGCTCCTTCTCCCACAAGGAGGGGCCCAGCCCTGAAAGCTCTTGCTGCTCTTCATGGTGCCTTGGCGCCCTACCTACAGGCACAACAGCAGTGGGGATCTGTGCTTTCCCAGAGACGCAACATCTCATGGCGCTCGGCCGCGGCAGAGCCTCTTGCCGAAAAGGCAAACGTCCGGCTCCTTCTCCCACAAGGAAGGGCCCAGCCCTGAAAGCTCTTGCTGCTCTTCACGGTGCCTTGGCGCCCTACCTACAGGCACAACAGCACTGGGGATCTGTGCTTTCCCAGAGACGCAAGATTTCATGGCGCTCGGCCGCGACAGAGACTCTTGCCGAAAAGGCAAACGTCCGGCTCCTTCTCCCACAAGGAAGGGCCCAGCCCTGAAAGCTCTTGCTGCTCTTCACGGTGCCTTGGCGCCCTATCTACAGGCACAACAGCAGTGGGGATCTGTGCTTTCCCAGAGACGCAAGATCTCATGGCGCTCGGCCGCGGCACAGCCTCTTGCCGAAAAGGCAAACGTCCGGCTCCTTCTCCCACAAGGAAGGGCCCAGCCCTGAAAGCTCTTGCTGCTCTTCACGGTGCCTTGGTGCCCTATCTACAGGCACAACAGCACTGGGGATCTGTGCTTTCCCAGAGACGCAACATCTCATGGCGCTCGGCCGCGGCAAAGCCTCTTGCCGAAAAGGCAAACGTCCGGCTCCTTCTCCCACAAGGAAGGGCCCAGCCCTGAAAGCTCTTGCTGCTCTTCACGGTGCCTTGGTGCCCTATCTACAGGCACAACAGCACTGGGGATCTGTGCTTTCCCAGAGACGCAAGATCTCATGGCGCTCGGCCGCGGCAAAGCCTCTTGCCGAAAAGGCAAACGTCCGGCTCCTTCTCCCACAAGGAAGGGCCCAGCCCTGAAAGCTCTTGCTGCTCTTCACGGTGCCTTGGCGCCCTATCTACAGGCACAACAGCAGTGGGGATCTGTGCTTTCCCAGAGTCGCAACATCTCATGGCGCTCGGCCGCGGCAGAGCCTCTTGCCGAAAAGGCAAACGTCCGGCTCCTTCTCCCACAAGGAAGGGCCCAGCCCTGAAAGCTCTTGCTGCTCTTCACGGTGCCTTGGCGCCCTATCTACAGGCACAACAGCAGTGGGGATCTGTGCTTTCCCAGAGACGCAACATCTCATGGCGCTCGGCCGCGGCAGAGCCTCTTGCCGAAAAGGCAAACGTCCGGCTCCTTCTCCCACAAGGAAGGGCCCAGCCCTGAAAGCTCTTGCTGCTCTTCACGGTGCCTTGGCGCCCTACCTACAGGCACAACAGCAGTGGGGATCTGTGCTTTCCCAGAGACGCAACATCTCATGGCGCTCGGCCGCGGCAGAGCCTCTTGCCGAAAAGGCAAACGTCCGGCTCCTTCTCCCACAAGGAAGGGCCCAGCCCTGAAAGCTCTTGCTGCTCTTCATGGTGCCTTGGCGCCCTACCTACAGGCACAACAGCAGTGTGGATCTGTGCTTTCCCAGAGACGCAACATCTCATGGCGCTCGGCCGCGACAGAGCCTCTTGCCGAAAAGGCAAACGTCCGGCTCCTTCTCCCACAAGGAAGGGCCCAGCCCTGAAAGCTCTTGCTGCTCTTCACAGTGCCTTGGCGCCCTATCTACAGGCACAACAGCAGTGGGGATCTGTGCTTTCCCAGAGACGCAACATCTCATGGCGCTCGGCCGCGGCAGAGCCTCTTGCCGAAAAGGCAAACGTCCGGCTCCTTCTCCCACAAGGAAGGGCCCAGCCCTGAAAGCTCTTGCTGCTCTTCACGGTGCCTTGGCGCCCTATCTACAGGCACAACAGCACTGGGGATCTGTGCTTTCCCAGAGACGCAACATCTCATGGCGCTCGGCCGCGGCAGAGACTCTTGCCGAAAAGGCAAACGTCCGGCTCCTTCTCCCACAAGGAGGGGCCCAGCCCTGAAAGCTCTTGCTGCTCTTCACGGTGCCTTGGTGCCCTATCTACAGGGACAACAGCACTGGGGATCTGTGCTTTCCCAGAGACGCAACATCTCATGGCGCTGGGCCGCGGCAGAACCTCTTGCCGAAAAGGCAAACGTCCGGCTCCTTCTCCCACAAGGAAGGGCCCAGCCCTGAAAGCTCTTGCTGCTCTTCACGGTGCCTTGGCGCCCTACCTACAGGCACAACAGCAGTGGGGATCTGTGCTTTCCCAGAGACGCAAGATCTCATGGAGCTCGGCCGCGGCAGAGCCTCTTGCCGAAAAGGCAAACGTCCGGCTCCTTCTCCCACAAGGAAGGGCCCAGCCCTGAAAGCTCTTGCTGCTCTTCACGGTGCCTTTGCGCCCTATCTACAGGCACAACAGCACTGGGGATCTGTGCTTTCCCAGAGACGCAAGAGCTCATGGCGCTCGGCCGCGGCAGAGCCTCTTGCCGAAAAGGCAAACGTCCGGCTCCTTCTCCCACAAGGAAGGGCTCACCCCTGAAAGCTGTTGCTGCTCTTCACGGTGCCTTGGAGCCCTATCTACAGGCACAACAGCAGTGGGGATCTGTGCTTTCCCAGAGACGCAACATCTCATGGCGCTCGGCCGCGGCAGAGCCTCTTGCCGAAAAGGCAAACGTCCGGCTCCTTCTCCCACAAGGAAGGGCCCAGCCCTGAAAGCTCTTGCTGCTCTTCACGGTGCCTTGGCGCCCTATCTACAGGCACAACAGCAGTGGGGATCTGTGCTTTCCCAGAGACGCAACATCTCATGGCGCTCGGCCGCGGCAGAGCCTCTTGCCGAAAAGGCAAACGTCCGGCTCCTTCTCCCACAAGGAAGGGCCCAGCCCTGAAAGCTCTTGCTGCTCTTCACAGTGCCTTGGCGCCCTATCTACAGGCACAACAGCAGTGGGGATCTGTGCTTTCCCAGAGACGCAACATCTCATGGCGCTTGGCCGCGGCAGAGCCTCTTGCCGAAAAGGCAAACGTCCGGCTCATTATCCCACAAGGAAGGGCCCAGCCCTGAAAGCTCTTGCTGCTCTTCACGGTGCCTTGGTGCCCTATCTACAGGCACAACAGCACTGGGGATCTGTGCTTTCCCAGAGACGCAAGATCTCATGGCGCTCGGCCGCGACAGAGCCTCTTGCCGAAAAGGCAAACGTCCGGCTCCTTCTCCCACAAGGAAGGGCCCAGCCCTGAAAGCTCTTGCTGCTCTTCACGGTGCCTTGGCGCCCTATCTACAGGCACAACAGCAGTGGGGATCTGTGCTTTCCCAGAGACGCAACATCTCATGGCGCTCGGCCGCGGCAGAGCCTCTTGCCGAAAAAGCAAACGTCCGGCTCCTTCTGCCACAAGGAAGGGCCCAGCCCTGAAAGCTCTTGCTGCTCTTCACGGTGCCTTGGCGCCCTATCTACAGGCACAACAGCACTGGGGATCTGTGCTTTCCCAGAGACGCAACATCTCATGGCGCTCAGCCGCGGCAGAGCCTCTTGCCGAAAAGGCAAACGTCCGGCTCCTTCTCCCACAGGGAAGGGCCCAGCCCTGAAAGCTCTTGCTGCTCTTCACGGTGCCTTGGCGCCCTATCTACAGGCACAACAGCAGTGGGGATCTGTGCTTTCCCAGAGACGCAACATCTCATGGCGCTCGGCCGCGGCACAGCCTCTTGCCGAAAAGGCAAACGTCCGGCTCCTTCTCCCACAAGGAGGGGCCCAGCCCTGAAAGCTCTTGCTGCTCTTCACGGTGCCTTGGTGCCCTATCTACAGGGACAACAGCACTGGGGATCTGTGCTTTCCCAGAGACGCAACATCTCATGGCGCTCGTCCGCGGCAGAGCCTCTTGCCGAAAAGGCAAACGTCCGGCTCCTTCTCCCACAAGGAAGGGCCCAGCCCTGAAAGCTCTTGCTGCTCTTCACGGTGCCTTGGCGCCCTACCTACAGGCACAACAGCACTGGGGATCTGTGTTTTCCCAGAGACGCAAGATCTCATGGCGCTCGGCCGCGGCAGAGCCTCTTGCCGAAAAGGCAAACGTCCGGCTCCTTCTCCCACAAGGAAGGGCCCAGTCCTGAAAGCTCTTGCTGCTCTTCACCTACCCTTGGCGCCCTATCTACAGGCACAACAGCAGTGGGGATCTGTGCTTTCCCAGAGACGCAACATCTAATGGCGCTCGGCCGCGGCAGAGCCTCTTGCCGAAAAGGCAAATGTCCGGCTCCTTCTCCCACAAGGAAGGGCCCAGCCCTGAAAGCTCTTGCTGCTCTTCACGGTGCCTTGGCGCCCTATCTACAGGCACAACAGCACTGGGGATCTGTGCTTTCCCAGAGACGCAACATCTCATGGCGCTCAGCCGCGGCAGAGCCTCTTGCCGAAAAGGCAAACGTCCGGCTCCTTCTCCCACAGGGAAGGGCCCAGCCCTGAAAGCTCTTGCTGCTCTTCACGGTGCCTTGGCGCCCTATCTACAGGCACAACAGCAGTGGGGATCTGTGCTTTCCCAGAGACGCAACATCTCATGGCGCTCGGCCGCGACAGAGCCTCTTGCCGAAAAGGCAAACGTCCGGCTCCTTCTCCCACAAGGAGGGGCCCAGCCCTGAAAGCTCTTGCTGCTCTTCACGGTGCCTTGGTGCCCTATCTACAGGGACAACAGCACTGGGGATCTGTGCTTTCCCAGAGACGCAACATCTCATGGCGCTCGGCCGCGGCAGAGCCTCTTGCCGAAAAGGCAAACTTCCGGCTCCTTCTCCCACAAGGAAGGGCCCAGCCCTGAAAGCTCTTGCTGCTCTTCACGGTGCCTTGGCGCCCTACCTACAGGCACAACAGCACTGGGGATCTGTGCTTTCCCAGAGACGCAACATCTCATGGCGCTCGGCCGCGGCACAGCCTCTTGCCGAAAAGGCAAACGTCCGGCTCCTTCTCCCACAAGGAAGGGCCCAGCCCTGAAACCTCTTGCTGCTCTTCACGGTGCCTTTGCGCCCTATCTACAGGCACAACAGCACTGGGGATCTGTGCTTTCCCAGAGACGCAACATCTCATGGCGCTCGGGCCGCGGCAGAGCCTCTTGCCGAAAAGGCAAACGTCCGGCTCCTTCTCCCACAAGGAAGGGCCCAGCCCTGAAAGCTCTTGCTGCTCTTCACGGTGCCTTGGCGCCCTATCTACAGGCACAACAGCAGTGGGGATCTGTGCTTTCCCAGAGACGCAAGATCTCATGGCGCTCGGCCGCGGCACAGCCTCTTGCCGAAAAGGCAAACGTCCGGCTCCTTCTCCCACAAGGAAGGGCCCAGCCCTGAAAGCTCTTGCTGCTCTTCACGGTGCCTTGGCACCCTATCTACAGGCACAACAGCACTGGGGATCTGTGCTTTCCCAGAGACGCAACATCTCATGGCGCTCGGCCGCGGCAAAGCCTCTTGCCGAAAAGGCAAACGTCCGGCTCCTTCTCCCACAAGGAAGGGCCCAGCCCTGAAAGCTCTTGCTGCTCTTCACGGTGCCTTGGCGCCCTATCTACAGGCACAACAGCAGTGGGGATCTGTGCTTTCCCAGAGACGCAACATCTCATGGCGCTCAGCCGCGGCAGAGCCTCTTGCCGAAAAGGCAAACGTCCGGCTCCTTCTCCCACAAGGAAGGGCCCAGCCCTGAAAGCTCTTGCTGCTCTTCACGGTGCCTTGGCGCCCTATCTACAGGCACAACAGCACTGGGGATCTGTGCTTTCCCAGAGACGCAACATCTCATGGCGCTCGGCCGCGACAGAGCCTCTTGCCGAAAAGGCAAACGTCCGGCTCCTTCTCCCACAAGGAGGGGCCCAGCCCTGAAAGCTCTTGCTGCTCTTCATGGTGCCTTGGCGCCCTACCTACAGGCACAACAGCAGTGGGGATCTGTGCTTTCCCAGAGACGCAACATCTCATGGCGCTCGGCCGCGGCAGAGCCTCTTGCCGAAAAGGCAAACGTCCGGCTCCTTCTCCCACAAGGAAGGGCCCAGCCCTGAAAGCTCTTGCTGCTCTTCACGGTGCCTTGGCGCCCTACCTACAGGCACAACAGCACTGGGGATCTGTGCTTTCCCAGAGACGCAAGATTTCATGGCGCTCGGCCGCGACAGAGCCTCTTGCCGAAAAGGCAAACGTCCGGCTCCTTCTCCCACAAGGAAGGGCCCAGCCCTGAAAGCTCTTGCTGCTCTTCACGGTGCCTTGGCGCCCTATCTACAGGCACAACAGCAGTGGGGATCTGTGCTTTCCCAGAGACGCAAGATCTCATGGCGCTCGGCCGCGGCACAGCCTCTTGCCGAAAAGGCAAACGTCCGGCTCCTTCTCCCACAAGGAAGGGCCCAGCCCTGAAAGCTCTTGCTGCTCTTCACGGTGCCTTGGTGCCCTATCTACAGGCACAACAGCACTGGGGATCTGTGCTTTCCCAGAGACGCAACATCTCATGGCGCTCGGCCGCGGCAAAGCCTCTTGCCGAAAAGGCAAACGTCCGGCTCCTTCTCCCACAAGGAAGGGCCCAGCCCTGAAAGCTCTTGCTGCTCTTCACCTACCCTTGGCGCCCTACCTACAGGCACAACAGCAGTGGGGATCTGTGCTTTCCCAGAGACGCAACATCTCATGGCGCTCAGCCGCGGCAGAGCCTCTTGCCGAAAAGGCAAACGTCCGGCTCCTTCTCCCACAAGGAAGGGCCCAGCCCTGAAAGCTCTTGCTGCTCTTCACGGTGCCTTGGCGCCCTATCTACAGGCACAACAGCACTGGGGATCTGTGCTTTCCCAGAGACGCAACATCTCATGGCGCTCGGCCGCGACAGAGCCTCTTGCCGAAAAGGCAAACGTCCGGCTCCTTCTCCCACAAGGAGGGGCCCAGCCCTGAAAGCTCTTGCTGCTCTTCACGGTGCCTTGGTGCCCTATCTACAGGGACAACAGCACTGGGGATCTGTGCTTTCCCAGAGACGCAACATCTCATGGCGCTGGGCCGCGGCAGAGCCTCTTGCCGAAAAGGCAAACGTCCGGCTCCTTCTCCCACAAGGAAGGGCCCAGCCCTGAAAGCTCTTGCTGCTCTTCACGGTGCCTTGGCGCCCTACCTACAGGCACAACAGCAGTGGGGATCTGTGCTTTCCCAGAGACGCAAGATCTCATGGCGCTCGGCCGCGGCAGAGCCTCTTGCCGAAAAGGCAAACGTCCGGCTCCTTCTCCCACAAGGAAGGGCCCAGCCCTGAAAGCTCTTGCTGCTCTTCACGGTGCCTTTGCGCCCTATCTACAGGCACAACAGCACTGGGGATCTGTGCTTTCCCAGAGACGCAAGAGCTCATGGCGCTCGGCCGCGGCAGAGCCTATTGCCGAAAAGGCAAACGTCCGGCTCCTTCTCCCACAAGGAAGGGCTCACCCCTGAAAGCTGTTGCTGCTCTTCACGGTGCCTTGGAGCCCTATCTACAGGCACAACAGCAGTGGGGATCTGTGCTTTCCCAGAGACGCAACATCTCATGGCGCTCGGCCGCGGCAGAGCCTCTTGCCGAAAAGGCAAACGTCCGGCTCCTTCTCCCACAAGGAAGGGCCCAGCCCTGAAAGCTCTTGCTGCTCTTCACGGTGCCTTGGCACCCTATCTACAGGCACAACAGCAGTGGGGATCTGTGCTTTCCCAGAGACGCAACATCTCATGGCGCTCGGCCGCGGCAGAGCCTCTTGCCGAAAAGGCAAACGTCCGGCTCCTTCTCCCACAAGGAAGGGCCCAGCCCTGAAAGCTCTTGCTGCTCTTCACAGTGCCTTGGCGCCCTATCTACAGGCACAACAGCAGTGGGGATCTGTGCTTTCCCAGAGACGCAACATCTCATGGCGCTTGGCCGCGGCAGAGCCTCTTGCCGAAAAGGCAAACGTCCGGCTCCTTCTCCCACAAGGAAGGGCCCAGCCCTGAAAGCTCTTGCTGCTCTTCACGGTGCCTTGGCGCCCTATCTACAGGCACAACAGCAGTGGGGATCTGTGCTTTCCCAGAGACGCAACATCTCATGGCGCTCGGCCGCGGCAGAGCCTCTTGCCGAAAAAGCAAACGTCCGGCTCCTTCTGCCACAAGGAAGGGCCCAGCCCTGAAAGCTCTTGCTGCTCTTCACGGTGCCTTGGCGCCCTATCTACAGGCACAACAGCAGTGGGGATCTGTGCTTTCCCAGAGACGCAACATCTCATGGCACTCAGCCGCGGCAGAGCCTCTTGCCGAAAAGGCAAACGTCCGGCTCCTTCTCCCACAAGGAAGGGCCCAGCCCTGAAAGCTCTTGCTGCTCTTCACGGTGCCTTGGCGCCCTATCTACAGGCACAACAGCAGTGGGGATCTGTGCTTTCCCAGAGACGCAACATCTAAAGGCGCTCGGCCGCGGCAGAGCCTCTTGCCGAAAAGGCAAATGTCCGGCTCCTTCTCCCACAAGGAAGGGCCCAGCCCTGAAAGCTCTTGCTGCTCTTCACGGTGCCTTGGCGCCCTATCTACAGGCACAACAGCACTGGGGATCTGTGCTTTCCCAGAGACGCAACATCTCATGGCGCTCAGCCGCGGCAGAGCCTCTTGCCGAAAAGGCAAACGTCCGGCTCCTTCTCCCACAGGGAAGGGCCCAGCCCTGAAAGCTCTTGCTGCTCTTCACGGTGCCTTGGCGCCCTATCTACAGGCACAACAGCAGTGGGGATCTGTGCTTTCCCAGAGACGCAACATCTCATGGCGCTCGGCCGCGACAGAGCCTCTTGCCGAAAAGGCAAACGTCCGGCTCCTTCTCCCACAAGGAGGGGCCCAGCCCTGAAAGCTCTTGCTGCTCTTCACGGTGCCTTGGTGCCCTATCTACAGGGACAACAGCACTGGGGATCTGTGCTTTCCCAGAGACGCAACATCTCATGGCGCTCGGCCCGCGGCAGAGCCTCTTGCCGAAAAGGCAAACTTCCGGCTCCTTCTCCCACAAGGAAGGGCCCAGCCCTGAAAGCTCTTGCTGCTCTTCACGGTGCCTTGGCGCCCTACCTACAGGCACAACAGCACTGGGGATCTGTGCTTTCCCAGAGACGCAACATCTCATGGCGCTCGGCCGCGGCACAGCCTCTTGCCGAAAAGGCAAACGTCCGGCTCCTTCTCCCACAAGGAAGGGCCCAGCCCTGAAACCTCTTGCTGCTCTTCACGGTGCCTTGGCGCCCTATCTACAGGCACAACAGCACTGGGGATCTGTGCTTTCCCAGAGACGCAACATCTCATGGCGCTCGGCCGCGGCAGAGCCTCTTGCCGAAAAGGCAAACGTCCGGCTCCTTCTCCCACAAGGAAGGGCCCAGCCCTGAAAGCTCTTGCTGCTCTTCACGGTGCCTTGGTGCCCTATCTACAGGCACAACAGCAGTGGGGATCTGTGCTTTCCCAGAGACGCAACATCTCTTGGTGCTCGGCCGCGGCAGAGCCTCTTGCCGAAAAGGCAAACGTCCGGCTCCTTCTCCCACAAGGAAGGGCCCAGCCCTGAAAGCTCTTGCTGCTCTTCACGGTGCCTTGGCGCCCTTTCTACAGGCACAACAGCACTGGGGATCTGTGCTTTCCCAGAGACGCAACATCTCATGGCGCTCGGCCGCGGCAGAGCCTCTTGCCGAAAAGGCAAACGTCCGGCTCCTTCTGCCACAAGGAAGGGCCCAGCCCTGAAAGCTCTTGCTGCTCTTCACGGTGCCTTGGCGCCCTACCTACAGGCACAACAGCAGTGGGGATCTGTGCTTTCCCAGAGACGCAACATCTCATGGCGCTCGGCCGCGGCAGAGCCTCTTGCCGAAAAGGCAAACGTCCGGCTCCTTCTCCCACAAGGAAGGGCCCAGCCCTGAAAGCTCTTGCTGCTCTTCACGGTGCCTTGGCGCCCTATCTACAGGCACAACAGCACTGGGGATCTGTGCTTTCCCAGAGACGCAAGAGCTCATGGCGCTCGGCCGCGGCAGAGCCTCTTGCCGAAAAGGCAAACGTCCGGCTCCTTCTCCCACAAGGAAGGGCCCAGCCCTGAAAGCTCTTGCTGCTCTTCACGGTGCCTTGGCGCCCTATCTACAGGCACAACAGCACTGGGGATCTGTGCTTTCCCAGAGACGCAAGAGCTCATGGTGCTCGGCCGCGGCAGAGCCTCTTGCCGAAAAGGCAAACGTCCGGCTCCTTCTCCCACAAGGAAGGGCCCAGCCCTGAAAGCTCTTGCTGCTCTTCACCTACCCTTGGCGCCCTACCTACAGGCACAACAGCAGTGGGGATCTGTGCTTTCCCAGAGACGCAACATCTCATGGCGCTCGGCCGCGGCAGAGCCTCTTGCCGAAAAGGCAAACGTCCGGCTCCTTCTCCCACAAGGAAGGGCCCAGCCCTGAAAGCTCTTGCTGCTCTTCACGGTGCCTTGGAGCCCTACCTACAGGCACAACAGCAGTGGGGATCTGTGCTTTCCCAGAGACGCAAGAGCTCATGGCGCTCGGCCGCGGCAGAGCCTCTTGCCTAAAAGGCAAACGTCCGGCTCCTTCTCCCACAAGGAAGGGCTCACCCCTGAAAGCTGTTGCTGCTCTTCACGGTGCCTTGGAGCCCTATCTACAGGCACAACAGCAGTGGGGATCTGTGCTTTCCCAGAGACGCAACATCTCATGGCGCTCGGCCGCGGCAGAGCCTCTTGCCGAAAAGGCAAACGTCCGGCTCCTTCTCCCACAAGGAAGGGCCCAGCCCTGAAAGCTCTTGCTGCTCTTCACGGTGCCTTGGTGCCCTATCTACAGGCACAACAGCAGTGGGGATCTGTGCTTTCCCAGAGACGCAAGATCTATTGGTGCTCGGCCGCGGCAGAGCCTCTTGCCGAAAAGGCAAACGTCCAGCTCCTTCTGCCACAAGGAAGGGCCCAGCCCTGAAAGCTCTTGCTGCTCTTCACGGTGCCTTGGCGCCCTACCTACAGGCACAACAGCAGTGGGGATCTGTGCTTTCCCAGAGACGCAACATCTCATGGCGCTCGGCCGCGGCAGAGCCTCTTGCCGAAAAGGCAAACGTCCGGCTCCTTCTCCCACAAGGAAGGGCCCAGCCCTGAAAGCTCTTGCTGCTCTTCACGGTGCCTTGGCACCCTACCTACAGGCACAACAGCAGTGGGGATCTGTGCTTTCCCAGAGACGCAAGAGCTCATGGCGCTCGGCCGCGGCAGAGCCTCTTGCCGAAAAGGCAAACGTCCGGCTCCTTCTCCCACAAGGAAGGGCCCAGCCCTGAAAGCTCTTGCTGCTCTTCACGGTGCCTTGGCGCCCTATCTACAGGCACAACAGCACTGGGGATCTGTGCTTTCCCAGAGACGCAAGAGCTCATGGTGCTCGGCCGCGGCAGAGCCTCTTGCCGAAAAGGCAAATGTCCGGCTCCTTCTCCCACAAGGAAGGGCCCAGCCCTGAAAGCTCTTGCTGCTCTTCACCTACCCTTGGCGCCCTACCTACAGGCACAACAGCAGTGGGGATCTGTGCTTTCCCAGAGACGCAACATCTCATGGCGCTCGGCCGCGGCAGAGCCTCTTGCCGAAAAGGCAAACGTCCGGCTCCTTCTCGCACAAGGAAGGGCCCAGCCCTGAAAGCTCTTGCTGCTCTTCACGGTGCCTTGGTGCCCTATCTACAGGCACAACAGCAGTGGGGATCTGTGCTTTCCCAGAGACGCAAGAGCTCATGGCGCTCGGCCGCGGCAGAGCCTCTTGCCGAAAAGGCAAACGTCCGGCTCCTTCTGCCACAAGGAAGGGCCCAGCCCTGAAAGCTCTTGCTGCTCTTCACGGTGCCTTGGCGCCCTATCTACAGGCACAACAGCACTGGGGATCTGTGCTTTCCCAGAGACGCAAGAGCTCATGGTGCTCGGCCGCGGCAGAGCCTCTTGCCGAAAAGGCAAACGTCCGGCTCCTTCTCCCACAAGGAAGGGCCCAGCCCTGAAAGCTCTTGCTGCTCTTCACCTACCCTTGGCGCCCTACCTACAGGCACAACAGCAGTGGGGATCTGTGCTTTCCCAGAGACGCAACATCTCATGGCGCTCGGCCGCGGCAGAGCCTCTTGCCGAAAAGGCAAACGTCCGGCTCCTTCTCCCACAAGGAAGGGCCCAGCCCTGAAAGCTGTTGCTGCTCTTCACGGTGCCTTGGCGCCCTATCTACAGGCACAACAGCACTGGGGATCTGTGCTTTCCCAGAGACGCAACATCTCATGGCGCTCGGCCGCGGCAGAGCCTCTTGCCGAAAAGGCAAACGTCCGGCTCCTTCTCCCACAAGGAAGGGCTCACCCCTGAAAGCTGTTGCTGCTCTTCACGGTGCCTTGGAGCCCTATCTACAGGCACAACAGCAGTGGGGATCTGTGCTTTCCCAGAGACGCAACATCTCATGGCGCTCGGCCGCGGCAGAGCCTCTCGCCGAAAAGGCAAACGTCCGGCTCCTTCTCCCACAAGGAAGGGCCCAGCCCTGAAAGCTCTTGCTGCTCTTCACGGTGCCTTGGTGCCCTATCTACAGGCACAACAGCAGTGGGGATCTGTGCTTTCCCAGAGACGCAAGATCTCTTGGTGCTCGGCCGCGGCAGAGCCTCTTGCCGAAAAGGCAAACGTCCGGCTCCTTCTGCCACAAGGAAGGGCCCAGCCCTGAAAGCTCTTGCTGCTCTTCACGGTGCCTTGGCGCCCTACCTACAGGCACAACAGCAGTGGGGATCTGTGCTTTCCCAGAGACGCAACATCTCATGGCGCTCGGCCGCGGCAGAGCCTCTTGCCGAAAAGGCAAACGTCCGGCTCCTTCTCCCACAAGGAAGGGCCCAGCCCTGAAAGCTCTTGCTGCTCTTCACGGTGCCTTGGCGCCCTACCTACAGGCACAACAGCAGTGGGGATCTGTGCTTTCCCAGAGACGCAACATCTCATGGCGCTCGGCCGCGGCAGAGCCTCTTGCCGAAAAGGCAAACGTCCAGCTCCTTCTCCCACAAGGAAGGGCCCAGCCCTGAAAGCTCTTGCTGCTCTTCACGGTGCCTTGGCGCCCTATCTACAGGCACAACAGCAGTGGGGATCTGTGCTTTCCCAGAGACGCAAGAGCTCATGGCGCTCGGCCGCGGCAGAGCCTCTTGCCGAAAAGGCAAACGTCCGGCTCCTTCTCCCACAAGGAAGGGCCCAGCCCTGAAAGCTCTTGCTGCTCTTCACGGTGCCTTGGTGCCCTATCTACAGGCACAACAGCACTGGGGATCTGTGCTTTCCCAGAGACGCAAGAGCTCATGGTGCTCGGCCGCGGCAGAGCCTCTTGCCGAAAAGGCAAACGTCCGGCTCCTTCTCCCACAAGGAAGGGCCCAGCCCTGAAAGCTCTTGCTGCTCTTCACCTACCCTTGGCGCCCTACCTACAGGCACAACAGCAGTGGGGATCTGTGCTTTCCCAGAGACGCAAGAGCTCATGGCGCTCGGCCGCGGCAGAGCCTCTTGCCGAAAAGGCAAACGTCCGGCTCCTTCTCCCACAAGGAAGGGCCCAGCCCTGAAAGCTCTTGCTGCTCTTCACGGTGCCTTGGAGCCCTATCTACAGGCACAACAGCAGTGGGGATATGTGCTTTCCCAGAGACGCAAGAGCTCATGGCGCTCGGCCGCGGCAGAGCCTCTTGCCTAAAAGGCAAACGTCCGGCTCCTTCTCCCACAAGGAAGGGCTCACCCCTGAAAGCTGTTGCTGCTCTTCACGGTGCCTTGGAGCCCTATCTACAGGCACAACAGCAGTGGGGATCTGTGCTTTCCCAGAGACGCAACATCTCATGGCGCTCGGCCGCGGCAGAGCCTCTTGCCGAAAAGGCAAACGTCCGGCTCCTTCTCCCACAAGGAAGGGCCCAGCCCTGAAAGCTCTTGCTGCTCTTCACGGTGCCTTGGTGCCCTATCTACAGGCACAACAGCAGTGGGGATCTGTGCTTTCCCAGAGACGCAAGATCTCTTGGTGCTCGGCCGCGGCAGAGCCTCTTGCTGAAAAGGCAAACGTCCAGCTCCTTCTGCCACAAGGAAGGGCCCAGCCCTGAAAGCTCTTGCTGCTCTTCACGGTGCCTTGGCGCCCTACCTACAGGCACAACAGCACTGGGGATCTGTGCTTTCCCAGAGACGCAAGAGCTCATGGTGCTCGGCCGCGGCAGAGCCTCTTGCCGAAAAGGCAAACGTCCGGCTCCTTCTCCCACAAGGAAGGGCCCAGCCCTGAAAGCTCTTGCTGCTCTTCACGGTGCCTTGGCACCCTACCTACAGGCACAACAGCAGTGGGGATCTGTGCTTTCCCAGAGACGCAAGAGCTCATGGCGCTCGGCCGCGGCAGAGCCTCTTGCCGAAAAGGCAAACGTCCGGCTCCTTCTCCCACAAGGAAGGGCCCAGCCCTGAAAGCTCTTGCTGCTCTTCACGGTGCCTTGGCGCCCTATCTACAGGCACAACAGCACTGGGGATCTGTGCTTTCCCAGAGACGCAAGAGCTCATGGTGCTCGGCCGCGGCAGAGCCTCTTGCCGAAAAGGCAAACGTCCGGCTCCTTCTCCCACAAGGAAGGGCCCAGCCCTGAAAGCTCTTGCTGCTCTTCACCTACCCTTGGCGCCCTACCTACAGGCACAACAGCAGTGGGGATCTGTGCTTTCCCAGAGACGCAACATCTCATGGCGCTCGGCCGCGGCAGAGCCTCTTGCCGAAAAGGCAAACGTCCGGCTCCTTCTCGCACAAGGAAGGGCCCAGCCCTGAAAGCTCTTGCTGCTCTTCACGGTGCCTTGGTGCCCTATCTACAGGCACAACAGCACTGGGGATCTGTGCTTTCCCAGAGACGCAAGAGCTCATGGCGCTCGGCCGCGGCAGAGCCTCTTGCCGAAAAGGCAAACGTCCGGCTCCTTCTCCCACAAGGAAGGGCCCAGCCCTGAAAGCTCTTGCTGCTCTTCACGGTGCCTTGGCGCCCTATCTACAGGCACAACAGCACTGGGGATCTGTGCTTTCCCAGAGACGCAAGAGCTCATGGTGCTCGGCCGCGGCAGAGCCTCTTGCCGAAAAGGCAAACGTCCGGCTCCTTCTCCCACAAGGAAGGGCCCAGCCCTGAAAGCTCTTGCTGCTCTTCACCTACCCTTGGCGCCCTACCTACAGGCACAACAGCAGTGGGGATCTGTGCTTTCCCAGAGACGCAACATCTCATGGCGCTCGGCCGCGGCAGAGCCTCTTGCCGAAAAGGCAAACGTCCGGCTCCTTCTCCCACAAGGAAGGGCCCAGCCCTGAAAGCTGTTGCTGCTCTTCACGGTGCCTTGGCGCCCTATCTACAGGCACAACAGCACTGGGGATCTGTGCTTTCCCAGAGACGCAACATCTCATGGCGCTCGGCCGCGGCAGAGCCTCTTGCCGAAAAGGCAAACGTCCGGCTCCTTCTCCCACAAGGAAGGGCTCATCCCTGAAAGCTGTTGCTGCTCTTCACGGTGCCTTGGAGCCCTATCTACAGGCACAACAGCAGTGGGGATCTGTGCTTTCCCAGAGACGCAACATCTCATGGCGCTCGGCCGCGGCAGAGCCTCTTGCCGAAAAGGCAAACGTCCGGCTCCTTCTCCCACAAGGAAGGGCCCAGCCCTGAAAGCTCTTGCTGCTCTTCACGGTGCCTTGGTGCCCTATCTACAGGCACAACAGCAGTGGGGATCTGTGCTTTCCCAGAGACGCAAGATCTCTTGGTGCTCGGCCGCGGCAGAGCCTCTTGCCGAAAAGGCAAACGTCCGGCTCCTTCTGCCACAAGGAAGGGCCCAGCCCTGAAAGCTCTTGCTGCTCTTCACGGTGCCTTGGCGCCCTACCTACAGGCACAACAGCACTGGGGATCTGTGCTTTCCCAGAGACGCAACATCTCATGGCGCTCGGCCGCGGCAGAGCCTCTTGCCGAAAAGGCAAACGTCCGGCTCCTTCTCCCACAAGGAAGGGCTCACCCCTGAAAGCTGTTGCTGCTCTTCACGGTGCCTTGGAGCCCTATCTACAGGCACAACAGCAGTGGGGATCTGTGCTTTCCCAGAGACGCAACATCTCATGGCGCTCGGCCGCGGCAGAGCCTCTCGCCGAAAAGGCAAACGTCCGGCTCCTTCTCCCACAAGGAAGGGCCCAGCCCTGAAAGCTCTTGCTGCTCTTCACGGTGCCTTGGTGCCCTATCTACAGGCACAACAGCAGTGGGGATCTGTGCTTTCCCAGAGACGCAAGATCTCTTGGTGCTCGGCCGCGGCAGAGCCTCTTGCCGAAAAGGCAAACGTCCGGCTCCTTCTGCCACAAGGAAGGGCCCAGCCCTGAAAGCTCTTGCTGCTCTTCACGGTGCCTTGGTGCCCTATCTACAGGCACAACAGCAGTGGGGATCTGTGCTTTCCCAGAGACGCAACATCTCATGGCGCTCGGCCGCGGCAGAGCCTCTTGCCGAAAAGGCAAACGTCCGGCTCCTTCTCCCACAAGGAAGGGCCCAGCCCTGAAAGCTCTTGCTGCTCTTCATGGTGCCTTGGCGCCCTATCTACAGGCACAACAGCACTGGGGATCTGTGCTTTCCCAGAGACGCAAGATCTCTTGGTGCTCGGCCGCGGCAGAGCCTCTTGCCGAAAAGGCAAACGTCCGGCTCCTTCTGCCACAAGGAAGGGCCCAGCCCTGAAAGCTCTTGCTGCTCTTCACGGTGCCTTGGCGCCCTACCTACAGGCACAACAGCACTGGGGATCTGTGCTTTCCCAGAGACGCAACATCTCATGGCGCTCGGCCGCGGCAGAGCCTCTTGCCGAAAAGGCAAACGTCCGGCTCCTTCTCCCACAAGGAAGGGCTCACCCCTGAAAGCTGTTGCTGCTCTTCACGGTGCCTTGGAGCCCTATCTACAGGCACAACAGCAGTGGGGATCTGTGCTTTCCCAGAGACGCAACATCTCATGGCGCTCGGCCGCGGCAGAGCCTCTCGCCGAAAAGGCAAACGTCCGGCTCCTTCTCCCACAAGGAAGGGCCCAGCCCTGAAAGCTCTTGCTGCTCTTCACGGTGCCTTGGTGCCCTATCTACAGGCACAACAGCAGTGGGGATCTGTGCTTTCCCAGAGACGCAAGATCTCTTGGTGCTCGGCCGCGGCAGAGCCTCTTGCCGAAAAGGCAAACGTCCGGCTCCTTCTGCCACAAGGAAGGGCCCAGCCCTGAAAGCTCTTGCTGCTCTTCACGGTGCCTTGGCGCCCTACCTACAGGCACAACAGCAGTGGGGATCTGTGCTTTCCCAGAGACGCAACATCTCATGGCGCTCGGCCGCGGCAGAGCCTCTTGCCGAAAAGGCAAACGTCCGGCTCCTTCTCCCACAAGGAAGGGCCCAGCCCTGAAAGCTCTTGCTGCTCTTCACGGTGCCTTGGCGCCCTATCTACAGGCACAACAGCACTGGGGATCTGTGCTTTCCCAGAGACGCAACATCTCATGGCGCTCGGCCGCGGCAGAGCCTCTTGCCGAAAAGGCAAACGTCCGGCTCCTTCTCCCACAAGGAAGGGCCCAGCCCTGAAAGCTCTTGCTGCTCTTCACGGTGCCTTGGCGCCCTATCTACAGGCACAACAGCACTGGGGATCTGTGCTTTCCCAGAGACGCAACATCTCATGGCGCTCGGCCGCGGCAGAGCCTCTTGCCGAAAAGGCAAACGTCCGGCTCCTTCTCCCACAAGGAAGGGCCCAGCCCTGAAAGCTCTTGCTGCTCTTCACGGTGCCTTGGCGCCCTATCTACAGGCACAACAGCACTGGGGATCTGTGCTTTCCCAGAGAAGCAAGAGCTCATGTTGCTCGGCCGCGGCAGAGCCTCTTGCCGAAAAGGCAAACGTCCGGCTCCTTCTCCCACAAGGAAGGGCCCAGCCCTGAAAGCTCTTGCTGCTCTTCACCTACCCTTGGCGCCCTACCTACAGGCACAACAGCAGTGGGGATCTGTGCTTTCCCAGAGACGCAACATCTCATGGCGCTCGGCCGCGGCAGAGCCTCTTGCCGAAAAGGCAAACGTCCGGCTCCTTCTCCCACAAGGAAGGGCCCAGCCTTGAAAGCTCTTGCTGCTCTTCACGGTGCCTTGGCGCCCTATCTACAGGCACAACAGCAGTGGGGATCTGTGCTTTCCCAGAGACGCAAGATCTCATGGCGCTCGGCCGCGGCAGAGCCTCTTGCCGAAAAGGCAAACGTCCGGCTCCTTCTCCCACAAGGAAGGGCTCACCCCTGAAAGCTGTTGCTGCTCTTCACGGTGCCTTGGAGCCCTATCTACAGGCACAACAGCACTGGGGATCTGTGCTTTCCCAGAGACGCAACATCTCATGGCGCTCGGCCGCGGCAGAGCCTCTTGCCGAAAAGGCAAACGTCCGGCTCCTTCTCCCACAAGGAAGGGCCCAGCCCTGAAAGCTGTTGTTGCTCTTCACGGTGCCTTGGCGCCCTATCTACAGGCACAACAGCACTGGGGATCTGTGCTTTCCCAGAGACGCAACATCTCATGGCGCTCGGCCGCGGCAGAGCCTCTTGCCGAAAAGGCAAACGTCCGGCTCCTTCTGCCACAAGGAAGGGCCCAGCCCTGAAAGCTCTTGCTGCTCTTCACGGTGCCTTGGCGCCCTACCTACAGGCACAACAGCAGTGGGGATCTGTGCTTTCCCAGATACGCAACATCTCATGGCGCTCGGCCGCGGCAGAGCCTCTTGCCGAAAAGGCAAACGTCCGGCTCCTTCTCCCACAAGGAAGGGCCCAGCCCTGAAAGCTCTTGCTGCTCTTCACGGTGCCTTGGCGCCCTATCTACAGGCACAACAGCACTGGGGATCTGTGCTTTCCCAGAGACGCAAGATCTCATGGCGCTCGGCCGCGGCAGAGCCTCTTGCCGAAAAGGCAAACGTCCGGCTCCTTCTCCCACAAGGAAGGGCCCAACCCTGAAAGCTCTTGCTGCTCTTCACCTACCCTTGGCGCCCTACCTACAGGCACAACAGCACTGGGGATCTGTGCTTTCCCAGAGACGCAACATCTCATGGCGCTCGGCCGCGGCAGAGCCTCTTGCCGAAAAGGCAAACATCCGGCTCATTCTCCCACAAGGAAGGGCCCAGCCCTGAAAGCTCTTGCTGCTCTTCACAGTGCCTTGGCGCCCTATCTACAGGCACAACAGCAGTGGGGATCTGTGCTTTCCCAGAGACGCAACATCTCATGGCGCTCGGCCGCGGCAGAGCCTCTTGCCGAAAAGGCAAACGTCCGGCTCCTTCTCCCACAAGGAAGGGCCCAGCCCTGAAAGCTCTTGCTGCTCTTCACGGTGCCTTGGCGCCCTACCTACAGGCACAACAGCACTGGGGATCTGTGCTTTCCCAGAGACGCAAGATCTCATGGCGCTCGGCCGCGACAGAGCCTCTTGCCGAAAAGGCAAACGTCCGGCTCCTTCTCCCACAAGGAAGGGCCCAGCCCTGAAAGCTCTTGCTGCTCTTCACGGTGCCTTGGCGCCCTATCTACAGGCACAACAGCAGTGGGGATCTGTGCTTTCCCAGAGACGCAACATCTCATGGCGCTCGGCCGCGGCAGATCCTCTTGCCGAAAAGGCAAACGTCCGGCTCCTTCTCCCACAAGGAAGGGCCCAACCCTGAAAGCTCTTGCTGCTCTTCACCTACCCTTGGCGCCCTACCTACAGGCACAACAGCACTGGGGATCTGTGCTTTCCCAGAGACGCAACATCTCATGGCGCTCGGCCGCGGCAGAGCCTCTTGCCGAAAAGGCAAACATCCGGCTCATTCTCCCACAAGGAAGGGCCCAGCCCTGAAAGCTCTTGCTGCTCTTCACAGTGCCTTGGCGCCCTATCTACAGGCACAACAGCAGTGGGGATCTGTGCTTTCCCAGAGACGCAACATCTCATGGCGCTCGGCCGCGGCAGAGCCTCTTGCCGAAAAGGCAAACGTCCGGCTCCTTCTCCCACAAGGAAGGGCCCAGCCCTGAAAGCTCTTGCTGCTCTTCACGGTGCCTTGGCGCCCTACCTACAGGCACAACAGCACTGGGGATCTGTGCTTTCCCAGAGACGCAAGATCTCATGGCGCTCGGCCGCGACAGAGCCTCTTGCCGAAAAGGCAAACGTCCGGCTCCTTCTCCCACAAGGAAGGGCCCAGCCCTGAAAGCTCTTGCTGCTCTTCACGGTGCCTTGGCGCCCTATCTACAGGCACAACAGCAGTGGGGATCTGTGCTTTCCCAGAGACGCAACATCTCATGGCGCTCGGCCGCGGCAGATCCTCTTGCCGAAAAGGCAAACGTCCGGCTCCTTCTCCCACAAGGAAGGGCCCAGCCCTGAAAGCTCTTGCTGCTCTTCACGGTGCCTTGGCGCCCTATCTACAGGCACAACAGCACTGGGAATCTGTGCTTTCCCATTGACGCAACATCTCATGGCGCTCGGCCGCGGCAGAGCCTCTTGCCGAAAAGGCAAACGTCCGGCTCCTTCTCCCACAGGGAAGGGCCCAGCCCTGAAAGCTCTTGCTGCTCTTCACGGTGCCTTGGCGCCCTATCTACAGGCACAACAGCAGTGGGGATCTGTGCTTTCCCAGAGACGCAAGATCTCATGGCGATCGGCCGCGACAGAGCCTCTTGCCGAAAAGGCAAACGTCCGGCTCCTTCTCCCACAAGGAGGGGCCCAGCCCTGAAAGCTCTTGCTGCTCTTCACGGTGCCTTGGTGCCCTATCTACAGGGACAACAGCACTGGGGATCTGTGCTTTCCCAGAGATGCAACATCTCATGGCGCTCGGCCGCGGCAGAGCCTCTCGCCGAAAAGGCAAACGTCCGGCTCCTTCTCCCACAAGGAAGGGCCCAGCCCTGAAAGCTCTTGCTGCTCTTCACGGTGCCTTGGTGCCCTATCTACAGGCACAACAGCAGTGGGGATCTGTGCTTTCCCAGAGACGCAACATCTCATGGCGCTCGGCAGCGGCAGAGCCTCTTGCCGAAAAGGCAAACGTCCGGCTCCTTCTCCCACAAGGAAGGGCCCAGCCCTGAAAGCTCTTGCTGCTCTTCACGGTGCCTTGGTGCCCTATCTACAGGCACAACAGCAGTGGGGATCTGTGCTTTCCCAGAGACGCAAGATCTCTTGGTGCTCGGCCGCGGCAGAGCCTCTTGCCGAAAAGGCAAACGTCCGGCTCCTTCTCCCACAAGGAAGGGCCCAGCCCTGAAAGCTGTTGCTGCTCTTCACGGTGCCTTGGCGCCCTTTCTACAGGCACAACAGCACTGGGGATCTGTGCTTTCCCAGAGACGCAACATCTCATGGCGCTCGGCCGCGGCAGAGCCTCCTGCCGAAAAGGCAAACGTCCGGCTCCTTCTCCCACAAGGAAGGGCCCAGCCCTGAAAGCTCTTGCTGCTCTTCACAGTGCCTTGGCGCCCTATCTACAGACACAACAGCACTGGGGATCTGTGCTTTCCCAGAGACGCAACATCTCATGGCGATCGGCCGCGACAGAGCCTCTTGCCGAAAAGGCAAACCTCCGGCTCCTTCTCCCACAAGGAGGGGCCCAGCCCTGAAAGCTGTTGCTGCTCTTCACGGTGCCTTGGTGCCCTATCTACAGGGACAACAGCACTGGGGATCTGTGCTTTCCCAGAGACGCAACATCTCATGGCGCTCGGCAGCGGCAGAGCCTCTTGCCGAAAAGGCAAACGTCCGGCTCCTTCTCCCACAAGGAAGGGCCCAGCCCTGAAAGCTCTTGCTGCTCTTCACGGTGCCTTGGTGCCCTATCTACAGGCACAACAGCAGTGGGGATCTGTGCTTTCCCAGAGACGCAAGATCTCTTGGTGCTCGGCCGCGGCAGAGCCTCTTGCCGAAAAGGCAAACGTCCGGCTCCTTCTCCCACAAGGAAGGGCCCAGCCCTGAAAGCTGTTGCTGCTCTTCACGGTGCCTTGGCGCCCTTTCTACAGGCACAACAGCACTGGGGATCTGTGCTTTCCCAGAGACGCAACATCTCATGGCGCTCGGCCGCGGCAGAGCCTCTTGCCGAAAAGGCAAACGTCCGGCTCCTTCTCCCACAAGGAAGGGCCCAGCCCTGAAAGCTCTTGCTGCTCTTCACAGTGCCTTGGCGCCCTATCTACAGACACAACAGCAGTGGGGATCTGTGCTTTCCCAGAGACGCAACATCTCATGGCGCTCGGCCGCGGCAGAGCCTCTTGCCGAAAAGGCAAACGTCCGGCTCCTTCTCCCACAAGGAAGGGCCCAGCCCTGAAAGCTCTTGCTGCTCTTCACGGTGCCTTGGCGCCCTATCTACAGGCACAACAGCACTGGGGATCTGTGCTTTCCCAGAGACGCAAGAGCTCATGGTGCTCGGCCGCGGCAGAGCCTCTTGCCGAAAAGGCAAATGTCCGGCTCCTTCTCCCACAAGGAAGGGCTCACCCCTGAAAGCTGTTGCTGCTCTTCACGGTGCCTTGGTGCCCTATCTACAGGCACAACAGCACTGGGGATCTGTGCTTTCCCAGAGACGCAACATCTCATGGCGCTCGGCCGCGGCAGAGCCTCTTGCCGAAAAGGCAAACGTCCGGCTCCTTCTCCCACAAGGAAGGGCCCAGCCCTGAAAGCTCTTGCTGCTCTTCACGGTGCCTTGGCGCCCTATCTACAGGCACAACAGCAGTGGGGATCTGTGCTTTCCCAGAGACGCAACATATCATGGCGCTCGGCCGCGGCAGAGCCTCTTGCCGAAAAGGCAAACGTCCGGCTCCTTCTGCCACAAGGAAGGGCCCAGCCCTGAAAGCTCTTGCTGCTCTTCACGGTGCCTTGGCGCCCTACCTACAGGCACAACAGCAGTGGGGATCTGTGCTTTCCCAGAGACGCAACATCTCATGGCGCTCGGCCGCGGCAGAGCCTCTCGCCGAAAAGGCAAACGTCCGGCTCCTTCTCCCACAAGGAAGGGCCCAGCCCTGAAAGCTCTTGCTGCTCTTCACGGTGCCTTGGCGCCCTACCTACAGGCACAACAGCACTGGGGATCTGTGCTTTCCCAGAGACGCAACATCTCATGGCGCTCGGCCGCGGCAGAGCCTCTTGCCGAAAAGGCAAACCTCCGGCTCCTTCTCCCACAAGGAAGGGCCCAGCCCTGAAAGCTCTTGCTGCTCTTCACGGTGCCTTGGTGCCCTATCTACAGGCACAACAGCAGTGGGGATCTGTGCTTTCCCAGAGACGCAAGATCTCTTGGTGCTCGGCCGCGGCAGAGCCTCTTGCCGAAAAGGCAAACGTCCGGCTCCTTCTCCCACAAGGAAGGGCCCAGCCCTGAAAGCTGTTGCTGCTCTTCACGGTGCCTTGGCGCCCTTTCTACAGGCACAACAGCACTGGGGATCTGTGCTTTCCCAGAGACGCAACATCTCATGGCGCTCGGCCGCGGCAGAGCCTCTTGCCGAAAAGGCAAACGTCCGGCTCCTTCTCCCACAAGGAAGGGCCCAGCCCTGAAAGCTCTTGCTGCTCTTCACGGTGCCTTGGCGCCCTACCTACAGGCACAACAGCAGTGGGGATCTGTGCTTTCCCAGAGACGCAAGAGCTCATGGCGCTCGGCCGCGGCAGAGCCTCTTGCCGAAAAGGCAAACGTCCGGCTCCTTCTCCCACAAGGAAGGGCCCAGCCCTGAAAGCTCTTGCTGCTCTTCACGGTGCCTTGGCGCCCTATCTACAGGCACAACAGCAGTGGGGATCTGTGCTTTCCCAGAGACGCAAGAGCTCATGGCGCTCGGCCGCGGCAGAGCCTCTTGCCGAAAAGGCAAACGTCCGGCTCCTTCTCCCACAAGGAAGGGCCCAGCCCTGAAAGCTCTTGCTGCTCTTCACAGTGCCTTGGCGCCCTATCTACAGGCACAACAGCACTGGGGATCTGTGCTTTCCCAGAGACGCAACATCTCATGGCGCTCGGCCGCGGCAGAGCCTCTTGCCGAAAAGGCAAACGTCCGGCTCCTTCTCCCACAAGGAAGGGCCCAGCCCTGAAAGCTCTTGCTGCTCTTCACGGTGCCTTGGCGCCCTTTCTACAGGCACAACAGCACTGGGGATCTGTGCTTTCCCAGAGACGCAACATCTCATGGCGCTCGGCCGCGACAGAGCCTCCTGCCGAAAAGGCAAACGTCCGGCTCCTTCTCCCACAAGGAAGGGCCCAGCCCTGAAAGCTCTTGCTGCTCTTCACAGTGCCTTGGCGCCCTATCTACAGACACAACAGCACTGGGGATCTGTGCTTTCCCAGAGACGCAACATCTCATGGCGATCGGCCGCGACAGAGCCTCTTGCCGAAAAGGCAAACCTCCGGCTCCTTCTCCCACAAGGAGGGGCCCAGCCCTGAAAGCTGTTGCTGCTCTTCACGGTGCCTTGGTGCCCTATCTACAGGGACAACAGCACTGGGGATCTGTGCTTTCCCAGAGACGCAACATCTCATGGCGCTCGGCCGCGGCAGAGCCTCTCGCCGAAAAGGCAAACGTCCGGCTCCTTCTCGCACAAGGAAGGGCCCAGCCCTGAAAGCTCTTGCTGCTCTTCACGGTGCCTTGGTGCCCTATCTACAGGCACAACAGCAGTGGGGATCTGTGCTTTCCCAGAGACGCAACATCTCATGGCGCTCGGCAGCGGCAGAGCCTCTTGCCGAAAAGGCAAACGTCCGGCTCCTTCTCGCACAAGGAAGGGCCCAGCCCTGAAAGCTCTTGCTGCTCTTCACGGTGCCTTGGTGCCCTATCTACAGGCACAACAGCAGTGGGGATCTGTGCTTTCCCAGAGACGCAAGATCTCTTGGTGCTCGGCCGCGGCAGAGCCTCTTGCCGAAAAGGCAAACGTCCGGCTCCTTCTCCCACAAGGAAGGGCCCAGCCCTGAAAGCTGTTGCTGCTCTTCACGGTGCCTTGGCGCCCTTTCTACAGGCACAACAGCACTGGGGATCTGTGCTTTCCCAGAGACGCAACATCTCATGGCGCTCGGCCGCGGCAGAGCCTCTTGCCGAAAAGGCAAACGTCCGGCTCCTTCTCCTACAAGGAAGGGCCCAGCCCTGAAAGCTCTTGCTGCTCTTCACAGTGCCTTGGCGCCCTATCTACAGACACAACAGCAGTGGGGATCTGTGCTTTCCCAGAGACGCAACATATCATGGCGCTCGGCCGCGGCAGAGCCTCTTGCCGAAAAGGCAAACGTCCGGCTCCTTCTCCCACAAGGAAGGGCCCAGCCCTGAAAGCTCTTGCTGCTCTTCACGGTGCCTTGGCGCCCTATCTACAGGCACATCAGCACTGGGGATCTGTGCTTTCCCAGAGACGCAAGAGCTCATGGTGCTCGGCCGCGGCAGAGCCTCTTGCCGAAAAGGCAAATGTCCGGCTCCTTCTCCCACAAGGAAGGGCTCACCCCTGAAAGCTGTTGCTGCTCTTCACGGTGCCTTGGTGCCCTATCTACAGGCACAACAGCACTGGGGATCTGTGCTTTCCCAGAGACGCAAGAGCTCATGGCGCTCGGCCGCGGCAGAGCCTCTTGCCGAAAAGGCAAACGTCCGGCTCCTTCTCCCACAAGGAAGGGCCCAGCCCTGAAAGCTCTTGCTGCTCTTCACGGTGCCTTGGCGCCCTATCTACAGGCACAACAGCAGTGGGGATCTGTGCTTTCCCAGAGACGCAACATATCATGGCGCTCGGCCGCGGCAGAGCCTCTTGCCGAAAAGGCAAACGTCCGGCTCCTTCTGCCACAAGGAAGGGCCCAGCCCTGAAAGCTCTTGCTGCTCTTCACGGTGCCTTGGCGCCCTACCTACAGGCACAACAGCAGTGGGGATCTGTGCTTTCCCAGAGACGCAACATCTCATGGCGCTCGGCCGCGGCAGAGCCTCTCGCCGAAAAGGCAAACGTCCAGCTCCTTCTCCCACAAGGAAGGGCCCAGCCCTGAAAGCTCTTGCTGCTCTTCACGGTGCCTTGGCGCCCTACCTACAGGCACAACAGCACTGGGGATCTGTGCTTTCCCAGAGACGCAACATCTCATGGCGCTCGGCCGCGGCAGAGCCTCTTGCCGAAAAGGCAAACCTCCGGCTCCTTCTCCCACAAGGAAGGGCCCAGCCCTGAAAGCTCTTGCTGCTCTTCACGGTGCCTTGGTGCCCTATCTACAGGCACAACAGCAGTGGGGATCTGTGCTTTCCCAGAGACGCAAGATCTCTTGGTGCTCGGCCGCGGCAGAGCCTCTTGCCGAAAAGGCAAACGTCCGGCTCCTTCTCCCACAAGGAAGGGCCCAGCCCTGAAAGCTGTTGCTGCTCTTCACGGTGCCTTGGCGCCCTTTCTACAGGCACAACAGCACTGGGGATCTGTGCTTTCCCAGAGACGCAACATCTCATGGCGCTCGGCCGCGGCAGAGCCTCTTGCCGAAAAGGCAAACGTCCGGCTCCTTCTCCCACAAGGAAGGGCCCAGCCCTGAAAGCTCTTGCTGCTCTTCACGGTGCCTTGGCGCCCTACCTACAGGCACAACAGCAGTGGGGATCTGTGCTTTCCCAGAGACGCAACATCTCATGGCGCTCGGCCGCGGCAGAGCCTCTTGCCGAAAAGGCAAACGTCCGGCTCCTTCTCCCACAAGGAAGGGCCCAGCCCTGAAAGCTCTTGCTGCTCTTCACGGTGCCTTGGCGCCCTATCTACAGGCACAACAGCAGTGGGGATCTGTGCTTTCCCAGAGACGCAAGAGCTCATGGCGCTCGGCCGCGGCAGAGCCTCTTGCCGAAAAGGCAAACGTCCGGCTCCTTCTCCCACAAGGAAGGGCCCAGCCCTGAAAGCTCTTGCTGCTCTTCACAGTGCCTTGGCGCCCTATCTACAGGCACAACAGCACTGGGGATCTGTGCTTTCCCAGAGACGCAACATCTCATGGCGCTCGGCCGCGGCAGAGCCTCTTGCCGAAAAGGCAAACGTCCGGCTCCTTCTCCCACAAGGAAGGGCCCAGCCCTGAAAGCTCTTGCTGCTCTTCACGGTGCCTTGGCGCCCTATCTACAGGCACAACAGCACTGGGGATCTGTGCTTTCCCAGAGACGCAAGAGCTCATGGTGCTCGGCCGCGGCAGAGCCTCTTGCCGAAAAGGCAAACGTCCGGCTCCTTCTCCCACAAGGAAGGGCTCAGCCCTGAAAGCTGTTGCTGCTCTTCACGGTGCCTTGGCGCCCTATCTACAGGCACAACAGCACTGGGGATCTGTGCTTTCCCAGAGACGCAACATCTCATGGCGCTCGGCCGCGGCAGAGCCTCTTGCCGAAAAGGCAAACCTCCGGCTCCTTCTCCCACAATGAAGGGCCCAGCCCTGAAAGCTCTTGCTGCTCTTCACGGTGCCTTGGCGCCCTACCTACAGGCACAACAGCAGTGGGGATCTGTGCTTTCCCAGAGACGCAAGAGCTCATGGCGCTCGGCCGCGGCAGAGCCTCTTGCCGAAAAGGCAAACGTCCGGCTCCTTCTCCCACAAGGAAGGGCCCAGCCCTGAAAGCTCTTGCTGCTCTTCACGGTGCCTTGGCGCCCTATCTACAGGCACAACAGCACTGGGGATCTGTGCTTTCCCAGAGACGCAAGAGCTCATGGTGCTCGGCCGCGGCATAGCCTCTTGCCGAAAAGGCAAACGTCCGGCTCCTTCTCCCACAAGGAAGGGCCCAGCCCTGAAAGCTCTTGCTGCTCTTCACCTACCCTTGGCGCCCTACCTACAGGCACAACAGCAGTGGGGATCTGTGCTTTCCCAGAGACGCAACATCTCATGGCGCTCGGCCGCGGCAGAGCCTCTCGCCGAAAAGGCAAACGTCCGGCTCCTTCTCCCACAAGGAAGGGCCCAGCCCTGAAAGCTCTTGCTGCTCTTCACGGTGCCTTGGCGCCCTATCTACAGGGACAACAGCACTGGGGATCTGTGCTTTCCCAGAGACGCAACATCTCATGGCGCTCGGCCGCGGCAGAGCCTCTCGCCGAAAAGGCAAACGTCCGGCTCCTTCTCGCACAAGGAAGGGCCCAGCCCTGAAAGCTCTTGCTGCTCTTCACGGTGCCTTGGTGCCCTATCTACAGGCACAACAGCAGTGGGGATCTGTGCTTTCCCAGAGACGCAACATCTCATGGCGCTCGGCAGCGGCAGAGCCTCTTGCCGAAAAGGCAAACGTCCGGCTCCTTCTCCCACAAGGAAGGGCCCAGCCCTGAAAGCTCTTGCTGCTCTTCACGGTGCCTTGGTGCCCTATCTACAGGCACAACAGCAGTGGGGATCTGTGCTTTCCCAGAGACGCAAGATCTCTTGGTGCTCGGCCGCGACAGAGCCTCTTGCCGAAAAGGCAAACGTCCGGCTCCTTCTCCCACAAGGAAGGGCCCAGCCCTGAAAGCTGTTGCTGCTCTTCACGGTGCCTTGGCGCCCTTTCTACAGGCACAACAGCACTGGGGATCTGTGCTTTCCCAGAGACGCAACATCTCATGGCGCTCGGCCGCGGCAGAGCCTCTTGCCGAAAAGGCAAACGTCCGGCTCCTTCTCCCACAAGGAAGGGCCCAGCCCTGAAAGCTCTTGCTGCTCTTCACAGTGCCTTGGCGCCCTATCTACAGACACAACAGCAGTGGGGATCTGTGCTTTCCCAGAGACGCAACATCTCATGGCGCTCGGCCGCGGCAGAGCCTCTTGCCGAAAAGGCAAACGTCCGGCTCCTTCTCCCACAAGGAAGGGCCCAGCCCTGAAAGCTCTTGCTGCTCTTCACGGTGCCTTGGCGCCCTATCTACAGGCACAACAGCACTGGGGATCTGTGCTTTCCCAGAGACGCAAGAGCTCATGGTGCTCGGCCGCGGCAGAGCCTCTTGCCGAAAAGGCAAATGTCCGGCTCCTTCTCCCACAAGGAAGGGCTCACCCCTGAAAGCTGTTGCTGCTCTTCACGGTGCCTTGGTGCCCTATCTACAGGCACAACAGCAGTGGGGATCTGTGCTTTCCCAGAGACGCAAGAGCTCATGGCGCTCGGCCGCGGCAGAGCCTCTTGCCGAAAAGGCAAACGTCCGGCTCCTTCTCCCACAAGGAAGGGCCCAGCCCTGAAAGCTCTTGCTGCTCTTCACGGTGCCTTGGCGCCCTATCTACAGGCACAACAGCAGTGGGGATCTGTGCTTTCCCAGAGACGCAACATATCATGGCGCTCGGCCGCGGCAGAGCCTCTTGCCGAAAAGGCAAACGTCCGGCTCCTTCTGCCACAAGGAAGGGCCCAGCCCTGAAAGCTCTTGCTGCTCTTCACGGTGCCTTGGCGCCCTACCTACAGGCACAACAGCAGTGGGGATCTGTGCTTTCCCAGAGACGCAACATCTCATGGCGCTCGGCCGCGGCAGAGCCTCTCGCCGAAAAGGCAAACGTCCGGCTCCTTCTCCCACAAGGAAGGGCCCAGCCCTGAAAGCTCTTGCTGCTCTTCACGGTGCCTTGGCGCCCTACCTACAGGCACAACAGCACTGGGGATCTGTGCTTTCCCAGAGACGCAACATCTCATGGCGCTCGGCCGCGGCAGAGCCTCTTGCCGAAAAGGCAAACCTCCGGCTCCTTCTCCCACAAGGAAGGGCCCAGCCCTGAAAGCTCTTGCTGCTCTTCACGGTGCCTTGGTGCCCTATCTACAGGCACAACAGCAGTGGGGATCTGTGCTTTCCCAGAGACGCAAGATCTCTTGGTGCTCGGCCGCGGCAGAGCCTCTTGCCGAAAAGGCAAACGTCCGGCTCCTTCTCCCACAAGGAAGGGCCCAGCCCTGAAAGCTGTTGCTGCTCTTCACGGTGCCTTGGCGCCCTTTCTACAGGCACAACAGCACTGGGGATCTGTGCTTTCCCAGAGACGCAACATCTCATGGCGCTCGGCCGCGGCAGAGCCTCTTGCCGAAAAGGCAAACGTCCGGCTCCTTCTCCCACAAGGAAGGGCCCAGCCCTGAAAGCTCTTGCTGCTCTTCACGGTGCCTTGGCGCCCTACCTACAGGCACAACAGCAGTGGGGATCTGTGCTTTCCCAGAGACGCAACATCTCATGGCGCTCGGCCGCGGCAGAGCCTCTTGCCGAAAAGGCAAACGTCCGGCTCCTTCTCCCACAAGGAAGGGCCCAGCCCTGAAAGCTCTTGCTGCTCTTCACGGTGCCTTGGCGCCCTATCTACAGGCACAACAGCAGTGGGGATCTGTGCTTTCCCAGAGACGCAAGAGCTCATGGCGCTCGGCCGCGGCAGAGCCTCTTGCCGAAAAGGCAAACGTCCGGCTCCTTCTCCCACAAGGAAGGGCCCAGCCCTGAAAGCTCTTGCTGCTCTTCACAGTGCCTTGGCGCCCTATCTACAGGCACAACAGCACTGGGGATCTGTGCTTTCCCAGAGACGCAACATCTCATGGCGCTCGGCCGCGGCAGAGCCTCTTGCCGAAAAGGCAAACGTCCGGCTCCTTCTCCCACAAGGAAGGGCCCAGCCCTGAAAGCTCTTGCTGCTCTTCACGGTGCCTTGGCGCCCTATCTACAGGCACAACAGCACTGGGGATCTGTGCTTTCCCAGAGACGCAAGAGCTCATGGTGCTCGGCCGCGGCAGAGCCTCTTGCCGAAAAGGCAAACGTCCGGCTCCTTCTCCCACAAGGAAGGGCTCAGCCCTGAAAGCTGTTGCTGCTCTTCACGGTGCCTTGGCGCCCTATCTACAGGCACAACAGCACTGGGGATCTGTGCTTTCCCAGAGACGCAACATCTCATGGCGCTCGGCCGCGGCAGAGCCTCTTGCCGAAAAGGCAAACCTCCGGCTCCTTCTCCCACAAGGAAGGGCCCAGCCCTGAAAGCTCTTGCTGCTCTTCACCTACCCTTGGCGCCCTACCTACAGGCACAACAGCAGTGGGGATCTGTGCTTTCCCAGAGACGCAAGAGCTCATGGCGCTCGGCCGCGGCAGAGCCTCTTGCCGAAAAGGCAAACGTCCGGCTCCTTCTCCCACAAGGAAGGGCCCAGCCCTGAAAGCTCTTGCTGCTCTTCACGGTGCCTTGGCGCCCTATCTACAGGCACAACAGCACTGGGGATCTGTGCTTTCCCAGAGACGCAAGAGCTCATGGTGCTCGGCCGCGGCATAGCCTCTTGCCGAAAAGGCAAACGTCCGGCTCCTTCTCCCACAAGGAAGGGCCCAGCCCTGAAAGCTCTTGCTGCTCTTCACCTACCCTTGGCGCCCTACCTACAGGCACAACAGCAGTGGGGATCTGTGTTTTCCCAGAGACGCAACATCTCATGGCGCTCGGCCGCGGCAGAGCCTCTCGCCGAAAAGGCAAACGTCCGGCTCCTTCTCCCACAAGGAAGGGCCCAGCCCTGAAAGCTCTTGCTGCTCTTCACGGTGCCTTGGCGCCCTATCTACAGGCACAACAGCACTGGGGATCTGTGCTTTCCCAGAGACGCAAGATCTCTTGGTGCTCGGCCGCGGCAGAGCCTCTTGCCGAAAAGGCAAACGTCCGGCTCCTTCTCCCACAAGGAAGGGCCCAGCCCTGAAAGCTGTTGCTGCTCTTCACGGTGCCTTGGCGCCCTTTCTACAGGCACAACAGCACTGGGGATCTGTGCTTTCCCAGAGACGCAACATCTCATGGCGCTCGGCCGCGGCAGAGCCTCTTGCCGAAAAGGCAAACGTCCGGCTCCTTCTCCCACAAGGAAGGGCCCAGCCCTGAAAGCTCTTGCTGCTCTTCACGGTGCCTTGGCGCCCTACCTACAGGCACAACAGCAGTGGGGATCTGTGCTTTCCCAGAGACGCAACATCTCATGGCGCTCGGCCGCGGCAGAGCCTCTTGCCGAAAAGGCAAACGTCCGGCTCCTTCTCCCACAAGGAAGGGCCCAGCCCTGAAAGCTCTTGCTGCTCTTCACGGTGCCTTGGCGCCCTATCTACAGGCACAACAGCAGTGGGGATCTGTGCTTTCCCAGAGACGCAAGAGCTCATGGCGCTCGGCCGCGGCAGAGCCTCTTGCCGAAAAGGCAAACGTCCGGCTCCTTCTCCCACAAGGAAGGGCCCAGCCCTGAAAGCTCTTGCTGCTCTTCACAGTGCCTTGGCGCCCTATCTACAGGCACAACAGCAGTGGGGATCTGTGCTTTCCCAGAGACGCAACATCTCATGGCGCTCGGCCGCGGCAGAGCCTCTTGCCGAAAAGGCAAACGTCCGGCTCCTTCTCCCACAAGGAAGGGCCCAGGCCTGAAAGCTCTTGCTGCTCTTCACGGTGCCTTGGCGCCCTACCTACAGGCACAACAGCAGTGGGGATCTGTGCTTTCCCAGAGACGCAAGAGCTCATGGTGCTCGGCCGCGGCAGAGCCTCTTGCCGAAAAGGCAAACGTCCGGCTCCTTCTCCCACAAGGAAGGGCTCAGCCCTGAAAGCTGTTGCTGCTCTTCACGGTGCCTTGGCGCCCTATCTACAGGCACAACAGCAGTGGGGATCTGTGCTTTCCCAGAGACGCAACATCTCATGGCGCTCGGCCGCGGCAGAGCCTCTTGCCGAAAAGGCAAACCTCCGGCTCCTTCTCCCACAATGAAGGGCCCAGCCCTGAAAGCTCTTGCTGCTCTTCACGGTGCCTTGGCGCCCTACCTACAGGCACAACAGCAGTGGGGATCTGTGCTTTCCCAGAGACGCAAGAGCTCATGGCGCTCGGCCGCGGCAGAGCCTCTTGCCGAAAAGGCAAACGTCCGGCTCCTTCTCCCACAAGGAAGGGCCCAGCCCTGAAAGCTCTTGCTGCTCTTCACGGTGCCTTGGCGCCCTATCTACAGGCACAACAGCACTGGGGATCTGTGCTTTCCCAGAGACGCAAGAGCTCATGGTGCTCGGCCGCGGCATAGCCTCTTGCCGAAAAGGCAAACGTCCGGCTCCTTCTCCCACAAGGAAGGGCCCAGCCCTGAAAGCTCTTGCTGCTCTTCACCTACCCTTGGCGCCCTACCTACAGGCACAACAGCAGTGGGGATCTGTGCTTTCCCAGAGACGCAACATCTCATGGCGCTCGGCCGCGGCAGAGCCTCTCGCCGAAAAGGCAAACGTCCGGCTCCTTCTCCCACAAGGAAGGGCCCAGCCCTGAAAGCTCTTGCTGCTCTTCACGGTGCCTTGGCGCCCTACCTACAGGCACAACAGCACTGGGGATCTGTGCTTTCCCAGAGACGCAACATCTCATGGCGCTCGGCCGCGGCAGAGCCTCTTGCCGAAAAGGCAAACCTCCGGCTCCTTCTCCCACAAGGAAGGGCCCAGCCCTGAAAGCTCTTGCTGCTCTTCACGGTGCCTTGGTGCCCTATCTACAGGCACAACAGCACTGGGGATCTGTGCTTTCCCAGAGACGCAACATCTCATGGCGCTCGGCCGCGGCAGAGCCTCTTGCCGAAAAGGCAAACGTCCGGCTCCTTCTCCCACAAGGAAGGGCCCAGCCCTGAAAGCTCTTGCTGCTCTTCACGGTGCCTTGGCGCCCTATCTACAGGCACAACAGCACTGGGGATCTGTGCTTTCCCAGAGACGCAAGAGCTCATGGTGCTCGGCCGCGGCAGAGCCTCTTGCCGAAAAGGCAAACGTCCGGCTCCTTCTCCCACAAGGAAGGGCCCAGCCCTGAAAGCTGTTGTTGCTCTTCACGGTGCCTTGGCGCCCTATCTACAGGCACAACAGCACTGGGGATCTGTGCTTTCCCAGAGACGCAACATCTCATGGCGCTCGGCCGCGGCAGAGCCTCTTGCCGAAAAGGCAAACGTCCGGCTCCTTCTCCCACAATGAAGGGCCCAGCCCTGAAAGCTCTTGCTGCTCTTCACGGTGCCTTGGCGCCCTACCTACAGGCACAACAGCACTGGGGATCTGTGCTTTCCCAGAGACGCAAGAGCTCATGGCGCTCGGCCGCGGCAGAGCCTCTTGCCGAAAAGGCAAACGTCCGGCTCCTTCTCCCACAAGGAAGGGCCCAGCCCTGAAAGCTCTTGCTGCTCTTCACGGTGCCTTGGCGCCCTATCTACAGGCACAACAGCACTGGGGATCTGTGCTTTCCCAGAGACGCAAGAGCTCATGGTGCTCGGCCGCGGCAGAGCCTCTTGCCGAAAAGGCAAACGTCCGGCTCCTTCTCCCACAAGGAAGGGCCCAGCCCTGAAAGCTCTTGCTGCTCTTCACCTACCCTTGGCGCCCTACCTACAGGCACAACAGCAGTGGGGATCTGTGCTTTCCCAGAGACGCAACATCTCATGGCGCTCGGCCGCGGCAGAGCCTCTTGCCGAAAAGGCAAACGTCCGGCTCCTTCTCCCACAAGGAAGGGCCCAGCCCTGAAAGCTCTTGCTGCTCTTCACGGTGCCTTGGCGCCCTATCTACAGGCACAACAGCACTGGGGATCTGTGCTTTCCCAGAGACGCAAGAGCTCATGGCGCTCGGCCGCGGCAGAGCCTCTTGCCGAAAAGGCAAACGTCCGGCTCCTTCTCCCACAAGGAAGGGCTCAGCCCTGAAAGCTGTTGCTGCTCTTCACGGTGCCTTGGCGCCCTATCTACAGGCACAACAGCAGTGGGGATCTGTGCTTTCCCAGAGACGCAACATCTCATGGCGCTCGGCCGCGGCAGAGCCTCTTGCCGAAAAGGCAAACGTCCGGCTCCTTCTCCCACAAGGAAGGGCCCAGCCCTGAAAGCTCTTGCTGCTCTTCACGGTGCCTTGGCGCCCTATCTACAGGCACAACAGCACTGGGGATCTGTGCTTTCCCAGAGACGCAACATCTCATGGCGCTCGGCCGCGGCAGAGCCTCTTGCCGAAAAGGCAAACGTCCGGCTCCTTCTCCCACAATGAAGGGCCCAGCCCTGAAAGCTCTTGCTGCTCTTCACGGTGCCTTGGCGCCCTACCTACAGGCACAACAGCACTGGGGATCTGTGCTTTCCCAGAGACGCAAGAGCTCATGGCGCTCGGCCGCGGCAGAGCCTCTTGCCGAAAAGGCAAACGTCCGGCTCCTTCTCCCACAAGGAAGGGCCCAGCCCTGAAAGCTCTTGCTGCTCTTCACGGTGCCTTGGCGCCCTATCTACAGGCACAACAGCACTGGGGATCTGTGCTTTCCCAGAGACGCAAGAGCTCATGGTGCTCGGCCGCGGCATAGCCTCTTGCCGAAAAGGCAAACGTCCGGCTCCTTCTCCCACAAGGAAGGGCCCAGCCCTGAAAGCTCTTGCTGCTCTTCACCTACCCTTGGCGCCCTACCTACAGGCACAACAGCAGTGGGGATCTGTGCTTTCCCAGAGACGCAACATCTCATGGCGCTCGGCCGCGGCAGAGCCTCTTGCCGAAAAGGCAAACGTCCGGCTCCTTCTCCCACAAGGAAGGGCCCAGCCCTGAAAGCTCTTGCTGCTCTTCACGGTGCCTTGGCGCCCTATCTACAGGCACAACAGCACTGGGGATCTGTGCTTTCCCAGAGACGCAACATATCATGGCGCTCGGCCGCGGCAGAGCCTCTTGCCGAAAAGGCAAACGTCCGGCTCCTTCTCCCACAAGGAAGGGCTCAGCCCTGAAAGCTGTTGCTGCTCTTCACGGTGCCTTGGAGCCCTATCTACAGGCACAACAGCAGTGGGGATCTGTGCTTTCCCAGAGACGCAACATCTCATGGCGCTCGGCCGCGGCAGAGCCTCTTGCCGAAAAGGCAAACGTCCGGCTCCTTCTGCCACAAGGAAGGGCCCAGCCCTGAAAGCTCTTGCTGCTCTTCACGGTGCCTTGGCACCCTACCTACAGGCACAACAGCAGTGGGGATCTGTGCTTTCCCAGAGACGCAACATCTCATGGCGCTCGGCCGCGGCAGAGCCTCTTGCCGAAAAGGCAAACGTCCGGCTCCTTCTCCCAAAAGGAAGGGCCCAGCCCTGAAAGCTCTTGCTGCTCTTCACGGTGCCTTGGCGCCCTATCTACAGGCACAACAGCACTGGGGATCTGTGCTTTCCCAGAGACGCAAGAGCTCATGGCGCTCGGCCGCGGCAGAGCCTCTTGCCGAAAAGGCAAACGTCCGGCTCCTTCTCCCACAAGGAAGGGCCCAGCCCTGAAAGCTCTTGCTGCTCTTCACGGTGCCTTGGCGCCCTATCTACAGGCACAACAGCACTGGGGATCTGTGCTTTCCCAGAGACGCAAGAGCTCATGTTGCTCGGCCGCGGCAGAGCCTCTTGCCGAAAAGGCAAACGTCCGGCTCCTTCTCCCACAAGGAAGGGCCCAGCCCTGAAAGCTCTTGCTGCTCTTCACCTACCCTTGGCGCCCTACCTACAGGCACAACAGCAGTGGGGATCTGTGCTTTCCCAGAGACGCAACATCTCATGGCGCTCGGCCGCGGCAGAGCCTCTTGCCGAAAAGGCAAACGTCCGGCTCCTTCTCCCACAAGGAAGGGCCCAGCCCTGAAAGCTCTTGCTGCTCTTCACGGTGCCTTGGCGCCCTATCTACAGGCACAACAGCAGTGGGGATCTGTGCTTTCCCAGAGACGCAAGAGCTCATGGCGCTCGGCCGCGGCAGAGCCTCTTGCCGAAAAGGCAAACGTCCGGCTCCTTCTCCCACAAGGAAGGGCTCACCCCTGAAAGCTGTTGCTGCTCTTCACGGTGCCTTGGAGCCCTATCTACAGGCACAACAGCAGTGGGGATCTGTGCTTTCCCAGAGACGCAACATCTCATGGCGCTCGGCCGCGGCAGAGCCTCTTGCCGAAAAGGCAAACGTCCGGCTCCTTCTCCCACAAGGAAGGGCCCAGCCCTGAAAGCTCTTGCTGCTCTTCACGGTGCCTTGGCGCCCTATCTACAGGCACAACAGCACTGGGGATCTGTGCTTTCCCAGAGACGCAACATCTCATGGCGCTCGGCCGCGGCAGAGCCTCTTGCCGAAAAGGCAAACGTCCGGCTCCTTCTGCCACAAGGAAGGGCCCAGCCCTGAAAGCTCTTGCTGCTCTTCACGGTGCCTTGGCGCCCTACCTACAGGCACAACAGCAGTGGGGATCTGTGCTTTCCCAGAGACGCAACATCTCATGGCGCTCGGCCGCGGCAGAGCCTCTTGCCGAAAAGGCAAACGTCCGGCTCCTTCTCCCACAAGGAAGGGCCCAGCCCTGAAAGCTCTTGCTGCTCTTCACGGTGCCTTGGCGCCCTATCTACAGGCACAACAGCAGTGGGGATCTGTGCTTTCCCAGAGACGCAAGATCTCATGGCGCTCGGCCGCGGCAGAGCCTCTTGCCGAAAAGGCAAACGTCCGGCTCCTTCTCCCACAAGGAAGGGCCCAGCCCTGAAAGCTCTTGCTGCTCTTCACCTACCCTTGGCGCCCTACCTACAGGCACAACAGCAGTGGGGATCTGTGCTTTCCCAGAGACGCAACATCTCATGGCGCTCGGCCGCGGCAGAACCTCTTGCCGAAAAGGCAAACATCCGGCTCCTTCTCCCACAAGGAAGGGCCCAGCCCTGAAAGCTCTTGCTGCTCTTCACAGTTCCTTGGCGCCCTATCTACAGGCACAACAGCACTGGGGATCTGTGCTTTCCCAGAGACGCAACATCTCATGGCGCTCGGCCGCGGCAGAGCCTCTCGCCGAAAAGGCAAACGTCCGGCTCCTTCTCCCACAAGGAAGGGCCCAGCCCTGAAAGCTCTTGCTGCTCTTCACGGTGCCTTGGCGCCCTACCTACAGGCACAACAGCACTGGGGATCTGTGCTTTCCCAGAGACGCAACATCTCATGGCGCTCGGCCGCGGCAGAGCCTCTTGCCGAAAATGCAAACCTCCGGCTCCTTCTCCCACAAGGAAGGGCCCAGCCCTGAAAGCTCTTGCTGCTCTTCACGGTGCCTTGGCGCCCTACCTACAGGCACAACAGCAGTGGGGATCTGTGCTTTCCCAGAGACGCAACATCTCATGGCGCTCGGCAGCGGCAGAGCCTCTTGCCGAAAAGGCAAACGTCCGGCTCCTTCTCCCACAAGGAAGGGCCCAGCCCTGAAACCTCTTGCTGCTCTTCACGGTGCCTTGGCGCCCTATCTACAGGCACAACAGCAGTGGGGATCTGTGCTTTCCCAGAGACGCAAGATCTCTTGGTGCTCGGCCGCGGCAGAGCCTCTTGCCGAAAAGGCAAACGTCCGGCTCCTTCTCCCACAAGGAAGGGCCCAGCCCTGAAAGCTGTTGCTGCTCTTCACGGTGCCTTGGCGCCCTTTCTACAGGCACAACAGCACTGGGGATCTGTGCTTTCCCAGAGACGCAAGATCTCTTGGTGCTCAGCCGCGGCAGAGCCTCTTGCCGAAAAGGCAAACGTCCGGCTCCTTCTCCCACAAGGAAGGGCCCAGCCCTGAAAGCTCTTGCTGCTCTTCACGGTGCCTTGGCGCCCTACCTACAGGCACAACAGCAGTGGGGATCTGTGCTTTCCCAGAGACGCAAGATCTCATGGCGCTCGGCCGCGGCAGAGCCTCTTGCCGAAAAGGCAAACGTCCGGCTCCTTCTCCCACAAGGAAGGGCCCAGCCCTGAAAGCTCTTGCTGCTCTTCACGGTGCCTTGGCGCCCTATCTACAGGCACAACAGCACTGGGGATCTGTGCTTTCCCAGAGACGCAAGATCTCATGGCGCTCGGCCGCGGCAGAGCCTCTTGCCGAAAAGGCAAACGTCCGGCTCCTTCTCCCACAAGGAAGGGCCCAGCCCTGAAAGCTCTTGCTGCTCTTCACAGTGCCTTGGCGCCCTATCTACAGGCACAACAGCACTGGGGATCTGTGCTTTCCCAGAGACGCAACATCTCATGGCGCTCGGCCGCGGCAGAGCCTCTTGCCGAAAAGGCAAACGTCCGGCTCCTTCTCCCACAAGGAAGGGCCCAGCCCTGAAAGCTCTTGCTGCTCTTCACGGTGCCTTGGCGCCCTATCTACAGGCACAACAGCACTGGGGATCTGTGCTTTCCCAGAGACGCAAGATCTCTTGGTGCTCGGCCGCGGCAGAGCCTCTTGCCGAAAAGGCAAACGTCCGGCTCCTTCTCCCACAAGGAAGGGCCCAGCCCTGAAAGCTCTTGCTGCTCTTCACGGTGCCTTGGCGCCCTACCTACAGGCACAACAGCAGTGGGGATCTGTGCTTTCCCAGAGACGCAACATCTCATGGCGCTCGGGCGCGGCAGAGCCTCTTGCCGAAAAGGCAAACGTCCGGCTCCTTCTCCCACAAGGAAGGGCCCAGCCCTGAAAGCTCTTGCTGCTCTTCACGGTGCCTTGGCGCCCTATCTACAGGCACAACAGCACTGGGGATCTGTGCTTTCCCAGAGACGCAAGATCTCATGGCGCTCGGCCGCGGCAGAGCCTCTTGCCGAAAAGGCAAACGTCCGGCTCCTTCTCCCACAAGGAAGGGCCCAGCCCTGAAAGCTCTTGCTGCTCTTCACAGTGCCTTGGCGCCCTATCTACAGGCACAACAGCACTGGGGATCTGTGCTTTCCCAGAGACGCAACATCTCATGGCGCTCGGCAGCGGCAGAGCCTCTTGCCGAAAAGGCAAACGTCCGGCTCCTTCTCCCACAAGGAAGGGCCCAGCCCTGAAAGCTCTTGCTGCTCTTCACGGTGCCTTGGCGCCCTATCTACAGGCACAACAGCACTGGGGATCTGTGCTTTCCCAGAGACGCAAGAGCTCATGGTGCTTGGCCGCGGCAGAGCCTCTTGCCGAAAAGGCAAACGTCCGGATCCTTCTCCCACAAGGAAGGGCTCAGCCCTGAAAGCTGTTGCTGCTCTTCACGGTGCCTTGGCGCCCTATCTACAGGCACAACAGCAGTGGGGATCTGTGCTTTCCCAGAGACGCAAGAGCTCATGGCGCTCGGCCGCGGCAGAGCCTCTTGCCGAAAAGGCAAACGTCCGGCTCCTTCTCCCACAAGGAAGGGCCCAGCCCTGAAAGCTCTTGCTGCTCTTCACGGTGCCTTGGCACCCTATCTACAGGCACAACAGCAGTGGGGATCTGTGCTTTCCCAGAGACGCAACATATCATGGCGCTCGGCCGTGGCAGAGCCTCTTGCCGAAAAGGCAAACGTCCGGCTCCTTCTCCCACAAGGAAGGGCCCAGCCCTGAAAGCTCTTGCTGCTCTTCACGGTGCCTTGGCGCCCTATCTACAGGCACAACAGCACTGGGGATCTGTGCTTTCCCAGAGACGCAACATCTCATGGCGCTCGGCCGCGGCAGAGCCTCTTGCCGAAAAGGCAAACGTCCGGCTCCTTCTGCCACAAGGAAGGGCCCAGCCCTGAAAGCTCTTGCTGCTCTTCACGGTGCCTTGGCGCCCTACCTACAGGCACAACAGCAGTGGGGATCTGTGCTTTCCCAGAGACGCAACATCTCATGGCGCTCGGCCGCGGCAGAGCCTCTTGCCGAAAAGGCAAACGTCCGGCTCCTTCTCCCACAAGGAAGGGCCCAGCCCTGAAAGCTCTTGCTGCTCTTCACGGTGCCTTGGCGCCCTATCTACAGGCACAACAGCACTGGGGATCTGTGCTTTCCCAGAGACGCAAGATCTCATGGCGCTCGGCCGCGGCAGAGCCTCTTGCCGAAAAGGCAAACGTCCGGCTCCTTCTCCCACAAGGAAGGGCCCAGCCCTGAAAGCTCTTGCTGCTCTTCACCTACCCTTGGCGCCCTACCTACAGGCACAACAGCAGTGGGGATCTGTGCTTTCCCAGAGACGCAACATCTCATGGCGCTCGGCCGCGGCAGAGCCTCTTGCCGAAAAGGCAAACATCCGGCTCCTTCTCCCACAAGGAAGGGCCCAGCCCTGAAAGCTCTTGCTGCTCTTCACAGTTCCTTGGCGCCCTATCTACAGGCACAACAGCACTGGGGATCTGTGCTTTCCCAGAGACGCAACATCTCATGGCGCTCGGCCGCGGCAGAGCCTCTCGCCGAAAAGGCAAACGTCCGGCTCCTTCTCCCACAAGGAAGGGCCCAGCCCTGAAAGCTCTTGCTGCTCTTCACGGTGCCTTGGCGCCCTACCTACAGGCACAACAGCACTGGGGATCTGTGCTTTCCCAGAGACGCAACATCTCATGGCGCTCGGCCGCGGCAGAGCCTCTTGCCGAAAAGGCAAACCTCCGGCTCCTTCTCCCACAAGGAAGGGCCCAGCCCTGAAAGCTCTTGCTGCTCTTCACGGTGCCTTGGCGCCCTACCTACAGGCACAACAGCAGTGGGGATCTGTGCTTTCCCAGAGACGCAACATCTCATGGCGCTCGGCAGCGGCAGAGCCTCTTGCCGAAAAGGCAAACGTCCGGCTCCTTCTCCCACAAGGAAGGGCCCAGCCCTGAAACCTCTTGCTGCTCTTCACGGTGCCTTGGCGCCCTATCTACAGGCACAACAGCAGTGGGGATCTGTGCTTTCCCAGAGACGCAAGATCTCTTGGTGCTCGGCCGCGGCAGAGCCTCTTGCCGAAAAGGCAAACGTCCGGCTCCTTCTCCCACAAGGAAGGGCCCAGCCCTGAAAGCTGTTGCTGCTCTTCACGGTGCCTTGGCGCCCTTTCTACAGGCACAACAGCACTGGGGATCTGTGCTTTCCCAGAGACGCAAGATCTCTTGGTGCTCGGCCGCGGCAGAGCCTCTTGCCGAAAAGGCAAACGTCCGGCTCCTTCTCCCACAAGGAAGGGCCCAGCCCTGAAAGCTCTTGCTGCTCTTCACGGTGCCTTGGCGCCCTACCTACAGGCACAACAGCAGTGGGGATCTGTGCTTTCCCAGAGACGCAACATCTCATGGCGCTCGGCCGCGGCAGAGCCTCTTGCCGAAAAGGCAAACGTCCGGCTCCTTCTCCCACAAGGAAGGGCCCAGCCCTGAAAGCTCTTGCTGCTCTTCACGGTGCCTTGGCGCCCTATCTACAGGCACAACAGCACTGGGGATCTGTGCTTTCCCAGAGACGCAAGATCTCATGGCGCTCGGCCGCGGCAGAGCCTCTTGCCGAAAAGGCAAACGTCCGGCTCCTTCTCCCACAAGGAAGGGCCCAGCCCTGAAAGCTCTTGCTGCTCTTCACGGTGCCTTGGCGCCCTATCTACAGGCACAACAGCACTGGGGATCTGTGCTTTCCCAGAGACGCAACATCTCATGGCGCTCGGCCGCGGCAGAGCCTCTTGCCGAAAAGGCAAACGTCCGGCTCCTTCTCCCACAAGGAAGGGCCCAGCCCTGAAAGCTCTTGCTGCTCTTCACGGTGCCTTGGCGCCCTATCTACAGGCACAACAGCACTGGGGATCTGTGCTTTCCCAGAGACGCAAGATCTCTTGGTGCTCGGCCGCGGCAGAGCCTCTTGCCGAAAAGGCAAACGTCCGGCTCCTTCTCCCACAAGGAAGGGCCCAGCCCTGAAAGCTCTTGCTGCTCTTCACGGTGCCTTGGCGCCCTATCTACAGGCACAACAGCACTGGGGATCTGTGCTTTCCCAGAGACGCAAGATCTCATGGCGCTCGGCCGCGGCAGAGCCTCTTGCCGAAAAGGCAAACGTCCGGCTCCTTCTCCCACAAGGAAGGGCCCAGCCCTGAAAGCTCTTGCTGCTCTTCACAGTGCCTTGGCGCCCTATCTACAGGCACAACAGCACTGGGGATCTGTGCTTTCCCAGAGACGCAACATCTCATGGCGCTCGGCCGCGGCAGAGCCTCTTGCCGAAAAGGCAAACGTCCGGCTCCTTCTCCCACAAGGAAGGGCCCAGCCCTGAAAGCTCTTGCTGCTCTTCACGGTGCCTTGGCGCCCTATCTACAGGCACAACAGCACTGGGGATCTGTGCTTTCCCAGAGACGCAAGAGCTCATGGTGCTCGGCCGCGGCAGAGCCTCTTGCCGAAAAGGCAAACGTCCGGATCCTTCTCCCACAAGGAAGGGCTCAGCCCTGAAAGCTGTTGCTGCTCTTCACGGTGCCTTGGCGCCCTACCTACAGGCACAACAGCAGTGGGGATCTGTGCTTTCCCAGAGACGCAAGAGCTCATGGCGCTCGGCCGCGGCAGAGCCTCTTGCCGAAAAGGCAAACGTCCGGCTCCTTCTCCCACAAGGAAGGGCCCAGCCCTGAAAGCTCTTGCTGCTCTTCACGGTGCCTTGGCACCCTATCTACAGGCACAACAGCAGTGGGGATCTGTGCTTTCCCAGAGACGCAACATATCATGGTGCTCGGCCGCGGCAGAGACTCTTGCCGAAAAGGCAAACGTCCGGCTCCTTCTCCCACAAGGAAGGGCCCAGCCCTGAAAGCTGTTGCTGCTCTTCACGGTGCCTTGGCGCCCTATCTACAGGCACAACAGCACTGGGGATCTGTGCTTTCCCAGAGACGCAAGAGCTCATGGCGCTCGGCCGCGGCAGAGCCTCTTGCCGAAAAGGCAAACGTCCGGCTCCTTCTCCCACAAGGAAGGGCCCAGCCCTGAAAGCTCTTGCTGCTCTTCACGGTGCCTTGGCGCCCTATCTACAGGCACAACAGCACTGGGGATCTGTGCTTTCCCAGAGACGCAAGAGCTCATGTTGCTCGGCCGCGGCAGAGCCTCTTGCCGAAAAGGCAAATGTCCGGCTCCTTCTCCCACAAGGAAGGGCCCAGCCCTGAAAGCTCTTGCTGCTCTTCACGGTGCCTTGGAGCCCTATCTACAGGCACAACAGCAGTGGGGATCTGTGCTTTCCCAGAGACGCAAGATCTCTTGGTGCTCGGCCGCGGCAGAGCCTCTTGCCGAAAAGGCAAACGTCCGGCTCCTTCTCCCACAAGGAAGGGCCCAGCCCTGAAAGCTCTTGCTGCTCTTCACGGTGCCTTGGCACCCTACCTACAGGCACAACAGCAGTGGGGATCTGTGCTTTCCCAGAGACGCAACATCTCATGGCGCTCGGCCGCGGCAGAGCCTCTTGCCGAAAAGGCAAACGTCCGGCTCCTTCTCCCACAAGGAAGGGCCCAGCCCTGAAAGCTCTTGCTGCTCTTCACGGTGCCTTGGCGCCCTATCTACAGGCACAACAGCACTGGGGATCTGTGCTTTCCCAGAGACGCAACATCTCATGGCGCTCGGCCGCGGCAGAGCCTCTTGCCGAAAAGGCAAACGTCCGGCTCCTTCTCCCACAAGGAAGGGCCCAGCCCTGAAAGCTCTTGCTGCTCTTCACGGTGCCTTGGCGCCCTACCTACAGGCACAACAGCAGTGGGGATCTGTGCTTTCCCAGAGACGCAACATCTCATGGCGCTCGGCCGCGGCAGAGCCTCTTGCCGAAAAGGCAAACGTCCGGCTCCTTCTCCCACAAGGAAGGGCCCAGCCCTGAAAGCTCTTGCTGCTCTTCACGGTGCCTTGGCGCCCTATCTACAGGCACAACAGCACTGGGGATCTGTGCTTTCCCAGAGACGCAAGAGCTCATGGCGCTCGGCCGCGGCAGAGCCTCTTGCCGAAAAGGCAAACGTCCGGCTCCTTCTCCCACAAGGAAGGGCCCAGCCCTGAAAGCTCTTGCTGCTCTTCACGGTGCCTTGGCGCCCTATCTACAGGCACAACAGCACTGGGGATCTGTGCTTTCCCAGAGACGCAAGAGCTCATGGTGCTCGGCCGCGGCAGAGCCTCTTGCCGAAAAGGCAAACGTCCGGCTCCTTCTCCCACAAGGAAGGGCCCAGCCCTGAAAGCTCTTGCTGCTCTTCACCTACCCTTGGCGCCCTACCTACAGGCACAACAGCAGTGGGGATCTGTGCTTTCCCAGAGACGCAACATCTCATGGCGCTCGGCCGCGGCAGAGCCTCTTGCCGAAAAGGCAAACGTCCGGCTCCTTCTCCCACAAGGAAGGGCCCAGCCCTGAAAGCTCTTGCTGCTCTTCACGGTGCCTTGGCGCCCTATCTACAGGCACAACAGCAGTGGGGATCTGTGCTTTCCCAGAGACGCAAGAGCTCATGGCGCTCGGCCGCGGCAGAGCCTCTTGCCGAAAAGGCAAACGTCCGGCTCCTTCTCCCACAAGGAAGGGCTCACCCCTGAAAGCTGTTGCTGCTCTTCACGGTGCCTTGGAGCCCTATCTACAGGCACAACAGCAGTGGGGATCTGTGCTTTCCCAGAGACGCAACATCTCATGGCGCTCGGCCGCGGCAGAGCCTCTTGCCGAAAAGGCAAACGTCCGGCTCCTTCTCCCACAAGGAAGGGCCCAGCCCTGAAAGCTCTTGCTGCTCTTCACGGTGCCTTGGCGCCCTATCTACAGGCACAACAGCACTGGGGATCTGTGCTTTCCCAGAGACGCAACATATCATGGCGCTCGGCCGCGGCAGAGCCTCTTGCCGAAAAGGCAAACGTCCGGCTCCTTCTGCCACAAGGAAGGGCCCAGCCCTGAAAGCTCTTGCTGCTCTTCACGGTGCCTTGGCGCCCTACCTACAGGCACAACAGCAGTGGGGATCTGTGCTTTCCCAGAGACGCAACATCTCATGGCGCTCGGCCGCGGCAGAGCCTCTTGCCGAAAAGGCAAACGTCCGGCTCCTTCTCCCACAAGGAAGGGCCCAGCCCTGAAAGCTCTTGCTGCTCTTCACGGTGCCTTGGCGCCCTATCTACAGGCACAACAGCACTGGGGATCTGTGCTTTCCCAGAGACGCAAGATCTCATGGCGCTCGGCCGCGGCAGAGCCTCTTGCCGAAAAGGCAAACGTCCGGCTCCTTCTCCCACAAGGAAGGGCCCAGCCCTGAAAGCTCTTGCTGCTCTTCACCTACCCTTGGCGCCCTACCTACAGGCACAACAGCAGTGGGGATCTGTGCTTTCCCAGAGACGCAACATCTCATGGCGCTCGGCCGCGGCAGAGCCTCTTGCCGAAAAGGCAAACATCCGGCTCCTTCTCCCACAAGGAAGGGCCCAGCCCTGAAAGCTCTTGCTGCTCTTCACAGTTCCTTGGCGCCCTATCTACAGGCACAACAGCACTGGGGATCTGTGCTTTCCCAGAGACGCAACATCTCATGGCGCTCGGCCGCGGCAGAGCCTCTCGCCGAAAAGGCAAACGTCCGGCTCCTTCTCCCACAAGGAAGGGCCCAGCCCTGAAAGCTCTTGCTGCTCTTCACGGTGCCTTGGCGCCCTACCTACAGGCACAACAGCACTGGGGATCTGTGCTTTCCCAGAGACGCAACATCTCATGGCGCTCGGCCGCGGCAGAGCCTCTTGCCGAAAGGCAAACCTCCGGCTCCTTCTCCCACAAGGAAGGGCCCAGCCCTGAAAGCTCTTGCTGCTCTTCACGGTGCCTTGGCGCCCTATCTACATGCACAACAGCAGTGGGGATCTGTGCTTTCCCAGAGACGCAACATCTCATGGCGCTCGGCAGCGGCAGAGCCTCTTGCCGAAAAGGCAAACGTCCGGCTCCTTCTCCCACAAGGAAGGGCCCAGCCCTGAAAGCTCTTGCTGCTCTTCACGGTGCCTTGGTGCCCTATCTACAGGCACAACAGCAGTGGGGATCTGTGCTTTCCCAGAGACGCAAGATCTCTTGGTGCTCGGCCGCGGCAGAGCCTCTTGCCGAAAAGGCAAACGTCCGGCTCCTTCTCCCACAAGGAAGGGCCCAGCCCTGAAAGCTGTTGCTGCTCTTCACGGTGCCTTGGCGCCCTTTCTACAGGCACAACAGCACTGGGGATCTGTGCTTTCCCAGAGACGCAACATCTCATGGCGCTCGGCCGCGGCAGAGCCTCTTGCCGAAAAGGCAAACGTCCGGCTCCTTCTCCCACAAGGAAGGGCCCAGCCCTGAAAGCTCTTGCTGCTCTTCACGGTGCCTTGGCGCCCTACCTACAGGCACAACAGCAGTGGGGATCTGTGCTTTCCCAGAGACGCAACATATCATGGCGCTCGGCCGCGGCAGAGCCTCTTGCCGAAAAGGCAAACGTCCGGCTCCTTCTCCCACAAGGAAGGGCCCAGCCCTGAAAGCTCTTGCTGCTCTTCACGGTGCCTTGGCGCCCTATCTACAGGCACAACAGCACTGGGGATCTGTGCTTTCCCAGAGACGCAAGATCTCATGGCGCTCGGCCGCGGCAGAGCCTCTTGCCGAAAAGGCAAACGTCCGGCTCCTTCTCCCACAAGGAAGGGCTCAGCCCTGAAAGCTGTTGCTGCTCTTCACGGTGCCTTGGCGCCCTATCTACAGGCACAACAGCAGTGGGGATCTGTGCTTTCCCAGAGACGCAAGAGCTCATGGCGCTCGGCCGCGGCAGAGCCTCTTGCCGAAAAGGCAAACCTCCGGCTCCTTCTCCCACAAGGAAGGGCCCAGCCCTGAAAGCTCTTGCTGCTCTTCACGGTGCCTTGGCACCCTATCTACAGGCACAACAGCAGTGGGGATCTGTGCTTTCCCAGAGACGCAACATATCATGGCGCTCGGCCGCGGCAGAGCCTCTTGCCGAAAAGGCAAACGTCCGGCTCCTTCTCCCACAAGGAAGGGCCCAGCCCTGAAAGCTCTTGCTGCTCTTCACGGTGCCTTGGCGCCCTATCTACAGGCACAACAGCACTGGGGATCTGTGCTTTCCCAGAGACGCAAGAGCTCATGGCGCTCGGCCGCGGCAGAGCCTCTTGCCGAAAAGGCAAACGTCCGGCTCCTTCTCCCACAAGGAAGGGCCCAGCCCTGAAAGCTCTTGCTGCTCTTCACGGTGCCTTGGCGCCCTACCTACAGGCACAACAGCAGTGGGGATCTGTGCTTTCCCAGAGACGCAACATCTCATGGCGCTCGGCCGCGGCAGAGCCTCTTGCCGAAAAGGCAAACGTCCGGCTCCTTCTCCCACAAGGAAGGGATCACCCCTGAAAGCTGTTGCTGCTCTTCACGGTGCCTTGGAGCCCTATCTACAGGCACAACAGCAGTGGGGATCTGTGCTTTCCCAGAGACGCAACATCTCATGGCGCTCGGCCGCGGCAGAGCCTCTTGCCGAAAAGGCAAACGTCCGGCTCCTTCTCCCACAAGGAAGGGCCCAGCCCTGAAAGCTCTTGCTGCTCTTCACGGTGCCTTGGCGCCCTATCTACAGGCACAACAGCACTGGGGATCTGTGCTTTCCCAGAGACGCAACATCTCATGGCGCTCGGCCGCGGCAGAGCCTCTTGCCGAAAAGGCAAACGTCCGGCTCCTTCTGCCACAAGGAAGGGCCCAGCCCTGAAAGCTCTTGCTGCTCTTCACGGTGCCTTGGCGCCCTATCTACAGGCACAACAGCACTGGGGATCTGTGCTTTCCCAGATACGCAACATCTCATGGCGCTCGGCCGCGGCAGAGCCTCTTGCCGAAAAGGCAAACGTCCGGCTCCTTCTCCCACAAGGAAGGGCCCAGCCCTGAAAGCTCTTGCTGCTCTTCACGGTGCCTTGGCGCCCTATCTACAGGCACAACAGCACTGGGGATCTGTGCTTTCCCAGAGACGCAAGATCTCATGGCGCTCGGCCGCGGCAGAGCCTCTTGCCGAAAAGGCAAACGTCCGGCTCCTTCTCCCACAAGGAAGGGCCCAGCCCTGAAAGCTCTTGCTGCTCTTCACCTACCCTTGGCGCCCTACCTACAGGCACAACAGCACTGGGGATCTCTGCTTTCCCAGAGACGCAACATCTCATGGCGCTCGGCCGCGGCAGAGCCTCTTGCCGAAAAGGCAAACATCCGGCTCCTTCTCCCACAAGGAAGGGCCCAGCCCTGAAAGCTCTTGCTGCTCTTCACGGTGCCTTGGCGCCCTATCTACAGGCACAACAGCAGTGGGGATCTGTGCTTTCCCAGAGACGCAACATCTCATGGCGCTTGGCCGCGGCAGAGCCTCTTGCCGAAAAGGCAAACGTCCGGCTCCTTCTCCCACAAGGAAGGGCCCAGCCCTGAAAGCTCTTGCTGCTCTTCACGGTGCCTTGGCGCCCTACCTACAGGCACAACAGCACTGGGGATCTGTGCTTTCCCAGAGACGCAAGATCTCATGGCGCTCGGCCGCGACAGAGCCTCTTGCCGAAAAGGCAAACGTCCGGCTCCTTCTCCCACAAGGAAGGGCCCAGCCCTGAAAGCTCTTGCTGCTCTTCACGGTGCCTTGGCGCCCTATCTACAGGCACAACAGCAGTGGGGATCTGTGCTTTCCCAGAGACGCAACATCTCATGGCACTCGGCCGCGGCAGAGCCTCTTGCCGAAAAGGCAAACGTCCGGCTCCTTCTCCCACAAGGAAGGGCCCAGCCCTGAAAGCTCTTGCTGCTCTTCACGGTGCCTTGGCGCCCTATCTACAGGCACAACAGCACTGGGGATCTGTGCTTTCCCATTGACGCAACATCTCATGGCGCTCAGCCGCGGCAGAGCCTCTTGCCGAAAAGGCAAACGTCCGGCTCCTTCTCCCACAGGGAAGGGCCCAGCCCTGAAAGCTCTTGCTGCTCTTCACGGTGCCTTGGCGCCCTATCTACAGGCACAACAGCAGTGGGGATCTGTGCTTTCCCAGAGACGCAAGAACTCATGGCGATCGGCCGCGACAGAGCCTCTTGCCGAAAAGGCAAACGTCCGGCTCCTTCTCCCACAAGGAGGGGCCCAGCCCTGAAAGCTCTTGCTGCTCTTCACGGTGCCTTGGTGCCCTATCTACAGGGACAACAGCACTGGGGATCTGTGCTTTCCCAGAGACGCAAGATCTCATGGCGCTCGGCCGCGGCAGAGCCTCTTGCCGAAAAGGCAAACGTCCGGCTCCTTCTCCCACAAGGAAGGGCCCAGCCCTGAAAGCTCTTGCTGCTCTTCACGGTGCCTTGGTGCCCTATCTACAGGCACAACAGCAGTGGGGATCTGTGCTTTCCCAGAGACGCAACATCTCATGGCGCTCGGCAGCGGCAGAGCCTCTTGCCGAAAAGGCAAACCTCCGGCTCCTTCTCCCACAAGGAAGGGCCCAGCCCTGAAAGCTCTTGCTGCTCTTCACGGTGCCTTGGTGCCCTATCTACAGGCACAACAGCACTGGGGATCTGTGCTTTCCCAGAGACGCAAGATCTCTTCGTGCTCGGCCGCGGCAGAGCCTCTTGCCGAAAAGGCAAACGTCCGGCTCCTTCTCCCACAAGGAAGGGCCCAGCCCTGAAAGCTCTTGCTGCTCTTCACGGTGCCTTGGCGCCCTTTCTACAGGCACAACAGCAGTGGGGATCTGTGCTTTCCCAGAGACGCAAGAGCTCATGGCGCTCGGCCGCGGCAGAGCCTCTTGCCGAAAAGGCAAACGTCCGGCTCCTTCTCCCACAAGGAAGGGCCCAGCCCTGAAAGCTCTTGCTGCTCTTCACGGTGCCTTGGCGCCCTATCTACAGGCACAACAGCACTGGGGATCTGTGCTTTCCCAGAGACGCAAGATCTCATGGCGCTCGGCCGCGGCAGAGCCTCTTGCCGAAAAGGCAAACGTCCGGCTCCTTCTCCCACAAGGAAGGGCCCAGCCCTGAAAGCTCTTGCTGCTCTTCACCTACCCTTGGCGCCCTACCTACAGGCACAACAGCAGTGGGGATCTGTGCTTTCCCAGAGACGCAACATCTCATGGCGCTCGGCCGCGGCAGAGCCTCTTGCCGAAAAGGCAAACATCCGGCTCCTTCTCCCACAAGGAAGGGCCCAGCCCTGAAAGCTCTTGCTGCTCTTCACAGTTCCTTGGCGCCCTATCTACAGGCACAACAGCACTGGGGATCTGTGCTTTCCCAGAGACGCAACATCTCATGGCGCTCGGCCGCGGCAGAGCCTCTCGCCGAAAAGGCAAACGTCCGGCTCCTTCTCCCACAAGGAAGGGCCCAGCCCTGAAAGCTCTTGCTGCTCTTCACGGTGCCTTGGCGCCCTACCTACAGGCACAACAGCACTGGGGATCTGTGCTTTCCCAGAGACGCAACATCTCATGGCGCTCGGCCGCGGCAGAGCCTCTTGCCGAAAGGCAAACCTCCGGCTCCTTCTCCCACAAGGAAGGGCCCAGCCCTGAAAGCTCTTGCTGCTCTTCACGGTGCCTTGGCGCCCTATCTACATGCACAACAGCAGTGGGGATCTGTGCTTTCCCAGAGACGCAACATCTCATGGCGCTCGGCAGCGGCAGAGCCTCTTGCCGAAAAGGCAAACGTCCGGCTCCTTCTCCCACAAGGAAGGGCCCAGCCCTGAAAGCTCTTGCTGCTCTTCACGGTGCCTTGGCGCCCTACCTACAGGCACAACAGCACTGGGGATCTGTGCTTTCCCAGAGACGCAAGATCTCTTGGTGCTCGGCCGCGGCAGAGCCTCTTGCCGAAAAGGCAAACGTCCGGCTCCTTCTCCCACAAGGAAGGGCCCAGCCCTGAAAGCTGTTGCTGCTCTTCACGGTGCCTTGGCGCCCTTTCTACAGGCACAACAGCACTGGGGATCTGTGCTTTCCCAGAGACGCAACATCTCATGGCGCTCGGCCGCGGCAGAGCCTCTTGCCGAAAAGGCAAACGTCCGGCTCCTTCTCCCACAAGGAAGGGCCCAGCCCTGAAAGCTCTTGCTGCTCTTCACGGTGCCTTGGCGCCCTACCTACAGGCACAACAGCAGTGGGGATCTGTGCTTTCCCAGAGACGCAACATATCATGGCGCTCGGCCGCGGCAGAGCCTCTTGCCGAAAAGGCAAACGTCCGGCTCCTTCTCCCACAAGGAAGGGCCCAGCCCTGAAAGCTCTTGCTGCTCTTCACGGTGCCTTGGCGCCCTATCTACAGGCACAACAGCACTGGGGATCTGTGCTTTCCCAGAGACGCAAGATCTCATGGCGCTCGGCCGCGGCAGAGCCTCTTGCCGAAAAGGCAAACGTCCGGCTCCTTCTCCCACAAGGAAGGGCTCAGCCCTGAAAGCTGTTGCTGCTCTTCACGGTGCCTTGGCGCCCTATCTACAGGCACAACAGCAGTGGGGATCTGTGCTTTCCCAGAGACGCAAGAGCTCATGGCGCTCGGCCGCGGCAGAGCCTCTTGCCGAAAAGGCAAACCTCCGGCTCCTTCTCCCACAAGGAAGGGCCCAGCCCTGAAAGCTCTTGCTGCTCTTCACGGTGCCTTGGCACCCTATCTACAGGCACAACAGCAGTGGGGATCTGTGCTTTCCCAGAGACGCAACATATCATGGCGCTCGGCCGCGGCAGAGCCTCTTGCCGAAAAGGCAAACGTCCGGCTCCTTCTCCCACAAGGAAGGGCCCAGCCCTGAAAGCTCTTGCTGCTCTTCACGGTGCCTTGGCGCCCTATCTACAGGCACAACAGCACTGGGGATCTGTGCTTTCCCAGAGACGCAAGAGCTCATGGCGCTCGGCCGCGGCAGAGCCTCTTGCCGAAAAGGCAAACGTCCGGCTCCTTCTCCCACAAGGAAGGGCCCAGCCCTGAAAGCTCTTGCTGCTCTTCACGGTGCCTTGGCGCCCTACCTACAGGCACAACAGCAGTGGGGATCTGTGCTTTCCCAGAGACGCAACATCTCATGGCGCTCGGCCGCGGCAGAGCCTCTTGCCGAAAAGGCAAACGTCCGGCTCCTTCTCCCACAAGGAAGGGATCAACCCTGAAAGCTGTTGCTGCTCTTCACGGTGCCTTGGAGCCCTATCTACAGGCACAACAGCAGTGGGGATCTGTGCTTTCCCAGAGACGCAACATCTCATGGCGCTCGGCCGCGGCAGAGCCTCTTGCCGAAAAGGCAAACGTCCGGCTCCTTCTCCCACAAGGAAGGGCCCAGCCCTGAAAGCTCTTGCTGCTCTTCACGGTGCCTTGGCGCCCTATCTACAGGCACAACAGCACTGGGGATCTGTGCTTTCCCAGATACGCAACATCTCATGGCGCTCGGCCGCGGCAGAGCCTCTTGCCGAAAAGGCAAACGTCCGGCTCCTTCTCCCACAAGGAAGGGCCCAGCCCTGAAAGCTCTTGCTGCTCTTCACGGTGCCTTGGCGCCCTATCTACAGGCACAACAGCACTGGGGATCTGTGCTTTCCCAGAGACGCAAGATCTCATGGCGCTCGGCCGCGGCAGAGCCTCTTGCCGAAAAGGCAAACGTCCGGCTCCTTCTCCCACAAGGAAGGGCCCAGCCCTGAAAGCTCTTGCTGCTCTTCACCTACCCTTGGCGCCCTACCTACAGGCACAACAGCACTGGGGATCTCTGCTTTCCCAGAGACGCAACATCTCATGGCGCTCGGCCGCGGCAGAGCCTCTTGCCGAAAAGGCAAACATCCGGCTCCTTCTCCCACAAGGAAGGGCCCAGCCCTGAAAGCTCTTGCTGCTCTTCACGGTGCCTTGGCGCCCTATCTACAGGCACAACAGCAGTGGGGATCTGTGCTTTCCCAGAGACGCAACATCTCATGGCGCTTGGCCGCGGCAGAGCCTCTTGCCGAAAAGGCAAACGTCCGGCTCCTTCTCCCACAAGGAAGGGCCCAGCCCTGAAAGCTCTTGCTGCTCTTCACGGTGCCTTGGCGCCCTACCTACAGGCACAACAGCACTGGGGATCTGTGCTTTCCCAGAGACGCAAGATCTCATGGCGCTCGGCCGCGGCAGAGCCTCTTGCCGAAAAGGCAAACGTCCGGCTCCTTCTCCCACAAGGAAGGGCCCAGCCCTGAAAGCTCTTGCTGCTCTTCACGGTGCCTTGGCGCCCTATCTACAGGCACAACAGCAGTGGGGATCTGTGCTTTCCCAGAGACGCAACATCTCATGGCACTCGGCCGCGGCAGAGCCTCTTGCCGAAAAGGCAAACGTCCGGCTCCTTCTCCCACAAGGAAGGGCCCAGCCCTGAAAGCTCTTGCTGCTCTTCACGGTGCCTTGGCGCCCTATCTACAGGCACAACAGCACTGGGGATCTGTGCTTTCCCATTGACGCAACATCTCATGGCACTCGGCCGCGGCAGAGCCTCTTGCCGAAAAGGCAAACGTCCGGCTCCTTCTCCCACAAGGAAGGGCCCAGCCCTGAAAGCTCTTGCTGCTCTTCACGGTGCCTTGGCGCCCTATCTACAGGCACAACAGCACTGGGGATCTGTGCTTTCCCAGAGACGCAAGATCTCATGGCGCTCGGCCGCGGCAGAGCCTCTTGCCGAAAAGGCAAACGTCCGGCTCCTTCTCCCACAAGGAAGGGCCCAGCCCTGAAAGCTCTTGCTGCTCTTCACCTACCCTTGGCGCCCTACCTACAGGCACAACAGCAGTGGGGATCTGTGCTTTCCCAGAGACGCAACATCTCATGGCGCTCGGCCGCGGCAGAGCCTCTTGCCGAAAAGGCAAACATCCGGCTCCTTCTCCCACAAGGAAGGGCCCAGCCCTGAAAGCTCTTGCTGCTCTTCACAGTTCCTTGGCGCCCTATCTACAGGCACAACAGCACTGGGGATCTGTGCTTTCCCAGAGACGCAACATCTCATGGCGCTCGGCCGCGGCAGAGCCTCTCGCCGAAAAGGCAAACGTCCGGCTCCTTCTCCCACAAGGAAGGGCCCAGCCCTGAAAGCTCTTGCTGCTCTTCACGGTGCCTTGGCGCCCTACCTACAGGCACAACAGCACTGGGGATCTGTGCTTTCCCAGAGACGCAACATCTCATGGCGCTCGGCCGCGGCAGAGCCTCTTGCCGAAAGGCAAACCTCCGGCTCCTTCTCCCACAAGGAAGGGCCCAGCCCTGAAAGCTCTTGCTGCTCTTCACGGTGCCTTGGCGCCCTATCTACATGCACAACAGCAGTGGGGATCTGTGCTTTCCCAGAGACGCAACATCTCATGGCGCTCGGCAGCGGCAGAGCCTCTTGCCGAAAAGGCAAACGTCCGGCTCCTTCTCCCACAAGGAAGGGCCCAGCCCTGAAAGCTCTTGCTGCTCTTCACGGTGCCTTGGCGCCCTACCTACAGGCACAACAGCACTGGGGATCTGTGCTTTCCCAGAGACGCAAGATCTCTTGGTGCTCGGCCGCGGCAGAGCCTCTTGCCGAAAAGGCAAACGTCCGGCTCCTTCTCCCACAAGGAAGGGCCCAGCCCTGAAAGCTGTTGCTGCTCTTCACGGTGCCTTGGCGCCCTTTCTACAGGCACAACAGCACTGGGGATCTGTGCTTTCCCAGAGACGCAACATCTCATGGCGCTCGGCCGCGGCAGAGCCTCTTGCCGAAAAGGCAAACGTCCGGCTCCTTCTCCCACAAGGAAGGGCCCAGCCCTGAAAGCTCTTGCTGCTCTTCACGGTGCCTTGGCGCCCTACCTACAGGCACAACAGCAGTGGGGATCTGTGCTTTCCCAGAGACGCAACATATCATGGCGCTCGGCCGCGGCAGAGCCTCTTGCCGAAAAGGCAAACGTCCGGCTCCTTCTCCCACAAGGAAGGGCCCAGCCCTGAAAGCTCTTGCTGCTCTTCACGGTGCCTTGGCGCCCTATCTACAGGCACAACAGCACTGGGGATCTGTGCTTTCCCAGAGACGCAAGATCTCATGGCGCTCGGCCGCGGCAGAGCCTCTTGCCGAAAAGGCAAACGTCCGGCTCCTTCTCCCACAAGGAAGGGCTCAGCCCTGAAAGCTGTTGCTGCTCTTCACGGTGCCTTGGCGCCCTATCTACAGGCACAACAGCAGTGGGGATCTGTGCTTTCCCAGAGACGCAAGAGCTCATGGCGCTCGGCCGCGGCAGAGCCTCTTGCCGAAAAGGCAAACCTCCGGCTCCTTCTCCCACAAGGAAGGGCCCAGCCCTGAAAGCTCTTGCTGCTCTTCACGGTGCCTTGGCACCCTATCTACAGGCACAACAGCAGTGGGGATCTGTGCTTTCCCAGAGACGCAACATATCATGGCGCTCGGCCGCGGCAGAGCCTCTTGCCGAAAAGGCAAACGTCCGGCTCCTTCTCCCACAAGGAAGGGCCCAGCCCTGAAAGCTCTTGCTGCTCTTCACGGTGCCTTGGCGCCCTATCTACAGGCACAACAGCACTGGGGATCTGTGCTTTCCCAGAGACGCAAGAGCTCATGGCGCTCGGCCGCGGCAGAGCCTCTTGCCGAAAAGGCAAACGTCCGGCTCCTTCTCCCACAAGGAAGGGCCCAGCCCTGAAAGCTCTTGCTGCTCTTCACGGTGCCTTGGCGCCCTACCTACAGGCACAACAGCAGTGGGGATCTGTGCTTTCCCAGAGACGCAACATCTCATGGCGCTCGGCCGCGGCAGAGCCTCTTGCCGAAAAGGCAAACGTCCGGCTCCTTCTCCCACAAGGAAGGGATCAACCCTGAAAGCTGTTGCTGCTCTTCACGGTGCCTTGGAGCCCTATCTACAGGCACAACAGCAGTGGGGATCTGTGCTTTCCCAGAGACGCAACATCTCATGGCGCTCGGCCGCGGCAGAGCCTCTTGCCGAAAAGGCAAACGTCCGGCTCCTTCTCCCACAAGGAAGGGCCCAGCCCTGAAAGCTCTTGCTGCTCTTCACGGTGCCTTGGCGCCCTATCTACAGGCACAACAGCACTGGGGATCTGTGCTTTCCCAGATACGCAACATCTCATGGCGCTCGGCCGCGGCAGAGCCTCTTGCCGAAAAGGCAAACGTCCGGCTCCTTCTCCCACAAGGAAGGGCCCAGCCCTGAAAGCTCTTGCTGCTCTTCACGGTGCCTTGGCGCCCTATCTACAGGCACAACAGCACTGGGGATCTGTGCTTTCCCAGAGACGCAAGATCTCATGGCGCTCGGCCGCGGCAGAGCCTCTTGCCGAAAAGGCAAACGTCCGGCTCCTTCTCCCACAAGGAAGGGCCCAGCCCTGAAAGCTCTTGCTGCTCTTCACCTACCCTTGGCGCCCTACCTACAGGCACAACAGCACTGGGGATCTCTGCTTTCCCAGAGACGCAACATCTCATGGCGCTCGGCCGCGGCAGAGCCTCTTGCCGAAAAGGCAAACATCCGGCTCCTTCTCCCACAAGGAAGGGCCCAGCCCTGAAAGCTCTTGCTGCTCTTCACGGTGCCTTGGCGCCCTATCTACAGGCACAACAGCAGTGGGGATCTGTGCTTTCCCAGAGACGCAACATCTCATGGCGCTTGGCCGCGGCAGAGCCTCTTGCCGAAAAGGCAAACGTCCGGCTCCTTCTCCCACAAGGAAGGGCCCAGCCCTGAAAGCTCTTGCTGCTCTTCACGGTGCCTTGGCGCCCTACCTACAGGCACAACAGCACTGGGGATCTGTGCTTTCCCAGAGACGCAAGATCTCATGGCGCTCGGCCGCGACAGAGCCTCTTGCCGAAAAGGCAAACGTCCGGCTCCTTCTCCCACAAGGAAGGGCCCAGCCCTGAAAGCTCTTGCTGCTCTTCACGGTGCCTTGGCGCCCTATCTACAGGCACAACAGCAGTGGGGATCTGTGCTTTCCCAGAGACGCAACATCTCATGGCACTCGGCCGCGGCAGAGCCTCTTGCCGAAAAGGCAAACGTCCGGCTCCTTCTCCCACAAGGAAGGGCCCAGCCCTGAAAGCTCTTGCTGCTCTTCACGGTGCCTTGGCGCCCTATCTACAGGCACAACAGCACTGGGGATCTGTGCTTTCCCATTGACGCAACATCTCATGGCGCTCAGCCGCGGCAGAGCCTCTTGCCGAAAAGGCAAACGTCCGGCTCCTTCTCCCACAGGGAAGGGCCCAGCCCTGAAAGCTCTTGCTGCTCTTCACGGTGCCTTGGCGCCCTATCTACAGGCACAACAGCAGTGGGGATCTGTGCTTTCCCAGAGACGCAAGAACTCATGGCGATCGGCCGCGACAGAGCCTCTTGCCGAAAAGGCAAACGTCCGGCTCCTTCTCCCACAAGGAGGGGCCCAGCCCTGAAAGCTCTTGCTGCTCTTCACGGTGCCTTGGTGCCCTATCTACAGGCACAACAGCACTGGGGATCTGTGCTTTCCCAGAGACGCAAGATCTCATGGCGCTCGGCCGCGGCAGAGCCTCTTGCCGAAAAGGCAAACGTCCGGCTCCTTCTCCCACAAGGAAGGGCCCAGCCCTGAAAGCTCTTGCTGCTCTTCACGGTGCCTTGGTGCCCTATCTACAGGCACAACAGCAGTGGGGATCTGTGCTTTCCCAGAGACGCAACATCTCATGGCGCTCGGCAGCGGCAGAGCCTCTTGCCGAAAAGGCAAACCTCCGGCTCCTTCTCCCACAAGGAAGGGCCCAGCCCTGAAAGCTCTTGCTGCTCTTCACGGTGCCTTGGTGCCCTATCTACAGGCACAACAGCACTGGGGATCTGTGCTTTCCCAGAGACGCAAGATCTCTTCGTGCTCGGCCGCGGCAGAGCCTCTTGCCGAAAAGGCAAACGTCCGGCTCCTTCTCCCACAAGGAAGGGCCCAGCCCTGAAAGCTCTTGCTGCTCTTCACGGTGCCTTGGCGCCCTTTCTACAGGCACAACAGCAGTGGGGATCTGTGCTTTCCCAGAGACGCAAGAGCTCATGGCGCTCGGCCGCGGCAGAGCCTCTTGCCGAAAAGGCAAATGTCCGGCTCCTTCTCCCACAAGGAAGGGCCCAGCCCTGAAAGCTCTTGCTGCTCTTCACGGTGCCTTGGTGCCCTATCTACAGGCACAACAGCAGTGGGGATCTGTGCTTTCCCAGAGACGCAAGATCTCTTGGTGCTCGGCCGCGGCAGAGCCTCTTGCCGAAAAGGCAAACGTCCGGCTCCTTCTCCCACAAGGAAGGGCCCAGCCCTGAAAGCTGTTGCTGCTCTTCACGGTGCCTTGGCGCCCTTTCTACAGGCACAACAGCAGTGGGGATCTGTGCTTTCCCAGAGACGCAACATATCATGGCGCTCGGCCGCGGCAGAGCCTCTTGCCGAAAAGGCAAACGTCCGGCTCCTTCTCCCACAAGGAAGGGCCCAGCCCTGAAAGCTCTTGCTGCACTTCACGGTGCCTTGGCGCCCTACCTACAGGCACAACAGCAGTGGGGATCTGTGCTTTCCCAGAGACGCAAGATCTCATGGCGCTCGGCCGCGGCAGAGCCTCTTGCCGAAAAGGCAAACGTCCGGCTCCTTCTCCCACAAGGAAGGGCCCAGCCCTGAAAGCTCTTGCTGCTGTTCACGGTGCCTTGGCGCCCTATCTACAGGCACAACAGCAGTGGGGATCTGTGCTTTCCCAGAGACGCAACATATCATGGCGCTCGGCCGCGACAGAGCCTCTTGCCGAAAAGGCAAACGTCCGGCTCCTTCTCCCACAAGGAAGGGCCCAGCCCTGAAAGCTCTTGCTGCTCTTCACGGTGCCTTGGCGCCCTATCTACAGGCACAACAGCACTGGGGATCTGTGCTTTCCCAGAGACGCAAGAGCTCATGGCGCTCGGCCGCGGCAGAGCCTCTTGCCGAAAAGGCAAACGTCCGGCTCCTTCTCCCACAAGGAAGGGCCCAGCCCTGAAAGCTCTTGCTGCTCTTCACGGTGCCTTGGCGCCCTATCTACAGGCACAACAGCACTGGGGATCTGTGCTTTCCCAGAGACGCAACATATCATGGCGCTCGGCCGCGGCAGAGCCTCTTGCCGAAAAGGCAAACGTCCGGCTCCTTCTGCCACAAGGAAGGGCCCAGCCCTGAAAGCTCTTGCTGCTCTTCACGGTGCCTTGGCGCCCTACCTACAGGCACAACAGCAGTGGGGATCTGTGCTTTCCCAGAGACGCAACATCTCATGGCGCTCGGCCGCGGCAGAGCCTCTCGCCGAAAAGGCAAACGTCCGGCTCCTTCTCCCACAAGGAAGGGCCCAGCCCTGAAAGCTCTTGCTGCTCTTCACGGTGCCTTGGCGCCCTATCTACAGGCACAACAGCAGTGGGGATCTGTGCTTTCCCAGAGACGCAAGAGCTCATGCTGCTCGGCCGCGGCAGAGCCTCTTGCCGAAAAGGCAAACGTCCGGCTCCTTCTGCCACAAGGAAGGGCCCAGCCCTGAAAGCTCTTGCTGCTCTTCACGGTGCCTTGGCGCCCTATCTACAGGCACAACAGCACTGGGGATCTGTGCTTTCCCAGATACGCAACATCTCATGGCGCTCGGCCGCGGCAGAGCCTCTTGCCGAAAAGGCAAACGTCCGGCTCCTTCTCCCACAAGGAAGGGCCCAGCCCTGAAAGCTCTTGCTGCTCTTCACGGTGCCTTGGCGCCCTATCTACAGGCACAACAGCACTGGGGATCTGTGCTTTCCCAGAGACGCAAGATCTCATGGCGCTCGGCCGCGGCAGAGCCTCTTGCCGAAAAGGCAAACGTCCGGCTCCTTCTCCCACAAGGAAGGGCCCAGCCCTGAAAGCTCTTGCTGCTCTTCACCTACCCTTGGCGCCCTACCTACAGGCACAACAGCACTGGGGATCTCTGCTTTCCCAGAGACGCAACATCTCATGGCGCTCGGCCGCGGCAGAGCCTCTTGCCGAAAAGGCAAACATCCGGCTCCTTCTCCCACAAGGAAGGGCCCAGCCCTGAAAGCTCTTGCTGCTCTTCACGGTGCCTTGGCGCCCTATCTACAGGCACAACAGCAGTGGGGATCTGTGCTTTCCCAGAGACGCAACATCTCATGGCGCTTGGCCGCGGCAGAGCCTCTTGCCGAAAAGGCAAACGTCCGGCTCCTTCTCCCACAAGGAAGGGCCCAGCCCTGAAAGCTCTTGCTGCTCTTCACGGTGCCTTGGCGCCCTACCTACAGGCACAACAGCACTGGGGATCTGTGCTTTCCCAGAGACGCAAGATCTCATGGCGCTCGGCCGCGACAGAGCCTCTTGCCGAAAAGGCAAACGTCCGGCTCCTTCTCCCACAAGGAAGGGCCCAGCCCTGAAAGCTCTTGCTGCTCTTCACGGTGCCTTGGCGCCCTATCTACAGGCACAACAGCAGTGGGGATCTGTGCTTTCCCAGAGACGCAACATCTCATGGCACTCGGCCGCGGCAGAGCCTCTTGCCGAAAAGGCAAACGTCCGGCTCCTTCTCCCACAAGGAAGGGCCCAGCCCTGAAAGCTCTTGCTGCTCTTCACGGTGCCTTGGCGCCCTATCTACAGGCACAACAGCACTGGGGATCTGTGCTTTCCCATTGACGCAACATCTCATGGCGCTCAGCCGCGGCAGAGCCTCTTGCCGAAAAGGCAAACGTCCGGCTCCTTCTCCCACAGGGAAGGGCCCAGCCCTGAAAGCTCTTGCTGCTCTTCACGGTGCCTTGGCGCCCTATCTACAGGCACAACAGCAGTGGGGATCTGTGCTTTCCCAGAGACGCAAGAACTCATGGCGATCGGCCGCGACAGAGCCTCTTGCCGAAAAGGCAAACGTCCGGCTCCTTCTCCCACAAGGAGGGGCCCAGCCCTGAAAGCTCTTGCTGCTCTTCACGGTGCCTTGGTGCCCTATCTACAGGGACAACAGCACTGGGGATCTGTGCTTTCCCAGAGACGCAAGATCTCATGGCGCTCGGCCGCGGCAGAGCCTCTTGCCGAAAAGGCAAACGTCCGGCTCCTTCTCCCACAAGGAAGGGCCCAGCCCTGAAAGCTCTTGCTGCTCTTCACGGTGCCTTGGTGCCCTATCTACAGGCACAACAGCAGTGGGGATCTGTGCTTTCCCAGAGACGCAACATCTCATGGCGCTCGGCAGCGGCAGAGCCTCTTGCCGAAAAGGCAAACCTCCGGCTCCTTCTCCCACAAGGAAGGGCCCAGCCCTGAAAGCTCTTGCTGCTCTTCACGGTGCCTTGGTGCCCTATCTACAGGCACAACAGCACTGGGGATCTGTGCTTTCCCAGAGACGCAAGATCTCTTCGTGCTCGGCCGCGGCAGAGCCTCTTGCCGAAAAGGCAAACGTCCGGCTCCTTCTCCCACAAGGAAGGGCCCAGCCCTGAAAGCTCTTGCTGCTCTTCACGGTGCCTTGGCGCCCTTTCTACAGGCACAACAGCAGTGGGGATCTGTGCTTTCCCAGAGACGCAAGAGCTCATGGCGCTCGGCCGCGGCAGAGCCTCTTGCCGAAAAGGCAAACGTCCGGCTCCTTCTCCCACAAGGAAGGGCCCAGCCCTGAAAGCTCTTGCTGCTCTTCACGGTGCCTTGGCGCCCTATCTACAGGCACAACAGCACTGGGGATCTGTGCTTTCCCAGAGACGCAAGATCTCATGGCGCTCGGCCGCGGCAGAGCCTCTTGCCGAAAAGGCAAACGTCCGGCTCCTTCTCCCACAAGGAAGGGCCCAGCCCTGAAAGCTCTTGCTGCTCTTCACCTACCCTTGGCGCCCTACCTACAGGCACAACAGCACTGGGGATCTGTGCTTTCCCAGAGACGCAACATCTCATGGCGCTCGGCCGCGGCAGAGCCTCTTGCCGAAAAGGCAAACATCCGGCTCCTTCTCCCACAAGGAAGGGCCCAGCCCTGAAAGCTCTTGCTGCTCTTCACAGTTCCTTGGCGCCCTATCTACAGGCACAACAGCACTGGGGATCTGTGCTTTCCCAGAGACGCAACATCTCATGGCGCTCGGCCGCGGCAGAGCCTCTCGCCGAAAAGGCAAACGTCCGGCTCCTTCTCCCACAAGGAAGGGCCCAGCCCTGAAAGCTCTTGCTGCTCTTCACGGTGCCTTGGCGCCCTACCTACAGGCACAACAGCACTGGGGATCTGTGCTTTCCCAGAGACGCAACATCTCATGGCGCTCGGCCGCGGCAGAGCCTCTTGCCGAAAGGCAAACCTCCGGCTCCTTCTCCCACAAGGAAGGGCCCAGCCCTGAAAGCTCTTGCTGCTCTTCACGGTGCCTTGGCGCCCTATCTACATGCACAACAGCAGTGGGGATCTGTGCTTTCCCAGAGACGCAACATCTCATGGCGCTCGGCAGCGGCAGAGCCTCTTGCCGAAAAGGCAAACGTCCGGCTCCTTCTCCCACAAGGAAGGGCCCAGCCCTGAAAGCTCTTGCTGCTCTTCACGGTGCCTTGGCGCCCTACCTACAGGCACAACAGCACTGGGGATCTGTGCTTTCCCAGAGACGCAAGATCTCTTGGTGCTCGGCCGCGGCAGAGCCTCTTGCCGAAAAGGCAAACGTCCGGCTCCTTCTCCCACAAGGAAGGGCCCAGCCCTGAAAGCTGTTGCTGCTCTTCACGGTGCCTTGGCGCCCTTTCTACAGGCACAACAGCACTGGGGATCTGTGCTTTCCCAGAGACGCAACATCTCATGGCGCTCGGCCGCGGCAGAGCCTCTTGCCGAAAAGGCAAACGTCCGGCTCCTTCTCCCACAAGGAAGGGCCCAGCCCTGAAAGCTCTTGCTGCTCTTCACGGTGCCTTGGCGCCCTACCTACAGGCACAACAGCAGTGGGGATCTGTGCTTTCCCAGAGACGCAACATATCATGGCGCTCGGCCGCGGCAGAGCCTCTTGCCGAAAAGGCAAACGTCCGGCTCCTTCTCCCACAAGGAAGGGCCCAGCCCTGAAAGCTCTTGCTGCTCTTCACGGTGCCTTGGCGCCCTATCTACAGGCACAACAGCACTGGGGATCTGTGCTTTCCCAGAGACGCAAGATCTCATGGCGCTCGGCCGCGGCAGAGCCTCTTGCCGAAAAGGCAAACGTCCGGCTCCTTCTCCCACAAGGAAGGGCTCAGCCCTGAAAGCTGTTGCTGCTCTTCACGGTGCCTTGGCGCCCTATCTACAGGCACAACAGCAGTGGGGATCTGTGCTTTCCCAGAGACGCAAGAGCTCATGGCGCTCGGCCGCGGCAGAGCCTCTTGCCGAAAAGGCAAACCTCCGGCTCCTTCTCCCACAAGGAAGGGCCCAGCCCTGAAAGCTCTTGCTGCTCTTCACGGTGCCTTGGCACCCTATCTACAGGCACAACAGCAGTGGGGATCTGTGCTTTCCCAGAGACGCAACATATCATGGCGCTCGGCCGCGGCAGAGCCTCTTGCCGAAAAGGCAAACGTCCGGCTCCTTCTCCCACAAGGAAGGGCCCAGCCCTGAAAGCTCTTGCTGCTCTTCACGGTGCCTTGGCGCCCTATCTACAGGCACAACAGCACTGGGGATCTGTGCTTTCCCAGAGACGCAAGAGCTCATGGCGCTCGGCCGCGGCAGAGCCTCTTGCCGAAAAGGCAAACGTCCGGCTCCTTCTCCCACAAGGAAGGGCCCAGCCCTGAAAGCTCTTGCTGCTCTTCACGGTGCCTTGGCGCCCTACCTACAGGCACAACAGCAGTGGGGATCTGTGCTTTCCCAGAGACGCAACATCTCATGGCGCTCGGCCGCGGCAGAGCCTCTTGCCGAAAAGGCAAACGTCCGGCTCCTTCTCCCACAAGGAAGGGATCAACCCTGAAAGCTGTTGCTGCTCTTCACGGTGCCTTGGAGCCCTATCTACAGGCACAACAGCAGTGGGGATCTGTGCTTTCCCAGAGACGCAACATCTCATGGCGCTCGGCCGCGGCAGAGCCTCTTGCCGAAAAGGCAAACGTCCGGCTCCTTCTCCCACAAGGAAGGGCCCAGCCCTGAAAGCTCTTGCTGCTCTTCACGGTGCCTTGGCGCCCTATCTACAGGCACAACAGCACTGGGGATCTGTGCTTTCCCAGATACGCAACATCTCATGGCGCTCGGCCGCGGCAGAGCCTCTTGCCGAAAAGGCAAACGTCCGGCTCCTTCTCCCACAAGGAAGGGCCCAGCCCTGAAAGCTCTTGCTGCTCTTCACGGTGCCTTGGCGCCCTATCTACAGGCACAACAGCACTGGGGATCTGTGCTTTCCCAGAGACGCAAGATCTCATGGCGCTCGGCCGCGGCAGAGCCTCTTGCCGAAAAGGCAAACGTCCGGCTCCTTCTCCCACAAGGAAGGGCCCAGCCCTGAAAGCTCTTGCTGCTCTTCACCTACCCTTGGCGCCCTACCTACAGGCACAACAGCACTGGGGATCTCTGCTTTCCCAGAGACGCAACATCTCATGGCGCTCGGCCGCGGCAGAGCCTCTTGCCGAAAAGGCAAACATCCGGCTCCTTCTCCCACAAGGAAGGGCCCAGCCCTGAAAGCTCTTGCTGCTCTTCACGGTGCCTTGGCGCCCTATCTACAGGCACAACAGCAGTGGGGATCTGTGCTTTCCCAGAGACGCAACATCTCATGGCGCTTGGCCGCGGCAGAGCCTCTTGCCGAAAAGGCAAACGTCCGGCTCCTTCTCCCACAAGGAAGGGCCCAGCCCTGAAAGCTCTTGCTGCTCTTCACGGTGCCTTGGCGCCCTACCTACAGGCACAACAGCACTGGGGATCTGTGCTTTCCCAGAGACGCAAGATCTCATGGCGCTCGGCCGCGGCAGAGCCTCTTGCCGAAAAGGCAAACGTCCGGCTCCTTCTCCCACAAGGAAGGGCCCAGCCCTGAAAGCTCTTGCTGCTCTTCACGGTGCCTTGGCGCCCTATCTACAGGCACAACAGCAGTGGGGATCTGTGCTTTCCCAGAGACGCAACATCTCATGGCACTCGGCCGCGGCAGAGCCTCTTGCCGAAAAGGCAAACGTCCGGCTCCTTCTCCCACAAGGAAGGGCCCAGCCCTGAAAGCTCTTGCTGCTCTTCACGGTGCCTTGGCGCCCTATCTACAGGCACAACAGCACTGGGGATCTGTGCTTTCCCATTGACGCAACATCTCATGGCACTCGGCCGCGGCAGAGCCTCTTGCCGAAAAGGCAAACGTCCGGCTCCTTCTCCCACAAGGAAGGGCCCAGCCCTGAAAGCTCTTGCTGCTCTTCACGGTGCCTTGGCGCCCTATCTACAGGCACAACAGCACTGGGGATCTGTGCTTTCCCAGAGACGCAAGATCTCATGGCGCTCGGCCGCGGCAGAGCCTCTTGCCGAAAAGGCAAACGTCCGGCTCCTTCTCCCACAAGGAAGGGCCCAGCCCTGAAAGCTCTTGCTGCTCTTCACCTACCCTTGGCGCCCTACCTACAGGCACAACAGCAGTGGGGATCTGTGCTTTCCCAGAGACGCAACATCTCATGGCGCTCGGCCGCGGCAGAGCCTCTTGCCGAAAAGGCAAACATCCGGCTCCTTCTCCCACAAGGAAGGGCCCAGCCCTGAAAGCTCTTGCTGCTCTTCACAGTTCCTTGGCGCCCTATCTACAGGCACAACAGCACTGGGGATCTGTGCTTTCCCAGAGACGCAACATCTCATGGCGCTCGGCCGCGGCAGAGCCTCTCGCCGAAAAGGCAAACGTCCGGCTCCTTCTCCCACAAGGAAGGGCCCAGCCCTGAAAGCTCTTGCTGCTCTTCACGGTGCCTTGGCGCCCTACCTACAGGCACAACAGCACTGGGGATCTGTGCTTTCCCAGAGACGCAACATCTCATGGCGCTCGGCCGCGGCAGAGCCTCTTGCCGAAAGGCAAACCTCCGGCTCCTTCTCCCACAAGGAAGGGCCCAGCCCTGAAAGCTCTTGCTGCTCTTCACGGTGCCTTGGCGCCCTATCTACATGCACAACAGCAGTGGGGATCTGTGCTTTCCCAGAGACGCAACATCTCATGGCGCTCGGCAGCGGCAGAGCCTCTTGCCGAAAAGGCAAACGTCCGGCTCCTTCTCCCACAAGGAAGGGCCCAGCCCTGAAAGCTCTTGCTGCTCTTCACGGTGCCTTGGCGCCCTACCTACAGGCACAACAGCACTGGGGATCTGTGCTTTCCCAGAGACGCAAGATCTCTTGGTGCTCGGCCGCGGCAGAGCCTCTTGCCGAAAAGGCAAACGTCCGGCTCCTTCTCCCACAAGGAAGGGCCCAGCCCTGAAAGCTGTTGCTGCTCTTCACGGTGCCTTGGCGCCCTTTCTACAGGCACAACAGCACTGGGGATCTGTGCTTTCCCAGAGACGCAACATCTCATGGCGCTCGGCCGCGGCAGAGCCTCTTGCCGAAAAGGCAAACGTCCGGCTCCTTCTCCCACAAGGAAGGGCCCAGCCCTGAAAGCTCTTGCTGCTCTTCACGGTGCCTTGGCGCCCTACCTACAGGCACAACAGCAGTGGGGATCTGTGCTTTCCCAGAGACGCAACATATCATGGCGCTCGGCCGCGGCAGAGCCTCTTGCCGAAAAGGCAAACGTCCGGCTCCTTCTCCCACAAGGAAGGGCCCAGCCCTGAAAGCTCTTGCTGCTCTTCACGGTGCCTTGGCGCCCTATCTACAGGCACAACAGCACTGGGGATCTGTGCTTTCCCAGAGACGCAAGATCTCATGGCGCTCGGCCGCGGCAGAGCCTCTTGCCGAAAAGGCAAACGTCCGGCTCCTTCTCCCACAAGGAAGGGCTCAGCCCTGAAAGCTGTTGCTGCTCTTCACGGTGCCTTGGCGCCCTATCTACAGGCACAACAGCAGTGGGGATCTGTGCTTTCCCAGAGACGCAAGAGCTCATGGCGCTCGGCCGCGGCAGAGCCTCTTGCCGAAAAGGCAAACCTCCGGCTCCTTCTCCCACAAGGAAGGGCCCAGCCCTGAAAGCTCTTGCTGCTCTTCACGGTGCCTTGGCACCCTATCTACAGGCACAACAGCAGTGGGGATCTGTGCTTTCCCAGAGACGCAACATATCATGGCGCTCGGCCGCGGCAGAGCCTCTTGCCGAAAAGGCAAACGTCCGGCTCCTTCTCCCACAAGGAAGGGCCCAGCCCTGAAAGCTCTTGCTGCTCTTCACGGTGCCTTGGCGCCCTATCTACAGGCACAACAGCACTGGGGATCTGTGCTTTCCCAGAGACGCAAGAGCTCATGGCGCTCGGCCGCGGCAGAGCCTCTTGCCGAAAAGGCAAACGTCCGGCTCCTTCTCCCACAAGGAAGGGCCCAGCCCTGAAAGCTCTTGCTGCTCTTCACGGTGCCTTGGCGCCCTACCTACAGGCACAACAGCAGTGGGGATCTGTGCTTTCCCAGAGACGCAACATCTCATGGCGCTCGGCCGCGGCAGAGCCTCTTGCCGAAAAGGCAAACGTCCGGCTCCTTCTCCCACAAGGAAGGGATCAACCCTGAAAGCTGTTGCTGCTCTTCACGGTGCCTTGGAGCCCTATCTACAGGCACAACAGCAGTGGGGATCTGTGCTTTCCCAGAGACGCAACATCTCATGGCGCTCGGCCGCGGCAGAGCCTCTTGCCGAAAAGGCAAACGTCCGGCTCCTTCTCCCACAAGGAAGGGCCCAGCCCTGAAAGCTCTTGCTGCTCTTCACGGTGCCCTTGGCGCCCTATCTACAGGCACAACAGCACTGGGGATCTGTGCTTTCCCAGATACGCAACATCTCATGGCGCTCGGGCCGCGGCAGAGCCTCTCGCCGAAAAGGCAAACGTCCGGCTCCTTCTCCCACAAGGAAGGGCCCAGCCCTGAAAGCTCTTGCTGCTCTTCACGGTGCCTTGGCGCCCTATCTACAGGCACAACAGCACTGGGGATCTGTGCTTTCCCAGAGACGCAAGATCTCATGGCGCTCGGCCGCGGCAGAGCCTCTTGCCGAAAAGGCAAAACGTCCGGCTCCTTCTCCCACAAGGAAGGGCCCAGCCCTGAAAGCTCTTGCTGCTCTTCACCTACCCTTGGCGCCCTACCTACAGGCACAACAGCACTGGGGATCTCTGCTTTCCCAGAGACGCAACATCTCATGGCGCACGGGGCCGCGGCAGAGCCTCTTGCCGAAAAGGCAAACATCCGGCTCCTTCTCCCACAAGGAAGGGCCCAGCCCTGAAAGCTCTTGCTGCTCTTCACGGTGCCTTGGCGCCCTATCTACAGGCACAACAGCAGTGGGGATCTGTGCTTTCCCAGAGACGCAACATCTCATGGCGCTTGGCCGCGGCAGAGCCTCTTGCCGAAAAGGCAAACGTCCGGCTCCTTCTCCCACAAGGAAGGGCCCAGCCCTGAAAGCTCTTGCTGCTCTTCACGGTGCCTTGGCGACCTACAGGCACAACAGCACTGGGGATCTGTGCTTTCCCAGAGACGCAAGATCTCATGGCGCTCGGCCGCGACAGAGCCTCTTGCCGAAAAGGCAAACGTCCGGCTCCTTCTCCCACAAGGAAGGGCCCAGCCCTGAAAGCTCTTGCTGCTCTTCACGGTGCCTTGGCGCCCTATCTACAGGCACAACAGCAGTGGGGATCTGTGCTTTCCCAGAGACGCAACATCTCATGGCACTCGGCCGCGGCAGAGCCTCTTGCCGAAAAGGCAAACGTCCGGCTCCTTCTCCCACAAGGAAGGGCCCAGCCCTGAAAGCTCTTGCTGCTCTTCACGGTGCCTTGGCGCCCTATCTACAGGCACAACAGCACTGGGGATCTGTGCTTTCCCATTGACGCAACATCTCATGGCGCTCAGCCGCGGCAGAGCCTCTTGCCGAAAAGGCAAACGTCCGGCTCCTTCTCCCACAGGGAAGGGCCCAGCCCTGAAAGCTCTTGCTGCTCTTCACGGTGCCTTGGCGCCCTATCTACAGGCACAACAGCAGTGGGGATCTGTGCTTTCCCAGAGACGCAAGAACTCATGGCGATCGGCCGCGACAGAGCCTCTTGCCGAAAAGGCAAACGTCCGGCTCCTTCTCCCACAAGGAGGGGGCCCAGCCCTGAAAGCTCTTGCTGCTCTTCACGGTGCCTTGGTGCCCTATCTACAGGGACAACAGCACTGGGGATCTGTGCTTTCCCAGAGACGCAACATCTCATGGCGCTCGGCCGCGGCAGAGCCTCTTGCCGAAAAGGCAAACGTCCGGCTCCTTCTCCCACAAGGAAGGGCCCAGCCCTGAAAGCTCTTGCTGCTCTTCACGGTGCCTTGGTGCCCTATCTACAGGCACAACAGCAGTGGGGATCTGTGCTTTCCCAGAGACGCAACATCTCATGGCGCTCGGCAGCGGCAGAGCCTCTTGCCGAAAAGGCAAACCTCCGGCTCCTTCTCCCACAAGGAAGGGCCCAGCCCTGAAAGCTCTTGCTGCTCTTCACGGTGCCTTGGTGCCCTATCTACAGGCCAACAGCACTGGGGATCTGTGCTTTCCCAGAGACGCAAGATCTCTTCGTGCTCGGCCGCGGCAGAGCCTCTTGCCGAAAAGGCAAACGTCCGGCTCCTTCTCCCACAAGGAAGGGCCCAGCCCTGAAAGCTCTTGCTGCTCTTCACGGTGCCTTGGCGCCTTTCTACAGGCACAACAGCAGTGGGGATCTGTGCTTTCCCAGAGACGCAAGAGCTCATGGCGCTCGGCCGCGGCAGAGCCTCTTGCCGAAAAGGCAAATGTCCGGCTCCTTCTCCCACAAGGAAGGGCCCAGCCCTGAAAGCTCTTGCTGCTCTTCACGGTGCCTTGGTGCCCTATCTACAGGCACAACAGCAGTGGGGATCTGTGCTTTCCCAGAGACGCAAGATCTCTTGGTGCTCGGCCGCGGCAGAGCCTCTTGCCGAAAAGGCAAACGTCCGGCTCCTTCTCCCACAAGGAAGGGCCCAGCCCTGAAAGCTGTTGCTGCTCTTCACGGTGCCTTGGCGCCCTTTCTACAGGCACAACAGCACTGGGGATCTGTGCTTTCCCAGAGACGCAACATCTCATGGCGCTCGGCCGCGGCAGAGCCTCTTGCCGAAAAGGCAAACGTCCGGCTCCTTCTCCCACAAGGAAGGGCCCAGCCCTGAAAGCTCTTGCTGCACTTCACGGTGCCTTGGCGCCCTACCTACAGGCACAACAGCAGTGGGGATCTGTGCTTTCCCAGAGACGCAACATCTCATGGCGCTCGGCCGCGGCAGAGCCTCTTGCCGAAAAGGCAAACGTCCGGCTCCTTCTCCCACAAGGAAGGGCCCAGCCCTGAAAGCTCTTGCTGCTCTTCACGGTGCCTTGGCGCCCTACCTACAGGCACAACAGCAGTGGGGATCTGTGCTTTCCCAGAGACGCAAGATCTCATGGCGCTCGGCCGCGGCAGAGCCTCTTGCCGAAAAGGCAAACGTCCGGCTCCTTCTCCCACAAGGAAGGGCCCAGCCCTGAAAGCTCTTGCTGCTGTTCACAGTGCCTTGGCGCCCTATCTACAGGCACAACAGCAGTGGGGATCTGTGCTTTCCCAGAGACGCAAGATCTCATGGCGCTCGGCCGCGACAGAGCCTCTTGCCGAAAAGGCAAACGTCCGGCTCCTTCTCCCACAAGGAAGGGCCCAGCCCTGAAAGCTCTTGCTGCTCTTCACGGTGCCTTGGCGCCCTATCTACAGGCACAACAGCACTGGGGATCTGTGTTTTCCCAGAGACGCAAGAGCTCATGGTGCTCGGCCGCGGCAGAGCCTCTTGCCGAAAAGGCAAACGTCCGGCTCCTTCTCCCACAAGGAAGGGCTCACCCCTGAAAGCTGTTGCTGCTCTTCACGGTGCCTTGGCGCCCTATCTACAGGCACAACAGCACTGGGGATCTGTGCTTTCCCAGAGACGCAACATATCATGGCGCTCGGCCGCGGCAGAGCCTCTTGCCGAAAAGGCAAACGTCCGGCTCCTTCTGCCACAATGAAGGGCCCAGCCCTGAAAGCTCTTGCTGCTCTTCACGGTGCCTTGGCGCCCTACCTACAGGCACAACAGCAGTGGGGATCTGTGCTTTCCCAGAGACGCAACATCTCATGGCGCTCGGCCGCGGCAGAGCCTCTCGCCGAAAAGGCAAACGTCCGGCTCCTTCTCCCACAAGGAAGGGCCCAGCCCTGAAAGCTCTTGCTGCTCTTCACGGTGCCTTGGCGCCCTATCTACAGGCACAACAGCAGTGGGGATCTGTGCTTTCCCAGAGACGCAAGAGCTCATGCTGCTCGGCCGCGGCAGAGCCTCTTGCCGAAAAGGCAAACGTCCGGCTCCTTCTCCCACAAGGAAGGGCTCAGCCCTGAAAGCTGTTGCTGCTCTTCACGGTGCCTTGGCGCCCTATCTACAGGCACAACAGCACTGGGGATCTGTGCTTTCCCAGAGACGCAACATCTCATGGCGCTCGGCCGCGGCAGAGCCTCTTGCCGAAAAGGCAAACGTCCGGCTCCTTCTCCCACAAGGAAGGGCCCAGCCCTGAAAGCTCTTGCTGCTCTTCACGGTGCCTTGGCGCCCTACCTACAGGCACAACAGCAGTGGGGATCTGTGCTTTCCCAGAGACGCAACATCTCATGGCGCTCGGCCGCGGCAGAGCCTCTTGCCGAAAAGGCAAACGTCCGGCTCCTTCTCCCACAAGGAAGGGCCCAGCCCTGAAAGCTCTTGCTGCTCTTCACGGTGCCTTGGCGCCCTATCTACAGGCAAAACAGCACTGGGGATCTGTGCTTTCCCAGAGACGCAAGAGCTCATGGCGCTCGGCCGCGGCAGAGCCTCTTGCCGAAAAGGCAAACGTCCGGCTCCTTCTCCCACAAGGAAGGGCCCAGCCCTGAAAGCTCTTGCTGCTCTTCACGGTGCCTTGGCGCCCTATCTACAGGCACAACAGCACTGGGGATCTGTGCTTTCCCAGAGACGCAAGAGCTCATGGTGCTCGGCCGCGGCAGAGCCTCTTGCCGAAAAGGCAAACGTCCGGCTCCTTCTCCCACAAGGAAGGGCCCAGCCCTGAAAGCTCTTGCTGCTCTTCACCTACCCTTGGCGCCCTACCTACAGGCACAACAGCAGTGGGGATCTGTGCTTTCCCAGAGACGCAACATCTCATGGCGCTCGGCCGCGGCAGAGCCTCTTGACGAAAAGGCAAACGTCCGGCTCCTTCTCCCACAAGGAAGGGCCCAGCCCTGAAAGCTCTTGCTGCTCTTCACGGTGCCTTGGCGCCCTATCTACAGGCAGAACAGCACTGGGGATATGTGCTTTCCCAGAGACGCAAGAGCTCATGGCGCTCGGCCGCGGCAGAGCCTCTTGCCGAAAAGGCAAACGTCCGGCTCCTTCTCCCACAAGGAAGGGCCCAGCCCTGAAAGCTCTTGCTGCTCTTCACGGTGCCTTGGAGCCCTATCTACAGGCACAACAGCAGTGGGGATCTGTGCTTTCCCAGAGACGCAACATCTCATGGCGCTCGGCCGCGGCAGAGCCTCTTGCCGAAAAGGCAAACCTCCGGCTCCTTCTCCCACAAGGAAGGGCCCAGCCCTGAAAGCTCTTGCTGCTCTTCACGGTGCCTTGGCGCCCTACCTACAGGCACAACAGCAGTGGGGATCTGTGCTTTCCCAGAGACGCAAGATCTCTTGGTGCTCGGCCGCGGCAGAGCCTCTTGCCGAAAAGGCAAACGTCCGGCTCCTTCTCCCACAAGGAAGGGCCCAGCCCTGAAAGCTCTTGCTGCTCTTCACGGTGCCTTGGCACCCTACCTACAGGCACAACAGCAGTGGGGATCTGTGCTTTCCCAGAGACGCAACATCTCATGGCGCTCGGCCGCGGCAGAGCCTCTTGCCGAAAAGGCAAACGTCCGGCTCCTTCTCCCACAAGGAAGGGCCCAGCCCTGAAAGCTCTTGCTGCTCTTCACGGTGCCTTGGCGCCCTACCTACAGGCACAACAGCACTGGGGATCTGTGCTTTCCCAGAGACGCAACATCTCATGGCGCTCGGCCGCGGCAGAGCCTCTTGCCGAAAAGGCAAACGTCCGGCTCCTTCTCCCACAAGGAAGGGCCCAGCCCTGAAAGCTCTTGCTGCTCTTCACGGTGCCTTGGCGCCCTACCTACAGGCACAACAGCAGTGGGGATCTGTGCTTTCCCAGAGACGCAACATCTCATGGCGCTCGGCCGCGGCAGAGACTCTTGCCGAAAAGGCAAACGTCCGGCTCCTTCTCCCACAAGGAAGGGCCCAGCCCTGAAAGCTCTTGCTGCTCTTCACGGTGCCTTGGCGCCCTATCTACAGGCACAACAGCACTGGGGATCTGTGCTTTCCCAGAGACGCAAGAGCTCATGGCGCTCGGCCGCGGCAGAGCCTCTTGCCGAAAAGGCAAACGTCCGGCTCCTTCTCCCACAAGGAAGGGCCCAGCCCTGAAAGCTCTTGCTGCTCTTCACGGTGCCTTGGCGCCCTATCTACAGGCACAACAGCACTGGGGATCTGTGCTTTCCCAGAGACGCAAGAGCTCATGTTGCTCGGCCGCGGCAGAGCCTCTTGCCGAAAAGGCAAACGTCCGGCTCCTTCTCCCACAAGGAAGGGCCCAGCCCTGAAAGCTCTTGCTGCTCTTCACCTACCCTTGGCGCCCTACCTACAGGCACAACAGCAGTGGGGATCTGTGCTTTCCCAGAGACGCAAGATCTCATGGCGCTCGGCCGCGGCAGAGCCTCTTGCCGAAAAGGCAAACGTCCGGCTCCTTCTCCCACAAGGAAGGGCCCAGGCCTGAAAGCTCTTGCTGCTCTTCACGGTGCCTTGGCGCCCTACCTACAGGCACAACAGCAGTGGGGATCTGTGCTTTCCCAGAGACGCAACATCTCATGGCGCTCGGCCGCGGCAGAGCCTCTTGCCGAAAAGGCAAACGTCCGGCTCCTTCTCCCACAAGGAAGGGCCCAGCCCTGAAAGCTCTTGCTGCTCTTCACGGTGCCTTGGCGCCCTATCTACAGGCACAACAGCACTGGGGATCTGTGCTTTCCCAGAGACGCAAGATCTCATGGCGCTCGGCCGCGGCAGAGCCTCTTGCCGAAAAGGCAAACGTCCGGCTCCTTCTCCCACAAGGAAGGGCCCAGCCCTGAAAGCTCTTGCTGCTCTTCACAGTGCCTTGGCGCCCTATCTACAGGCACAACAGCAGTGGGGATCTGTGCTTTCCCAGAGACGCAAGATCTCATGGCGCTCGGCCGCGGCAGAGCCTCTTGCCGAAAAGGCAAACGTCCGGCTCCTTCTGCCACAAGGAAGGGCCCAGCCCTGAAAGCTCTTGCTGCTCTTCACGGTGCCTTGGCGCCCTATCTACAGGCACAACAGCAGTGGGGATCTGTGCTTTCCCAGAGACGCAAGAGCTCATGGCGCTCGGCCGCGGCAGAGCCTCTTGCCGAAAAGGCAAACGTCCGGCTCCTTCTCCCACAAGGAAGGGCCCAGCCCTGAAAGCTGTTGCTGCTCTTCAAGGTGCCTTGGAGCCCTATCTACAGGCACAACAGCAGTGGGGATCTGTGCTTTCCCAGAGACGCAACATCTCATGGCGCTCGGCCGCGGCAGAGCCTCTTGCCGAAAAGGCAAACGTCCGGCTCCTTCTCCCACAAGGAAGGGCCCAGCCCTGAAAGCTCTTGCTGCTCTTCACGGTGCCTTGGCGCCCTATCTACAGGCACAACAGCACTGGGGATCTGTGCTTTCCCAGAGACGCAACATCTCATGGCGCTCGGCCGCGGCAGAGCCTCTTGCCGAAAAGGCAAACGTCCGGCTCCTTCTCCCACAAGGAAGGGCCCAGCCCTGAAAGCTCTTGCTGCTCTTCACGGTGCCTTGGCGCCCTACCTACAGGCACAACAGCAGTGGGGATCTGTGCTTTCCCAGAGACGCAACATCTCATGGCGCTCGGCCGCGGCAGAGCCTCTTGCCGAAAAGGCAAACGTCCGGCTCCTTCTCCCACAAGGAAGGGCCCAGCCCTGAAAGCTCTTGCTGCTCTTCATGGTGCCTTGGCGCCCTATCTACAGGCACAACAGCACTGGGGATCTGTGCTTTCCCAGAGACGCAACATCTCATGGCGCTCGGCCGCGGCAGAGCCTCTTGCCGAAAAGGCAAACGTCCGGCTCCTTCTCCCACATTGAAGGGCCCAGCCCTGAAAGCTCTTGCTGCTCTTCACGGTGCCTTGGCGCCCTATCTACAGGCACAACAGCAGTGGGGATCTGTGCTTTCCCATTGACGCAACATCTCATGGCGCTCAGCCGCGGCAGATCCTCTTGCCGAAAAGGCAAACGTCCGGCTCCTTCTCCCACAGGGAAGGGCCCAGCCCTGAAAGCTCTTGCTGCTCTTCACGGTGCCTTGGCGCCCTATCTACAGGCACAACAGCAGTGGGGATCTGTGCTTTCCCAGAGACGCAAGATCTCATGGCGATCGGCCGCGACAGAGCCTCTTGCCGAAAAGGCAAACGTCCGGCTCCTTCTCCCACAAGGAGGGGCCCAGCCCTGAAAGCTCTTGCTGCTCTTCACGGTGCCTTGGTGCCCTATCTACAGGGACAACAGCACTGGGGATCTGTGCTTTCCCAGAGACGCAACATCTCATGGCGCTCGGCCGCGGCAGAGCCTCTCGCCGAAAAGGCAAACGTCCGGCTCCTTCTCCCACAAGGAAGGGCCCAGCCCTGAAAGCTCTTGCTGCTCTTCACGGTGCCTTGGTGCCCTATCTACAAGCACAACAGCAGTGGGGATCTGTGCTTTCCCAGAGACGCAACATCTCATGGCGCTCGGCCGCGGCAGAGCCTCTTGCCGAAAAGGCAAACGTCCGGCTCCTTCTCCCACAAGGAAGGGCCCAGCCCTGAAAGCTCTTGCTGCTCTTCACGGTGCCTTGGTGCCCTATCTACAGGCACAACAGCAGTGGGGATCTGTGCTTTCCCAGAGACGCAAGATCTCTTGGTGCTCGGCCGCGGCAGAGCCTCTTGCCGAAAAGGCAAACGTCCGGCTCCTTCTCCCACAAGGAAGGGCCCAGCCCTGAAAGCTGTTGCTGCTCTTCACGGTGCCTTGGCGCCCTTTCTACAGGCACAACAGCACTAGGGATCTGTGCTTTCCCAGAGACGCAACATCTCATGGCGCTCGGCCGCGGCAGAGCCTCTTGCCGAAAAGGCAAACGTCCGGCTCCTTCTCCCACAAGGAAGGGCCCAGCCCTGAAAGCTCTTGCTGCTCTTCACGGTGCCTTGGCGCCCTACCTACAGGCACAACAGCAGTGGGGATCTGTGCTTTCCCAGAGACGCAACATCTCATGGCGCTCGGCCGCGGCAGAGCCTCTTGCCGAAAAGGCAAACGTCCGGCTCCTTCTCCCACAAGGAAGGGCCCAGCCCTGAAAGCTCTTGCTGCTCTTCACGGTGCCTTGGCGCCCTATCTACAGGCACAACAGCACTGGGGATCTGTGCTTTCCCAGAGACGCAAGATCTCATAGCGCTCGGCCGCGGCAGAGCCTCTTGCCGAAAAGGCAAACGTCCGGCTCCTTCTCCCACAAGGAAGGGCCCAGCCCTGAAAGCTCTTGCTGCTCTTCACAGTGCCTTGGCGCCCTATCTACAGGCACAACAGCACTGGGGATCTGTGCTTTCCCAGAGACGCAACATATCATGGTGCTCGGCCGCGGCAGAGCCTCTTGCCGAAAAGGCAAACGTCCGGCTCCTTCTCCCACAAGGAAGGGCTCAGCCCTGAAAGCTGTTGCTGCTCTTCACGGTGCCTTGGCGCCCTATCTACAGGCACAACAGCAGTGGGGATCTGTGCTTTCCCAGAGACGCAAGAGCTCATGGCGCTCGGCCGCGGCAGAGCCTCTTGCCGAAAAGGCAAACGTCCGGCTCCTTCTCCCACAAGGAAGGGCCCAGCCCTGAAAGCTCTTGCTGCTCTTCACGGTGCCTTGGCGCCCTATCTACAGGCACAACAGCAGTGGGGATCTGTGCTTTCCCAGAGACGCAACATATCATGGCGCTCGGCCGCGGCAGAGCCTCTTGCCGAAAAGGCAAACGTCCGGCTCCTTCTGCCACAAGGAAGGGCCCAGCCCTGAAAGCTCTTGCTGCTCTTCACGGTGCCTTGGTGCCCTATCTACAGGCACAACAGCAGTGGGGATCTGTGCTTTCCCAGAGACGCAAGATCTCTTGGTGCTCGGCCGCGGCAGAGCCTCTTGCCGAAAAGGCAAACGTCCGGCTCCTTCTCCCACAAGGAAGGGCCCAGCCCTGAAAGCTGTTGCTGCTCTTCACGGTGCCTTGGCGCCCTATCTAAAGGCACAACAGCACTGGGGATCTGTGCTTTCCCAGAGACGCAACATCTCATGGCGCTCGGCCGCGGCAGAGCCTCTTGCCGAAAAGGCAAACGTCCGGCTCCTTCTCCCACAAGGAAGGGCCCAGCCCTGAAAGCTCTTGCTGCTCTTCACAGTGCCTTGGCGCCCTATCTACAGGCACAACAGCACTGGGGATCTGTGCTTTCCCAGAGACGCAACATCTCATGGCGCTCGGCCGCGGCAGAGCCTCTTGCCGAAAAGGCAAACGTCCGGCTCCTTCTCCCACCAGGAAGGGCCCAGCCCTGAAAGCTCTTGCTGCTCTTCACGGTGCCTTGGCGCCCTATCTACAGGCACAACAGCACTGGGGATCTGTGCTTTCCCAGAGACGCAAGAGCTCATGGTGCTCGGCCGCGGCAGAGCCTCTTGCCGAAAAGGCAAACGTCCGGCTCCTTCTCCCACAAGGAAGGGCTCAGCCCTGAAAGCTGTTGCTGCTCTTCACGGTGCCTTGGCGCCCTATCTACAGGCACAACAGCACTGGGGATCTGTGCTTTCCCAGAGACGCAAGAGCTCATGGCGCTCGGCCGCGGCAGAGCCTCTTGCCGAAAAGGCAAACGTCCGGCTCCTTCTCCCACAAGGAAGGGCCCAGCCCTGAAAGCTCTTGCTGCTCTTCACGGTGCCTTGGCGCCCTATCTACAGGCACAACAGCAGTGGGGATCTGTGCTTTCCCAGAGACGCAACATATCATGGCGCTCGGCCGCGGCAGAGCCTCTTGCCGAAAAGGCAAACGTCCGGCTCCTTCTGCCACAAGGAAGGGCCCAGCCCTGAAAGCTCTTGCTGCTCTTCACGGTGCCTTGGCGCCCTACCTACAGGCACAACAGCAGTGGGGATCTGTGCTTTCCCAGAGACGCAAGATCTCATGGCGCTCGGCCGCGGCAGAGCCTCTCGCCGAAAAGGCAAACGTCCGGCTCCTTCTCCCACAAGGAAGGGCCCAGCCCTGAAAGCTCTTGCTGCTCTTCACGGTGCCTTGGCGCCCTACCTACAGGCACAACAGCACTGGGGATCTGTGCTTTCCCAGAGACGCAACATCTCATGGCGCTCGGCCGCGGCAGAGCCTCTTGCCGAAAAGGCAAACCTCCGGCTCCTTCTCCCACAAGGAAGGGCCCAGCCCTGAAAGCTCTTGCTGCTCTTCACGGTGCCTTGGCGCCCTACCTACAGGCACAACAGCAGTGGGGATCTGTGCTTTCCCAGAGACGCAACATCTCATGGCGCTCGGCAGCGGCAGAGCCTCTTGCCGAAAAGGCAAACGTCCGGCTCCTTCTCCCACAAGGAAGGGCCCAGCCCTGAAAGCTCTTGCTGCTCTTCACGGTGCCTTGGTGCCCTATCTACAGGCACAACAGCAGTGGGGATCTGTGCTTTCCCAGAGACGCAAGATCTCTTGGTGCTCGGCCGCGGCAGAGCCTCTTGCCGAAAAGGCAAACGTCCGGCTCCTTATCCCACAAGGAAGGGCCCAGCCCTGAAAGCTGTTGCTGCTCTTCACGGTGCCTTGGCGCCCTTTCTACAGGCACAACAGCAGTGGGGATCTGTGCTTTCCCAGAGACGCAACATCTCATGGCGCTCGGCCGCGGCAGAGCCTCTTGCCGAAAAGGCAAACGTCCGGCTCCTTCTCCCACAAGGAAGGGCCCAGCCCTGAAAGCTCTTGCTGCTCTTCACGGTGCCTTGGCGCCCTACCTACAGGCACAACAGCAGTGGGGATCTGTGCTTTCCCAGAGACGCAACATCTCATGGCGCTCGGCCGCGGCAGAGCCTCTTGCCGAAAAGGCAAACGTCCGGCTCCTTATCCCACAAGGAAGGGCCCAGCCCTGAAAGCTCTTGCTGCTCTTCACGGTGCCTTGGCGCCCTATCTACAGGCACAACAGCACTGGGGATCTGTGCTTTCCCAGAGACGCAAGATCTCATAGCGCTCGGCCGCGGCAGAGCCTCTTGCCGAAAAGGCAAACGTCCGGCTCCTTCTCCCACAAGGAAGGGCCCAGCCCTGAAAGCTCTTGCTGCTCTTCACAGTGCCTTGGCGCCCTATCTACAGGCACAACAGCACTGGGGATCTGTGCTTTCCCAGAGACGCAAGAGCTCATGGTGCTCGGCCGCGGCAGAGCCTCTTGCCGAAAAGGCAAACGTCCGGCTCCTTCTCCCACAAGGAAGGGCTCAGCCCTGAAAGCTGTTGCTGCTCTTCACGGTGCCTTGGCGCCCTATCTACAGGCACAACAGCAGTGGGGATCTGTGCTTTCCCAGAGACGCAAGAGCTCATGGCGCTCGGCCGCGGCAGAGCCTCTTGCCGAAAAGGCAAACGTCCGGCTCCTTCTCCCACAAGGAAGGGCCCAGCCCTGAAAGCTCTTGCTGCTCTTCACGGTGCCTTGGCGCCCTATCTACAGGCACAACAGCAGTGGGGATCTGTGCTTTCCCAGAGACGCAACATATCATGGCGCTCGGCCGCGGCAGAGCCTCTTGCCGAAAAGGCAAACGTCCGGCTCCTTCTGCCACAAGGAAGGGCCCAGCCCTGAAAGCTCTTGCTGCTCTTCACGGTGCCTTGGCGCCCTACCTACAGGCACAACAGCAGTGGGGATCTGTGCTTTCCCAGAGACGCAACATCTCATGGCGCTCGGCCGCGGCAGAGCCTCTCGCCGAAAAGGCAAACGTCCGGCTCCTTCTCCCACAAGGAAGGGCCCAGGCCTGAAAGCTCTTGCTGCTCTTCACGGTGCCTTGGCGCCCTACCTACAGGCACAACAGCAGTGGGGATCTGTGCTTTCCCAGAGACGCAACATCTCATGGCGCTCGGCCGCGGCAGAGCCTCTTGCCGAAAAGGCAAACGTCCGGCTCCTTCTCCCACAAGGAAGGGCCCAGCCCTGAAAGCTCTTGCTGCTCTTCACGGTGCCTTGGCGCCCTATCTACAGGCACAACAGCACTGGGGATCTGTGCTTTCCCAGAGACGCAAGATCTCATGGCGCTCGGCCGCGGCAGAGCCTCTTGCCGAAAAGGCAAACGTCCGGCTCCTTCTCCCACAAGGAAGGGCCCAGCCCTGAAAGCTCTTGCTGCTCTTCACAGTGCCTTGGCGCCCTATCTACAGGCACAACAGCACTGGGGATCTGTGCTTTCCCAGAGACGCAACATCTCATGGCGCTCGGCCGCGGCAGAGCCTCTTGCCGAAAAGGCAAACGTCCGGCTCCTTCTCCCACAAGGAAGGGCCCAGCCCTGAAAGCTCTTGCTGCTCTTCACGGTGCCTTGGCGCCCTATCTACAGGCACAACAGCACTGGGGATCTGTGCTTTCCCAGAGACGCAAGAGCTCATGGTGCTCGGCCGCGGCAGAGCCTCTTGCCGAAAAGGCAAACGTCCGGCTCCTTCTCCCACAAGGAAGGGCTCAGCCCTGAAAGCTGTTGCTGCTCTTCACGGTGCCTTGGCACCCTATCTACAGGCACAACAGCAGTGGGGATCTGTGCTTTCCCAGAGACGCAAGAGCTCATGGCGCTCGGCCGCGGCAGAGCCTCTTGCCGAAAAGGCAAACGTCCGGCTCCTTCTCCCACAAGGAAGGGCCCAGCCCTGAAAGCTCTTGCTGCTCTTCACGGTGCCTTGGCGCCCTATCTACAGGCACAACAGCAGTGGGGATCTGTGCTTTCCCAGAGACGCAACATATCATGGCGCTCGGCCGCGGCAGAGCCTCTTGCCGAAAAGGCAAACGTCCGGCTCCTTCTGCCACAAGGAAGGGCCCAGCCCTGAAAGCTCTTGCTGCTCTTCACGGTGCCTTGGCGCCCTACCTACAGGCACAACAGCAGTGGGGATCTGTGCTTTCCCAGAGACGCAAGATCTCATGGCGCTCGGCCGCGGCAGAGCCTCTCGCCGAAAAGGCAAACGTCCGGCTCCTTCTCCCACAAGGAAGGGCCCAGCCCTGAAAGCTCTTGCTGCTCTTCACGGTGCCTTGGCGCCCTACCTACAGGCACAACAGCACTGGGGATCTGTGCTTTCCCAGAGACGCAACATCTCATGGCGCTCGGCCGCGGCAGAGCCTCTTGCCGAAAAGGCAAACGTCCGGCTCCTTCTCCCACAAGGAAGGGCCCAGCCCTGAAAGCTCTTGCTGCTCTTCACGGTGCCTTGGCGCCCTACCTACAGGCACAACAGCAGTGGGGATCTGTGCTTTCCCAGAGACGCAACATCTCATGGCGCTCGGCCGCGGCAGAGCCTCTTGCCGAAAAGGCAAACGTCCGGCTCCTTCTCCCACAAGGAAGGGCCCAGCCCTGAAAGCTCTTGCTGCTCTTCACGGTGCCTTGGCGCCCTATCTACAGGCACAACAGCACTGGGGATCTGTGCTTTCCCAGAGACGCAAGATCTCATAGCGCTCGGCCGCGGCAGAGCCTCTTGCCGAAAAGGCAAACGTCCGGCTCCTTCTCCCACAAGGAAGGGCCCAGCCCTGAAAGCTCTTGCTGCTCTTCACAGTGCCTTGGCGCCCTATCTACAGGCACAACAGCACTGGGGATCTGTGCTTTCCCAGAGACGCAAGAGCTCATGGTGCTCGGCCGCGGCAGAGCCTCTTGCCGAAAAGGCAAACGTCCGGCTCCTTCTCCCACAAGGAAGGGCTCAGCCCTGAAAGCTGTTGCTGCTCTTCACGGTGCCTTGGCGCCCTATCTACAGGCACAACAGCAGTGGGGATCTGTGCTTTCCCAGAGACGCAAGAGCTCATGGCGCTCGGCCGCGGCAGAGCCTCTTGCCGAAAAGGAAAACGTCCGGCTCCTTCTCCCACAAGGAAGGGCCCAGCCCTGAAAGCTCTTGCTGCTCTTCACGGTGCCTTGGCGCCCTATCTACAGGCACAACAGCAGTGGGGATCTGTGCTTTCCCAGAGACGCAACATATCATGGCGCTCGGCCGCGGCAGAGCCTCTTGCCGAAAAGGCAAACGTCCGGCTCCTTCTGCCACAAGGAAGGGCCCAGCCCTGAAAGCTCTTGCTGCTCTTCACGGTGCCTTGGCGCCCTACCTACAGGCACAACAGCAGTGGGGATCTGTGCTTTCCCAGAGACGCAACATCTCATGGCGCTCGGCCGCGGCAGAGCCTCTCGCCGAAAAGGCAAACGTCCGGCTCCTTCTCCCACAAGGAAGGGCCCAGGCCTGAAAGCTCTTGCTGCTCTTCACGGTGCCTTGGCGCCCTACCTACAGGCACAACAGCAGTGGGGATCTGTGCTTTCCCAGAGACGCAACATCTCATGGCGCTCGGCCGCGGCAGAGCCTCTTGCCGAAAAGGCAAACGTCCGGCTCCTTCTGCCACAAGGAAGGGCCCAGCCCTGAAAGCTCTTGCTGCTCTTCACGGTGCCTTGGCGCCCTACCTACAGGCACAACAGCAGTGGGGATCTGTGCTTTCCCAGAGACGCAACATCTCATGGCGCTCGGCCGCGGCAGAGCCTCTCGCCGAAAAGGCAAACGTCCGGCTCCTTCTCCCACAAGGAAGGGCCCAGGCCTGAAAGCTCTTGCTGCTCTTCACGGTGCCTTGGCGCCCTACCTACAGGCACAACAGCAGTGGGGATCTGTGCTTTCCCAGAGACGCAACATCTCATGGCGCTCGGCCGCGGCAGAGCCTCTTGCCGAAAAGGCAAACGTCCGGCTCCTTCTCCCACAAGGAAGGGCCCAGCCCTGAAAGCTCTTGCTGCTCTTCACGGTGCCTTGGCGCCCTATCTACAGGCACAACAGCACTGGGGATCTGTGCTTTCCCAGAGACGCAAGATCTCATGGCGCTCGGCCGCGGCAGAGCCTCTTGCCGAAAAGGCAAACGTCCGGCTCCTTCTCCCACAAGGAAGGGCCCAGCCCTGAAAGCTCTTGCTGCTCTTCACAGTGCCTTGGCGCCCTATCTACAGGCACAACAGCACTGGGGATCTGTGCTTTCCCAGAGACGCAACATCTCATGGCGCTCGGCCGCGGCAGAGCCTCTTGCCGAAAAGGCAAACGTCCGGCTCCTTCTCCCACAAGGAAGGGCCCAGCCCTGAAAGCTCTTGCTGCTCTTCACGGTGCCTTGGCGCCCTATCTACAGGCACAACAGCACTGGGGATCTGTGCTTTCCCAGAGACGCAAGAGCTCATGGTGCTCGGCCGCGGCAGAGCCTCTTGCCGAAAAGGCAAACCTCCGGCTCCTTCTCCCACAAGGAAGGGCTCAGCCCTGAAAGCTGTTGCTGCTCTTCACGGTGCCTTGGCGCCCTATCTACAGGCACAACAGCACTGGGGATCTGTGCTTTCCCAGAGACGCAAGAGCTCATGGCGCTCGGCCGCGGCAGAGCCTCTTGCCGAAAAGGCAAACGTCCGGCTCCTTCTCCCACAAGGAAGGGCCCAGCCCTGAAAGCTCTTGCTGCTCTTCACGGTGCCTTGGCGCCCTATCTACAGGCACAACAGCAGTGGGGATCTGTGCTTTCCCAGAGACGCAACATATCATGGCGCTCGGCCGCGGCAGAGCCTCTTGCCGAAAAGGCAAACGTCCGGCTCCTTCTGCCACAAGGAAGGGCCCAGCCCTGAAAGCTCTTGCTGCTCTTCACGGTGCCTTGGCGCCCTACCTACAGGCACAACAGCAGTGGGGATCTGTGCTTTCCCAGAGACGCAAGATCTCATGGCGCTCGGCCGCGGCAGAGCCTCTCGCCGAAAAGGCAAACGTCCGGCTCCTTCTCCCACAAGGAAGGGCCCAGCCCTGAAAGCTCTTGCTGCTCTTCACGGTGCCTTGGCGCCCTACCTACAGGCACAACAGCAGTGGGGATCTGTGCTTTCCCAGAGACGCAACATCTCATGGCGCTCGGCCGCGGCAGAGCCTCTTGCCGAAAAGGCAAACGTCCGGCTCCTTATCCCACAAGGAAGGGCCCAGCCCTGAAAGCTCTTGCTGCTCTTCACGGTGCCTTGGCGCCCTATCTACAGGCACAACAGCACTGGGGATCTGTGCTTTCCCAGAGACGCAAGATCTCATAGCGCTCGGCCGCGGCAGAGCCTCTTGCCGAAAAGGCAAACGTCCGGCTCCTTCTCCCACAAGGAAGGGCCCAGCCCTGAAAGCTCTTGCTGCTCTTCACAGTGCCTTGGCGCCCTATCTACAGGCACAACAGCACTGGGGATCTGTGCTTTCCCAGAGACGCAAGAGCTCATGGTGCTCGGCCGCGGCAGAGCCTCTTGCCGAAAAGGCAAACGTCCGGCTCCTTCTCCCACAAGGAAGGGCTCAGCCCTGAAAGCTGTTGCTGCTCTTCACGGTGCCTTGGCGCCCTATCTACAGGCACAACAGCAGTGGGGATCTGTGCTTTCCCAGAGACGCAAGAGCTCATGGCGCTCCGCCGCGGCAGAGCCTCTTGCCGAAAAGGCAAACGTCCGGCTCCTTCTCCCACAAGGAAGGGCCCAGCCCTGAAAGCTCTTGCTGCTCTTCACGGTGCCTTGGCGCCCTATCTACAGGCACAACAGCAGTGGGGATCTGTGCTTTCCCAGAGACGCAACATATCATGGCGCTCGGCCGCGGCAGAGCCTCTTGCCGAAAAGGCAAACGTCCGGCTCCTTCTGCCACAAGGAAGGGCCCAGCCCTGAAAGCTCTTGCTGCTCTTCACGGTGCCTTGGCGCCCTACCTACAGGCACAACAGCAGTGGGGATCTGTGCTTTCCCAGAGACGCAACATCTCATGGCGCTCGGCCGCGGCAGAGCCTCTCGCCGAAAAGGCAAACGTCCGGCTCCTTCTCCCACAAGGAAGGGCCCAGGCCTGAAAGCTCTTGCTGCTCTTCACGGTGCCTTGGCGCCCTACCTACAGGCACAACAGCAGTGGGGATCTGTGCTTTCCCAGAGACGCAACATCTCATGGCGCTCGGCCGCGGCAGAGCCTCTTGCCGAAAAGGCAAACGTCCGGCTCCTTCTCCCACAAGGAAGGGCCCAGCCCTGAAAGCTCTTGCTGCTCTTCACGGTGCCTTGGCGCCCTATCTACAGGCACAACAGCACTGGGGATCTGTGCTTTCCCAGAGACGCAAGATCTCATGGCGCTCGGCCGCGGCAGAGCCTCTTGCCGAAAAGGCAAACGTCCGGCTCCTTCTCCCACAAGGAAGGGCCCAGCCCTGAAAGCTCTTGCTGCTCTTCACAGTGCCTTGGCGCCCTATCTACAGGCACAACAGCACTGGGGATCTGTGCTTTCCCAGAGACGCAACATCTCATGGCGCTCGGCCGCGGCAGAGCCTCTTGCCGAAAAGGCAAACGTCCGGCTCCTTCTCCCACAAGGAAGGGCCCAGCCCTGAAAGCTCTTGCTGCTCTTCACGGTGCCTTGGCGCCCTATCTACAGGCACAACAGCACTGGGGATCTGTGCTTTCCCAGAGACGCAAGAGCTCATGGTGCTCGGCCGCGGCAGAGCCTCTTGCCGAAAAGGCAAACGTCCGGCTCCTTCTCCCACAAGGAAGGGCTCAGCCCTGAAAGCTGTTGCTGCTCTTCACGGTGCCTTGGCACCCTATCTACAGGCACAACAGCACTGGGGATCTGTGCTTTCCCAGAGACGCAAGAGCTCATGGCGCTCGGCCGCGGCAGAGCCTCTTGCCGAAAAGGCAAACGTCCGGCTCCTTCTCCCACAAGGAAGGGCCCAGCCCTGAAAGCTCTTGCTGCTCTTCACGGTGCCTTGGCGCCCTATCTACAGGCACAACAGCAGTGGGGATCTGTGCTTTCCCAGAGACGCAACATATCATGGCGCTCGGCCGCGGCAGAGCCTCTTGCCGAAAAGGCAAACGTCCGGCTCCTTCTGCCACAAGGAAGGGCCCAGCCCTGAAAGCTCTTGCTGCTCTTCACGGTGCCTTGGCGCCCTATCTACAGGCACAACAGCACTGGGGATCTGTGCTTTCCCAGAGACGCAAGATCTCATGGCGCTCGGCCGCGGCAGAGCCTCTCGCCGAAAAGGCAAACGTCCGGCTCCTTCTCCCACAAGGAAGGGCCCAGCCCTGAAAGCTCTTGCTGCTCTTCACGGTGCCTTGGCGCCCTACCTACAGGCACAACAGCAGTGGGGATCTGTGCTTTCCCAGAGACGCAACATCTCATGGCGCTCGGCCGCGGCAGAGCCTCTTGCCGAAAAGGCAAACGTCCGGCTCCTTCTCCCACAAGGAAGGGCCCAGCCCTGAAAGCTCTTGCTGCTCTTCACGGTGCCTTGGCGCCCTATCTACAGGCACAACAGCACTGGGGATCTGTGCTTTCCCAGAGACGCAAGATCTCATAGCGCTCGGCCGCGGCAGAGCCTCTTGCCGAAAAGGCAAACGTCCGGCTCCTTCTCCCACAAGGAAGGGCCCAGCCCTGAAAGCTCTTGCTGCTCTTCACAGTGCCTTGGCGCCCTATCTACAGGCACAACAGCACTGGGGATCTGTGCTTTCCCAGAGACGCAAGAGCTCATGGTGCTCGGCCGCGGCAGAGCCTCTTGCCGAAAAGGCAAACGTCCGGCTCCTTCTCCCACAAGGAAGGGCTCAGCCCTGAAAGCTGTTGCTGCTCTTCACGGTGCCTTGGCGCCCTATCTACAGGCACAACAGCAGTGGGGATCTGTGCTTTCCCAGAGACGCAACATCTCATGGCGCTCGGCCGCGGCAGAGCCTCTTGCCGAAAAGGCAAACGTCCGGCTCCTTCTCCCACAAGGAAGGGCCCAGCCCTGAAAGCTCTTGCTGCTCTTCACGGTGCCTTGGCGCCCTATCTACAGGCACAACAGCACTGGGGATCTGTGCTTTCCCAGAGACGCAAGATCTCATGGCGCTCGGCCGCGGCAGAGCCTCTTGCCGAAAAGGCAAACGTCCGGCTCCTTCTCCCACAAGGAAGGGCCCAGCCCTGAAAGCTCTTGCTGCTCTTCACAGTGCCTTGGCGCCCTATCTACAGGCACAACAGCACTGGGGATCTGTGCTTTCCCAGAGACGCAACATCTCATGGCGCTCGGCCGCGGCAGAGCCTCTTGCCGAAAAGGCAAACGTCCGGCTCCTTCTCCCACAAGGAAGGGCCCAGCCCTGAAAGCTCTTGCTGCTCTTCACGGTGCCTTGGCGCCCTATCTACAGGCACAACAGCACTGGGGATCTGTGCTTTCCCAGAGACGCAAGAGCTCATGGTGCTCGGCCGCGGCAGAGCCTCTTGCCGAAAAGGCAAACGTCCGGCTCCTTCTCCCACAAGGAAGGGCTCAGCCCTGAAAGCTGTTGCTGCTCTTCACGGTGCCTTGGCGCCCTATCTACAGGCACAACAGCACTGGGGATCTGTGCTTTCCCAGAGACGCAAGAGCTCATGGCGCTCGGCCGCGGCAGAGCCTCTTGCCGAAAAGGCAAACGTCCGGCTCCTTCTCCCACAAGGAAGGGCCCAGCCCTGAAAGCTCTTGCTGCTCTTCACGGTGCCTTGGCGCCCTATCTACAGGCACAACAGCAGTGGGGATCTGTGCTTTCCCAGAGACGCAACATATCATGGCGCTCGGCCGCGGCAGAGCCTCTTGCCGAAAAGGCAAACGTCCGGCTCCTTCTGCCACAAGGAAGGGCCCAGCCCTGAAAGCTCTTGCTGCTCTTCACGGTGCCTTGGCGCCCTACCTACAGGCACAACAGCAGTGGGGATCTGTGCTTTCCCAGAGACGCAAGATCTCATGGCGCTCGGCCGCGGCAGAGCCTCTCGCCGAAAAGGCAAACGTCCGGCTCCTTCTCCCACAAGGAAGGGCCCAGCCCTGAAAGCTCTTGCTGCTCTTCACGGTGCCTTGGCGCCCTACCTACAGGCACAACAGCACTGGGGATCTGTGCTTTCCCAGAGACGCAACATCTCATGGCGCTCGGCCGCGGCAGAGCCTCTTGCCGAAAAGGCAAACGTCCGGCTCCTTCTCCCACAAGGAAGGGCCCAGCCCTGAAAGCTCTTGCTGCTCTTCACGGTGCCTTGGCGCCCTACCTACAGGCACAACAGCAGTGGGGATCTGTGCTTTCCCAGAGACGCAACATCTCATGGCGCTCGGCCGCGGCAGAGCCTCTTGCCGAAAAGGCAAACGTCCGGCTCCTTCTCCCACAAGGAAGGGCCCAGCCCTGAAAGCTCTTGCTGCTCTTCACGGTGCCTTGGCGCCCTATCTACAGGCACAACAGCACTGGGGATCTGTGCTTTCCCAGAGACGCAAGATCTCATGGCGCTCGGCCGCGGCAGAGCCTCTTGCCGAAAAGGCAAACGTCCGGCTCCTTCTCCCACAAGGAAGGGCCCAGCCCTGAAAGCTCTTGCTGCTCTTCACAGTGCCTTGGCGCCCTATCTACAGGCACAACAGCACTGGGGATCTGTGCTTTCCCAGAGACGCAAGAGCTCATGGTGCTCGGCCGCGGCAGAGCCTCTTGCCGAAAAGGCAAACGTCCGGCTCCTTCTCCCACAAGGAAGGGCTCAGCCCTGAAAGCTGTTGCTGCTCTTCACGGTGCCTTGGCGCCCTATCTACAGGCACAACAGCAGTGGGGATCTGTGCTTTCCCAGAGACGCAAGAGCTCATGGCGCTCGGCCGCGGCAGAGCCTCTTGCCGAAAAGGCAAACGTCCGGCTCCTTCTCCCACAAGGAAGGGCCCAGCCCTGAAAGCTCTTGCTGCTCTTCACGGTGCCTTGGCGCCCTATCTACAGGCACAACAGCAGTGGGGATCTGTGCTTTCCCAGAGACGCAACATATCATGGCGCTCGGCCGCGGCAGAGCCTCTTGCCGAAAAGGCAAACGTCCGGCTCCTTCTGCCACAAGGAAGGGCCCAGCCCTGAAAGCTCTTGCTGCTCTTCACGGTGCCTTGGCGCCCTATCTACAGGCACAACAGCAGTGGGGATCTGTGCTTTCCCAGAGACGCAACATCTCATGGCGCTCGGCCGCGGCAGAGCCTCTCGCCGAAAAGGCAAACGTCCGGCTCCTTCTCCCACAAGGAAGGGCCCAGCCCTGAAAGCTCTTGCTGCTCTTCACGGTGCCTTGGCGCCCTACCTACAGGCACAACAGCACTGGGGATCTGTGCTTTCCCAGAGACGCAAGATCTCTTGGTGCTCGGCCGCGGCAGAGCCTCTTGCCGAAAAGGCAAACGTCCGGCTCCTTCTCCCACAAGGAAGGGCCCAGCCCTGAAAGCTGTTGCTGCTCTTCACGGTGCCTTGGCGCCCTTTCTACAGGCACAACAGCACTGGGGATCTGTGCTTTCCCAGAGACGCAACATCTCATGGCGCTCGGCCGCGGCAGAGCCTCTTGCCGAAAAGGCAAACGTCCGGCTCCTTCTCCCACAAGGAAGGGCCCAGCCCTGAAAGCTCTTGCTGCTCTTCACAGTGCCTTGGCGCCCTTTCTACAGGCACAACAGCACTGGGGATCTGTGCTTTCCCAGAGACGCAACATCTCATGGCGCTCGGCCGCGGCAGAGCCTCTTGCCGAAAAGGCAAACGTCCGGCTCCTTCTCCCACAAGGAAGGGCCCAGCCCTGAAAGCTCTTGCTGCTCTTCACGGTGCCTTGGCGCCCTATCTACAGGCACAACAGCACTGGGGATCTGTGCTTTCCCAGAGACGCAAGAGCTCATGGTGCTCGGCCGCGGCAGAGCCTCTTGCCGAAAAGGCAAACGTCCGGCTCCTTCTCCCACAAGGAAGGGCTCAGCCCTGAAAGCTGTTGCTGCTCTTCACGGTGCCTTGGCGCCCTATCTACAGGCACAACAGCACTGGGGATCTGTGCTTTCCCAGAGACGCAAGAGCTCATGGCGCTCGGCCGCGGCAGAGCCTCTTGCCGAAAAGGCAAACGTCCGGCTCCTTCTCCCACAAGGAAGGGCCCAGCCCTGAAAGCTCTTGCTGCTCTTCACGGTGCCTTGGCGCCCTATCTACAGGCACAACAGCAGTGGGGATCTGTGCTTTCCCAGAGACGCAACATATCATGGCGCTCGGCCGCGGCAGAGCCTCTTGCCGAAAAGGCAAACGTCCGGCTCCTTCTGCCACAAGGAAGGGCCCAGCCCTGAAAGCTCTTGATGCTCTTCACGGTGCCTTGGCGCCCTACCTACAGGCACAACAGCAGTGGGGATCTGTGCTTTCCCAGAGACGCAAGATCTCATGGCGCTCGGCCGCGGCAGAGCCTCTCGCCGAAAAGGCAAACGTCCGGCTCCTTCTCCCACAAGGAAGGGCCCAGCCCTGAAAGCTCTTGCTGCTCTTCACGGTGCCTTGGCGCCCTACCTACAGGCACAACAGCACTGGGGATCTGTGCTTTCCCAGAGACGCAACATCTCATGGCGCTCGGCCGCGGCAGAGCCTCTTGCCGAAAAGGCAAACGTCCGGCTCCTTCTCCCACAAGGAAGGGCCCAGCCCTGAAAGCTCTTGCTGCTCTTCACGGTGCCTTGGCGCCCTACCTACAGGCACAACAGCAGTGGGGATCTGTGCTTTCCCAGAGACGCAAGATCTCTTGGTGCTCGGCCGCGGCAGAGCCTCTTGCCGAAAAGGCAAACGTCCGGCTCCTTCTCCCACAAGGAAGGGCCCAGCCCTGAAATCTGTTGCTGCTCTTCACGGTGCCTTGGCGCCCTTTCTACAGGCACAACAGCACTGGGGATCTGTGCTTTCCCAGAGACGCAACATCTCATGGCGCTCGGCCGCGGCAGAGCCTCTTGCCGAAAAGGCAAACGTCCGGCTCCTTCTCCCACAAGGAAGGGCCCAGCCCTGAAAGCTCTTGCTGCTCTTCACGGTGCCTTTGCGCCCTACCTACAGGCACAACAGCAGTGGGGATCTGTGCTTTCCCAGAGACGCAACATCTCATGGCGCTCGGCCGCGGCAGAGACTCTTGCCGAAAAGGCAAACGTCCGGCTCCTTCTCCCACAAGGAAGGGCCCAGCCCTGAAAGCTCTTGCTGCTCTTCACGGTGCCTTGGCGCCCTTTCTACAGGCACAACAGCAGTGGGGATCTGTGCTTTCCCAGAGACGCAACATCTCATGGCGCTCGGCCGCGGCAGAGCCTCTTGCCGAAAAGGCAAACGTCCGGCTCCTTCTCCCACAAGGAAGGGCCCAGGCCTGAAAGCTCTTGCTGCTCTTCACGGTGCCTTGGCGCCCTACCTACAGGCACAACAGCAGTGGGGATCTGTGCTTTCCCAGAGACGCAACATCTCATGGCGCTCGGCCGCGGCAGAGCCTCTTGCCGAAAAGGCAAACGTCCGGCTCCTTCTCCCACAAGGAAGGGCCCAGCCCTGAAAGCTCTTGCTGCTCTTCACGGTGCCTTGGCGCCCTATCTACAGGCACAACAGCACTGGGGATCTGTGCTTTCCCAGAGACGCAAGATCTCATGGCGCTCGGCCGCGGCAGAGCCTCTTGCCGAAAAGGCAAACGTCCGGCTCCTTCTCCCACAAGGAAGGGCCCAGCCCTGAAAGCTCTTGCTGCTCTTCACGGTGCCTTGGCGCCCTATCTACAGGCACAACAGCACTGGGGATCTGTGCTTTCCCAGAGACGCAACATCTCATGGCGCTCGGCCGCGGCAGAGCCTCTTGCCGAAAAGGCAAACGTCCGGCTCCTTCTCCCACAAGGAAGGGCCCAGCCCTGAAAGCTCTTGCTGCTCTTCACGGTGCCTTGGCGCCCTATCTACAGGCACAACAGCACTGGGGATCTGTGCTTTCCCAGAGACGCAAGAGCTCATGGTGCTCGGCCGCAGCAGAGCCTCTTGCCGAAAAGGCAAACGTCCGGCTCCTTCTCCCACAAGGAAGGGCCCAGCCCTGAAAGCTCTTGCTGCTCTTCACGGTGCCTTGGTGCCCTATCTACAGGCACAACAGCAGTGGGGATCTGTGCTTTCCCAGAGACGCAAGATCTCTTGGTGCTCGGCCGCGGCAGAGCCTCTTGCCGAAAAGGCAAACGTCCGGCTCCTTCTCCCACAAGGAAGGGCCCAGCCCTCAAAGCTCTTGCTGCTCTTCACGGTGCCTTGGCGCCCTATCTACAGGCACAACAGCAGTGGGGATCTGTGCTTTCCCAGAGACGCAACATATCATGGCGCTCGGCCGCGGCAGAGCCTCTTGCCGAAAAGGCAAACGTCCGGCTCCTTCTGCCACAAGGAAGGGCCCAGCCCTGAAAGCTCTTGCTGCTCTTCACGGTGCCTTGGCGCCCTACCTACAGGCACAACAGCAGTGGGGATCTGTGCTTTCCCAGAGACGCAACATCTCATGGCGCTCGGCCGCGGCAGAGCCTCTCGCCGAAAAGGCAAACGTCCGGCTCCTTCTCCCACAAGGAAGGGCCCAGCCCTGAAAGCTCTTGCTGCTCTTCACGGTGCCTTGGCGCCCTACCTACAGGCACAACAGCACTGGGGATCTGTGCTTTCCCAGAGACGCAAGATCTCTTGGTGCTCGGCCGCGGCAGAGCCTCTTGCCGAAAAGGCAAACGTCCGGCTCCTTCTCCCACAAGGAAGGGCCCAGCCCTGAAAGCTGTTGCTGCTCTTCACGGTGCCTTGGCGCCCTTTCTACAGGCACAACAGCACTGGGGATCTGTGCTTTCCCAGAGACGCAACATCTCATGGCGCTCGGCCGCGGCAGAGCCTCTTGCCGAAAAGGCAAACGTCCGGCTCCTTCTCCCACAAGGAAGGGCCCAGCCCTGAAAGCTCTTGCTGCTCTTCACAGTGCCTTGGCGCCCTTTCTACAGGCACAAAAGCACTGGGGATCTGTGCTTTCCCAGAGACGCAACATCTCATGGTGCTCGGCCGCGGCAGAGCCTCTTGCCGAAAAGGCAAACGTCCGGCTCCTTCTCCCACAAGGAAGGGCCCAGCCCTGAAAGCTCTTGCTGCTCTTCACGGTGCCTTGGCGCCCTATCTACAGGCACAACAGCACTGGGGATCTGTGCTTTCCCAGAGACGCAAGAGCTCATGGTGCTCGGCCGCGGCAGAGCCTCTTGCCGAAAAGGCAAACGTCCGGCTCCTTCTCCCACAAGGAAGGGCTCAGCCCTGAAAGCTGTTGCTGCTCTTCACGGTGCCTTGGCGCCCTATCTACAGGCACAACAGCACTGGGGATCTGTGCTTTCCCAGAGACGCAAGAGCTCATGGCGCTCGGCCGCGGCAGAGCCTCTTGCCGAAAAGGCAAACGTCCGGCTCCTTCTCCCACAAGGAAGGGCCCAGCCCTGAAAGCTCTTGCTGCTCTTCACGGTGCCTTGGCGCCCTATCTACAGGCACAACAGCAGTGGGGATCTGTGCTTTCCCAGAGACGCAACATATCATGGCGCTCGGCCGCGGCAGAGCCTCTTGCCGAAAAGGCAAACGTCCGGCTCCTTCTGCCACAAGGAAGGGCCCAGCCCTGAAAGCTCTTGATGCTCTTCACGGTGCCTTGGCGCCCTACCTACAGGCACAACAGCAGTGGGGATCTGTGCTTTCCCAGAGACGCAAGATCTCATGGCGCTCGGCCGCGGCAGAGCCTCTCGCCGAAAAGGCAAACGTCCGGCTCCTTCTCCCACAAGGAAGGGCCCAGCCCTGAAAGCTCTTGCTGCTCTTCACGGTGCCTTGGCGCCCTTTCTACAGGGACAACAGCACTGGGGATCTGTGCTTTCCCAGAGACGCAACATCTCATGGCGCTCGGCCGCGGCAGAGCCTCTTGCCGAAAAGGCAAACGTCCGGCTCCTTCTCCCACAAGGAAGGGCCCAGCCCTGAAAGCTCTTGCTGCTCTTCACGGTGCCTTGGCGCCCTACCTACAGGCACAACAGCAGTGGGGATCTGTGCTTTCCCAGAGACGCAAGATCTCTTGGTGCTCGGCCGCGGCAGAGCCTCTTGCCGAAAAGGCAAACGTCCGGCTCCTTCTCCCACAAGGAAGGGCCCAGCCCTGAAATCTGTTGCTGCTCTTCACGGTGCCTTGGCGCCCTTTCTACAGGCACAACAGCACTGGGGATCTGTGCTTTCCCAGAGACGCAACATCTCATGGCGCTCGGCCGCGGCAGAGCCTCTTGCCGAAAAGGCAAACGTCCGGCTCCTTCTCCCACAAGGAAGGGCCCAGCCCTGAAAGCTCTTGCTGCTCTTCACGGTGCCTTTGCGCCCTACCTACAGGCACAACAGCAGTGGGGATCTGTGCTTTCCCAGAGACGCAACATCTCATGGCGCTCGGCCGCGGCAGAGACTCTTGCCGAAAAGGCAAACGTCCGGCTCCTTCTCCCACAAGGAAGGGCCCAGCCCTGAAAGCTCTTGCTGCTCTTCACGGTGCCTTGGCGCCCTTTCTACAGGCACAACAGCAGTGGGGATCTGTGCTTTCCCAGAGACGCAACATCTCATGGCGCTCGGCCGCGGCAGAGCCTCTTGCCGAAAAGGCAAACGTCCGGCTCCTTCTCCCACAAGGAAGGGCCCAGGCCTGAAAGCTCTTGCTGCTCTTCACGGTGCCTTGGCGCCCTACCTACAGGCACAACAGCAGTGGGGATCTGTGCTTTCCCAGAGACGCAACATCTCATGGCGCTCGGCCGCGGCAGAGCCTCTTGCCGAAAAGGCAAACGTCCGGCTCCTTCTCCCACAAGGAAGGGCCCAGCCCTGAAAGCTCTTGCTGCTCTTCACGGTGCCTTGGCGCCCTATCTAGAGGCACAACAGCACTGGGGATCTGTGCTTTCCCAGAGACGCAAGATCTCATGGCGCTCGGCCGCGGCAGAGCCTCTTGCCGAAAAGGCAAACATCCGGCTCCTTCTCCCACAAGGAAGGGCCCAGCCCTGAAAGCTCTTGCTGCTCTTCACAGTGCCTTGGCGCCCTATCTACAGGCACAACAGCACTGGGGATCTGTGCTTTCCCAGAGACGCAACATCTCATGGCGCTCGGCCGCGGCAGAGCCTCTTGCCGAAAAGGCAAACGTCCGGCTCCTTCTCCCACAAGGAAGGGCCCAGCCCTGAAAGCTCTTGCTGCTCTTCACGGTGCCTTGGCGCCCTATCTACAGGCACAACAGCACTGGGGATCTGTGCTTTCCCAGAGACGCAAGAGCTCATGGTGCTCGGCCGCAGCAGAGCCTCTTGCCGAAAAGGCAAACGTCCGGCTCCTTCTCCCACAAGGAAGGGCCCAGCCCTGAAAGCTCTTGCTGCTCTTCACGGTGCCTTGGTGCCCTATCTACAGGCACAACAGCAGTGGGGATCTGTGCTTTCCCAGAGACGCAAGATCTCTTGGTGCTCGGCCGCGGCAGAGCCTCTTGCCGAAAAGGCAAACGTCCGGCTCCTTCTCCCACAAGGAAGGGCCCAGCCCTCAAAGCTCTTGCTGCTCTTCACGGTGCCTTGGCGCCCTTTCTACAGGCACAACAGCACTGGGGATCTGTGCTTTCCAAGAGACGCAACATCTCATGGCGCTCGGCCGCGGCAGAGCCTCTTGCCGAAAAGGCAAACGTCCGGCTCCTTCTCCCACAAGGAAGGGCCCAGCCCTGAAAGCTCTTGCTGCTCTTCACGGTGCCTTTGCGCCCTACCTACAGGCACAACAGCAGTGGGGATCTGTGCTTTCCCAGAGACGCAACATCTCATGGCGCTCGGCCGCGGCAGAGCCTCTTGCCGAAAAGGCAAACGTCCGGCTCCTTCTCCCACAAGGAAGGGCCCAGCCCTGAAAGCTCTTGCTGCTCTTCACGGTGCCTTGGCGCCCTATCTACAGGCACAACAGCAGTGGGGATCTGTGCTTTCCCAGAGACGCAAGAGCTCATGGCGCTCGGCCGCGGCAGAGCCTCTTGCCGAAAAGGCAAACGTCCGGCTCCTTCTCCCACAAGGAAGGGCCCAGCCCTGAAAGCTCTTGCTGCTCTTCACGGTGCCTTGGCGCCCTATCTACAGGCACAACAGCAGTGGGGATCTGTGCTTTCCCAGAGACGCAACATATCATGGCGCTCGGCCGCGGCAGAGCCTCTTGCCGAAAAGGCAAACGTCCGGCTCCTTCTGCCACAAGGAAGGGCCCAGCCCTGAAAGCTCTTGCTGCTCTTCACGGTGCCTTGGCGCCCTACCTACAGGCACAACAGCACTGGGGATCTGTGCTTTCCCAGAGACGCAACATCTCATGGCGCTCGGCCGCGGCAGAGCCTCTTGCCGAAAAGGCAAACGTCCGGCTCCTTCTCCCACAAGGAAGGGCCCAGCCCTGAAAGCTCTTGCTGCTCTTCATGGTGCCTTGGCGCCCTACCTACAGGCACAACAGCAGTGGGGATCTGTGCTTTCCCAGAGACGCAACATCTCATGGCGCTCGGCCGCGACAGAGCCTCTTGCCGAAAAGGCAAACGTCCGGCTCCTTCTCCCACAAGGAAGGGCCCAGCCCTGAAAGCTCTTGCTGCTCTTCACGGTGCCTTGGCGCCCTATCTACAGGCACAACAGCACTGGGGATCTGTGCTTTCCCAGAGACGCAAGATCTCATGGCGCTCGGCCGCGGCAGAGCCTCTTGCCGAAAAGGCAAACGTCCGGCTCCTTCTCCCACAAGGAAGGGCCCAGCCCTGAAAGCTCTTGCTGCTCTTCACGGTGCCTTGGCGCCCTACCTACAGGCACAACAGCAGTGGGGATCTGTGCTTTCCCAGAGACGCAACATCTCATGGCGCTCGGCCGCGGCAGATCCTCTTGCGAAAAGGCAAACATCCGGCTCCTTCTGCCACAAGGAAGGGCCCAGCCCTGAAAGCTCTTGCTGCTCTTCACAGTGCCTTGGCGCCCTACCTACAGGCACAACAGCAGTGGGGATCTGTGCTTTCCCAGAGACGCAACATCTCATGGCGCTCGGCCGCGGCAGAGCCTCTTGCCGAAAAGGCAAACGTCCGGCTCCTTCTCCCACAAGGAAGGGCCCAGCCCTGAAAGCTCTTGCTGCTCTTCACGGTGCCTTGGCGCCCTATCTACAGGCACAACAGCACTGGGGATCTGTGCTTTCCCAGAGACGCAACATCTCATGGCGCTCGGCCGCGGCAGAGCCTCTTGCCGAAAAGGCAAACGTCCGGCTCCTTCTGCCACAAGGAAGGGCCCAGCCCTGAAAGCTCTTGCTGCTCTTCACGGTGCCTTGGCGCCCTACCTACAGGCACAACAGCACTGGGGATCTGTGCTTTCCCAGAGACGCAACATCTCATGGCGCTCGGCCGCGGCAGAGCCTCTTGCCGAAAAGGCAAACGTCCGGCTCCTTCTCCCACAAGGAAGGGCCCAGCCCTGAAAGCTCTTGCTGCTCTTCACGGTGCCTTGGCGCCCTATCTACAGGCACAACAGCACTGGGGATCTGTGCTTTCCCAGAGAAGCAAGATCTCATGGCGCTCGGCCGCGGCAGAGCCTCTTGCCGAAAAGGCAAACGTCCGGCTCCTTCTCCCACAAGGAAGGGCCCAGCCCTGAAAGCTCTTGCTGCTCTTCACGGTGCCTTGGCGCCCTACCTACAGGCACAACAGCAGTGGGGATCTGTGCTTTCCCAGAGACGCAACATCTCATGGCGCTCGGCCGCGGCAGAGCCTCTTGCCGAAAAGGCAAACGTCCGGCTCCTTCTCCCACAAGGAAGGGCCCAGCCCTGAAAGCTCTTGCTGCTCTTCACGGTGCCTTGGCGCCCTATCTACAGGCACAACAGCACTGGGGATCTGTGCTTTCCCAGAGACGCAACATCTCATGGCGCTCGGCCGCGGCAGAGCCTCTTGCCGAAAAGGCAAACGTCCGGCTCCTTCTCCCACAAGGAAGGGCCCAGCCCTGAAAGCTCTTGCTGCTCTTCACGGTGCCTTGGCGCCCTATCTACAGGCACAACAGCAGTGGGGATCTGTGCTTTCCCAGAGACGCAAGATCTCATGGCGCTCGGCCGCGGCAGAGCCTCTTGCCGAAAAGGCAAACGTCCGGCTCCTTCTCCCACAAGGAAGGGCCCAGCCCTGAAAGCTCTTGCTGCTCTTCACGGTGCCTTGGCGCCCTATCTACAGGCACAACAGCACTGGGGATCTGTGCTTTCCCAGAGACGCAAGATCTCATGGCGCTCGGCGGCGGCAGAGCCTCTTGCCGAAAAGGCAAACGTCCGGCTCCTTCTCCCACAATGAAGGGCCCAGCCCTGAAAGCTCTTGCTGCTCTTCACAGTGCCTTGGCGCCCTATCTACAGGCACAACAGCACTGGGGATCTGTGCTTTCCCAGAGACGCAACATCTCATGGCGCTCGGCCGCGGCAGAGCCTCTTGCCGAAAAGGCAAACGTCCGGCTCCTTCTCCCACAAGGAAGGGCCCAGCCCTGAAAGCTCTTGCTGCTCTTCACGGTGCCTTGGCGCCCTATCTACAGGCACAACAGCACTGGGGATCTGTGCTTTCCCAGAGACGCAAGAGCTCATGGTGCTCGGCCGCGGCAGAGCCTCTTGCCGAAAAGGCAAACGTCCGGCTCCTTCTCCCACAAGGAAGGGCTCAGCCCTGAAAGCTGTTGCTGCTCTTCACGGTGCCTTGGCGCCCTATCTACGGGCACAACAGCACTGGGGATCTGTGCTTTCCCAGAGACGCAAGAGCTCATGGCGCTCGGCCGCGGCAGAGCCTCTTGCCGAAAAGGCAAACGTCCGGCTCCTTCTCCCACAAGGAAGGGCCCAGCCCTGAAAGCTCTTGCTGCTCTTCACGGTGCCTTGGCGCCCTATCTACAGGCACAACAGCAGTGGGGATCTGTGCTTTCCCAGAGACGCAACATATCATGGCGCTCGGCCGCGGCAGAGCCTCTTGCCGAAAAGGCAAACGTCCGGCTCCTTCTGCCACAAGGAAGGGCCCAGCCCTGAAAGCTCTTGCTGCTCTTCACGGTGCCTTGGCGCCCTACCTACAGGCACAACAGCAGTGGGGATCTGTGCTTTCCCAGAGACGCAAGATCTCATGGCGCTCGGCCGCGGCAGAGCCTCTCGCCGAAAAGGCAAACGTCCGGCTCCTTCTCCCACAAGGAAGGGCCCAGCCCTGAAAGCTCTTGCTGCTCTTCACGGTGCCTTGGCGCCCTACCTACAGGCACAACAGCACTGGGGATCTGTGCTTTCCCAGAGACGCAACATCTCATGGCGCTCGGCCGCGGCAGAGCCTCTTGCCGAAAAGGCAAACGTCCGGCTCCTTCTCCCACAAGGAAGGGCCCAGCCCTGAAAGCTCTTGCTGCTCTTCACGGTGCCTTGGCGCCCTACCTACAGGCACAACAGCAGTGGGGATCTGTGCTTTCCCAGAGACGCAAGATCTCTTGGTGCTCGGCCGCGGCAGAGCCTCTTGCCGAAAAGGCAAACGTCCGGCTCCTTCTCCCACAAGGAAGGGCCCAGCCCTGAAAGCTGTTGCTGCTCTTCACGGTGCCTTGGCGCCCTTTCTACAGGCACAACAGCACTGGGGATCTGTGCTTTCCCAGAGACGCAACATCTCATGGCGCTCGGCCGCGGCAGAGCCTCTTGCCGAAAAGGCAAACGTCCGGCTCCTTCTGCCACAAGGAAGGGCCCAGCCCTGAAAGCTCTTGCTGCTCTTCACGGTGCCTTTGCGCCCTACCTACAGGCACAACAGCAGTGGGGATCTGTGCTTTCCCAGAGACGCAACATCTCATGGCGCTCGGCCGCGGCAGAGACTCTTGCCGAAAAGGCAAACGTCCGGCTCCTTCTCCCACAAGGAAGGGCCCAGCCCTGAAAGCTCTTGCTGCTCTTCACGGTGCCTTGGCGCCCTTTCTACAGGCACAACAGCAGTGGGGATCTGTGCTTTCCCAGAGACGCAACATCTCATGGCGCTCGGCCGCGGCAGAGCCTCTTGCCGAAAAGGCAAACGTCCGGCTCCTTCTCCCACAAGGAAGGGCCCAGGCCTGAAAGCTCTTGCTGCTCTTCACGGTGCCTTGGCGCCCTACCTACAGGCACAACAGCAGTGGGGATCTGTGCTTTCCCAGAGACGCAACATCTCATGGCGCTCGGCCGCGGCAGAGCCTCTTGCCGAAAAGGCAAACGTCCGGCTCCTTCTCCCACAAGGAAGGGCCCAGCCCTGAAAGCTCTTGCTGCTCTTCACGGTGCCTTGGCGCCCTATCTACAGGCACAACAGCACTGGGGATCTGTGCTTTCCCAGAGACGCAAGATCTCATGGCGCTCGGCCGCGGCAGAGCCTCTTGCCGAAAAGGCAAACGTCCGGCTCCTTCTCCCACAAGGAAGGGCCCAGCCCTGAAAGCTCTTGCTGCTCTTCACAGTGCCTTGGCGCCCTATCTACAGGCACAACAGCACTGGGGATCTGTGCTTTCCCAGAGACGCAACATCTCATGGCGCTCGGCCGCGGCAGAGCCTCTTGCCGAAAAGGCAAACGTCCGGCTCCTTCTCCCACAAGGAAGGGCCCAGCCCTGAAAGCTCTTGCTGCTCTTCACGGTGCCTTGGCGCCCTATCTACAGGCACAACAGCACTGGGGATCTGTGCTTTCCCAGAGACGCAAGAGCTCATGGTGCTCGGCCGCAGCAGAGCCTCTTGCCGAAAAGGCAAACGTCCGGCTCCTTCTCCCACAAGGAAGGGCTCAGCCCTGAAAGCTGTTGCTGCTCTTCACGGTGCCTTGGCGCCCTATCTACAGGCACAACAGCAGTGGGGATCTGTGCTTTCCCAGAGACGCAAGAGCTCATGGCGCTCGGCCGCGGCAGAGCCTCTTGCCGAAAAGGCAAACGTCCGGCTCCTTCTCCCACAAGGAAGGGCCCAGCCCTGAAAGCTCTTGCTGCTCTTCACGGTGCCTTGGCGCCCTATCTACAGGCACAACAGCAGTGGGGATCTGTGCTTTCCCAGAGACGCAACATATCATGGCGCTCGGCCGCGGCAGAGCCTCTTGCCGAAAAGGCAAACGTCCGGCTCCTTCTCCCACAAGGAAGGGCTCACCCCTGAAAGCTCTTGCTGCTCTTCACGGTGCCTTGGCGCCCTACCTACAGGCACAACAGCAGTGGGGATCTGTGCTTTCCCAGAGACGCAAGATCTCATGGCGCTCGGCCGCGGCAGAGCCTCTTGCCGAAAAGGCAAACGTCCGGCTCCTTCTCCCACAAGGAAGGGCCCAGCCCTGAAAGCTGTTGCTGCTCTTCACGGTGCCTTGGCGCCCTTTCTACAGGCACAACAGCACTGGGGATCTGTGCTTTCCCAGAGACGCAACATCTCATGGCGCTCGGCCGCGGCAGAGCCTCTTGCCGAAAAGGCAAACGTCCGGCTCCTTCTCCCACAAGGAAGGGCCCAGCCCTGAAAGCTCTTGCTGCTCTTCACGGTGCCTTGGCGCCCTACCTACAGGCACAACAGCAGTGGGGATCTGTGCTTTCCCAGAGACGCAACATCTCATGGCGCTCGGCAGCGGCAGAGCCTCTTGCCGAAAAGGCAAACGTCCGGCTCCTTCTCCCACAAGGAAGGGCCCAGCCCTGAAAGCTCTTGCTGCTCTTCACGGTGCCTTGGTGCCCTATCTACAGGCACAACAGCAGTGGGGATCTGTGCTTTCCCAGAGACGCAAGATCTCTTGGTGCTCGGGCCGCGGCAGAGCCTCTTGCCGAAAAGGCAAACGTCCGGCTCCTTCTCCCACAAGGAAGGGCCCAGCCCTGAAAGCTCTTGCTGCTCTTCACGGTGCCTTGGCGCCCTTTCTACAGGCACAACAGCACTGGGGATCTGTGCTTTCCCAGAGACGTAACATCTCATGGCGCTCGGCCGCGGCAGAGCCTCTTGCCGAAAAGGCAAACGTCCGGCTCCTTCTCCCACAAGGAAGGGCCCAGCCCTGAAAGCTCTTGCTGCTCTTCACGGTGCCTTTGCGCCCTACCTACAGGCACAACAGCAGTGGGGATCTGTGCTTTCCCAGAGACGCAACATCTCATGGCGCTCGGCCGCGGCAGAGACTCTTGCCGAAAAGGCAAACGTCCGGCTCCTTCTCCCACAAGGAAGGGCCCAGCCCTGAAAGCTCTTGCTGCTCTTCACGGTGCCTTGGCGCCCTACCTACAGGCACAACAGCAGTGGGGATCTGTGCTTTCCCAGAGACGCAACATCTCATGGCGCTCGGCCGCGGCAGAGACTCTTGCCGAAAAGGCAAACGTCCGGCTCCTTCTGCCACAAGGAAGGGCCCAGCCCTGAAAGCTCTTGCTGCTCTTCACGGTGCCTTGGCGCCCTACCTACAGGCACAACAGCACTGGGGATCTGTGCTTTCCCAGAGACGCAACATCTCATGGCGCTCGGCCGCGGCAGAGCCTCTTGCCGAAAAGGCAAACGTCCGGCTCCTTCTCCCACAAGGAAGGGCCCAGCCCTGAAAGCTCTTGCTGCTCTTCATGGTGCCTTGGCGCCCTACCTACAGGCACAACAGCAGTGGGGATCTGTGCTTTCCCAGAGACGCAAGATCTCATGGCGCTCGGCCGCGACAGAGCCTCTTGCCGAAAAGGCAAACGTCCGGCTCCTTCTCCCACAAGGAAGGGCCCAGCCCTGAAAGCTCTTGCTGCTCTTCACGGTGCCTTGGCGCCCTATCTACAGGCACAACAGCACTGGGGATCTGTGCTTTCCCAGAGACGCAAGATCTCATGGCGCTCGGCCGCGGCAGAGCCTCTTGCCGAAAAGGCAAACGTCCGGCTCCTTCTCCCACAAGGAAGGGCCCAGCCCTGAAAGCTCTTGCTGCTCTTCACGGTGCCTTGGCGCCCTACCTACAGGCACAACAGCAGTGGGGATCTGTGCTTTCCCAGAGACGCAACATCTCATGGCGCTCGGCCGCGGCAGATCCTCTTGCGAAAAGGCAAACATCCGGCTCCTTCTGCCACAAGGAAGGGCCCAGCCCTGAAAGCTCTTGCTGCTCTTCACAGTGCCTTGGCGCCCTACCTACAGGCACAACAGCAGTGGGGATCTGTGCTTTCCCAGAGACGCAACATCTCATGGCGCTCGGCCGCGGCAGAGCCTCTTGCCGAAAAGGCAAACGTCCGGCTCCTTCTCCCACAAGGAAGGGCCCAGCCCTGAAAGCTCTTGCTGCTCTTCACGGTGCCTTGGCGCCCTATCTACAGGCACAACAGCACTGGGGATCTGTGCTTTCCCAGAGACGCAACATCTCATGGCGCTCGGCCGCGGCAGAGCCTCTTGCCGAAAAGGCAAACGTCCGGCTCCTTCTGCCACAAGGAAGGGCCCAGCCCTGAAAGCTCTTGCTGCTCTTCACGGTGCCTTGGCGCCCTACCTACAGGCACAACAGCACTGGGGATCTGTGCTTTCCCAGAGACGCAACATCTCATGGCGCTCGGCAGCGGCAGAGCCTCTTGCCGAAAAGGCAAACGTCCGGCTCCTTCTCCCACAAGGAAGGGCCCAGCCCTGAAAGCTCTTGCTGCTCTTCACGGTGCCTTGGCGCCCTATCTACAGGCACAACAGCACTGGGGATCTGTGCTTTCCCAGAGAAGCAAGATCTCATGGCGCTCGGCCGCGGCAGAGCCTCTTGCCGAAAAGGCAAACGTCCGGCTCCTTCTCCCACAAGGAAGGGCCCAGCCCTGAAAGCTCTTGCTGCTCTTCACGGTGCCTTGGCGCCCTACCTACAGGCACAACAGCAGTGGGGATCTGTGCTTTCCCAGAGACGCAACATCTCATGGCGCTCGGCCGCGGCAGAGCCTCTTGCCGAAAAGGCAAACGTCCGGCTCCTTCTCCCACAAGGAAGGGCCCAGCCCTGAAAGCTCTTGCTGCTCTTCACGGTGCCTTGGCGCCCTATCTACAGGCACAACAGCACTGGGGATCTGTGCTTTCCCAGAGACGCAACATCTCATGGCGCTCGGCCACGGCAGAGCCTCTTGCCGAAAAGGCAAACGTCCGGCTCCTTCTCCCACAAGGAAGGGCCCAGCCCTGAAAGCTCTTGCTGCTCTTCACGGTGCCTTGGCGCCCTATCTACAGGCACAACAGCAGTGGGGATCTGTGCTTTCCCAGAGACGCAACATCTCATGGTGCTCGGCCGCGGCAGAGCCTCTTGCCGAAAAGGCAAACGTCCGGCTCCTTCTCCCACAAGGAAGGGCCCAGCCCTGAAAGCTCTTGCTGCTCTTCACCTACCCTTGGCGCCCTACCTACAGGCACAACAGCAGTGGGGATCTGTGCTTTCCCAGAGACGCAACATCTCATGGCGCTCGGCCGCGGCAGAGCCTCTTGCCGAAAAGGCAAACGTCCGGCTCCTTCTCCCACAAGGAAGGGCCCAGCCCTGAAAGCTCTTGCTGCTCTTCACGGTGCCTTGGCGCCCTATCTACAGGCACAACAGCACTGGGGATCTGTGCTTTCCCAGAGACGCAACATCTCATGGCGCTCGGCCGCGGCAGAGCCTCTTGCCGAAAAGGCAAACGTCCGGCTCCTTCTCCCACAAGGAAGGGCTCACCCCTGAAAGCTGTTGCTGCTCTTCACGGTGCCTTGGCGCCCTATCTACAGGCACAACAGCAGTGGGGATCTGTGCTTTCCCAGAGACGCAACATCTCATGGCGCTCGGCCGCGGCAGAGCCTCTTGCCGAAAAGGCAAACGTCCGGCTCCTTCTCCCACAAGGAAGGGCCCAGCCCTGAAAGCTCTTGCTGCTCTTCACGGTGCCTTGGCGCCCTATGTACAGGCACAACAGCAGTGGGGATCTGTGCTTTCCCAGAGACGCAACATCTCATGGTGCTCGGCCGCGGCAGAGCCTCTTGCCGAAAAGGCAAACGTCCGGCTCCTTCTCCCACAAGGAAGGGCCCAGCCCTGAAAGCTCTTGCTGCTCTTCACGGTGCCTTGGCGCCCTACCTACAGGCACAACAGCAGTGGGGATCTGTGCTTTCCCAGAGACGCAACATCTCATGGCGCTCGGCCGCGGCAGAGCCTCTTGCCGAAAAGGCAAACGTCCGGCTCCTTCTCCCACAAGGAAGGGCCCAGCCCTGAAAGCTCTTGCTGCTCTTCACGGTGCCTTGGCGCCCTATCTACAGGCACAACAGCACTGGGGATCTGTGCTTTCCCAGAGACGCAACATCTCATGGCGCTCGGCCGCGGCAGAGCCTCTTGCCGAAAAGGCAAACGTCCGGCTCCTTCTCCCACAAGGAAGGGCCCAGCCCTGAAAGCTCTTGCTGCTCTTCACCGGTGCCTTGGTGCCCTATCTACAGGCACAACAGCACTGGGGATCTGTGCTTTCCCAGAGACGCAACATCTCATGGCGCTCGGCCGCGGCAGAGCCTCTTGCCGAAAAGGCAAACGTCCGGCTCCTTCTCCCACAAGGAAGGGCCCAGCCCTGAAAGCTCTTGCTGCTCTTCACGGTGCCTTGGCGCCCTATCTACAGGCACAACAGCAGTGGGGATCTGTGCTTTCCCAGAGACGCAAGATCTCATGGCGCTCGGCCGCGGCAGAGCCTCTTGCCGAAAAGGCAAACGTCCGGCTCCTTCTGCCACAAGGAAGGGCCCAGCCCTGAAAGCTCTTGCTGCTCTTCACCTACCCTTGGCGCCCTACCTACAGGCACAACAGCAGTGGGGATCTGTGCTTTCCCAGAGACGCAACATCTCATGGCGCTCGGCCGCGGCAGAGCCTCTTGCCGAAAAGGCAAACGTCCGGCTCCTTCTCCCACAAGGAAGGGCCCAGCCCTGAAAGCTCTTGCTGCTCTTCACGGTGCCTTGGTGCCCTACCTACGGGCACAACAGCACTGGGGATCTGTGCTTTCCCAGAGACGCAAGATCTCATGGCGCTCGGCCGCGGCAGAGCCTCTTGCCGAAAAGGCAAACGTCCGGCTCCTTCTCCCACAAGGAAGGGCCCAGCCCTGAAAGCTCTTGCTGCTCTTCACGGTGCCTTGGCGCCCTACCTACAGGCACAACAGCACTGGGGATCTGTGCTTTCCCAGAGACGCAACATCTCATGGCGCTCGGCCGCGGCAGAGCCTCTTGCCGAAAAGGCAAACGTCCGGCTCCTTCTCCCACAAGGAAGGGCCCAGCCCTGAAAGCTCTTGCTGCTCTTCACGGTGCCTTGGCGCCCTATCTACAGGCACAACAGCACTGGGGATCTGTGCTTTCCCAGAGACGCAAGAGCTCATGGCGCTCGGCCGCGGCAGAGCCTCTTGCCGAAAAGGCAAACGTCCGGCTCCTTCTCCCACAAGGAAGGGCCCAGCCCTGAAAGCTCTTGCTGCTCTTCACGGTGCCTTGGCGCCCTACCTACAGGCACAACAGCACTGGGGATCTGTGCTTTCCCAGAGACGCAAGAGCTCATGGCGCTCGGCCGCGGCAGAGCCTCTTGCCGAAAAGGCAAACGTCCGGCTCCTTCTCCCACAAGGAAGGGCCCAGCCCTGAAAGCTCTTGCTGCTCTTCACGGTGCCTTGGCGCCCTACCTACAGGCACAACAGCAGTGGGGATCTGTGCTTTCCCAGAGACGCAAGAGCTCATGGCGCTCGGCCGCGGCAGAGCCTCTTGCCGAAAAGGCAAACGTCCGGCTCCTTCTCCCACAAGGAAGGGCTCAGCCCTGAAAGCTGTTGCTGCTCTTCACGGTGCCTTGGAGCCCTATCTACAGGCACAACAGCAGTGGGGATCTGTGCTTTCCCAGAGACGCAACATCTCATGGCGCTCGGCCGCGGCAGAGCCTCTTGCCGAAAAGGCAAACGTCCGGCTCCTTCTCCCACAAGGAAGGGCCCAGCCCTGAAAGCTCTTGCTGCTCTTCACGGTGCCTTGGCGCCCTATCTACAGGCACAACAGCAGTGGGGATCTGTGCTTTCCCAGAGACGCAACATCTCATGGCGCTCGGCCGCGGAAGAGCCTCTTGCCGAAAAGGCAAACGTCCGGCTCCTTCTCCCACAAGGAAGGGCCCAGCCCTGAAAGCTCTTGCTGCTCTTCACGGTGCCTTGGCGCCCTACCTACAGGCACAACAGCAGTGGGGATCTGTGCTTTCCCAGAGACGCAAGATCTCATGGCGCTCGGCCGCGGCAGAGCCTCTTGCCGAAAAGGCAAACGTCCGGCTCCTTCTCCCACAAGGAAGGGCCCAGCCCTGAAAGCTCTTGCTGCTCTTCACGGTGCCTTGGCGCCCTATCTACAGGCACAACAGCACTGGGGATCTGTGCTTTCCCAGAGACGCAAGAGCTCATGGCACTCGGCCGCGGCAGAGCCTCTTGCCGAAAAGGCAAACGTCCGGCTCCTTCTCCCACAAGGAAGGGCCCAGCCCTGAAAGCTCTTGCTGCTCTTCACGGTGCCTTGGCGCCCTACCTACAGGCTCAACAGCACTGGGGATCTGTGCTTTCCCAGTGACGCAACATCTCATGGCGCTCGGCCGCGGCAGAGCCTCTTGCCGAAAAGGCAAACGTCCGGCTCCTTCTCCCACAAGGAAGGGCCCAGCCCTGAAAGCTGTTGCTGCTCTTCACGGTGCCTTGGCGCCCTATCTACAGGCACAACAGCACTGGGGATCTGTGCTTTCCCAGAGACGCAACATCTCATGGCGCTCGGCCGCGGCAGAGCCTCTTGCCGAAAAGGCAAACGTCCGGCTCCTTCTCCCACAAGGAAGGGCTCAGCCCTGAAAGCTGTTGCTGCTCTTCACGGTGCCTTGGAGCCCTATCTACAGGCACAACAGCAGTGGGGATCTGTGCTTTCCCAGAGACGCAACATCTCATGGCGCTCGGCCGCGGCAGAGCCTCTTGCCGAAAAGGCAAACGTCCGGCTCCTTCTCCCACAAGGAAGGGCCCAGCCCTGAAAGCTCTTGCTGCTCTTCACGGTGCCTTGGCGCCCTATCTACAGGCACAACAGCACTGGGGATCTGTGCTTTCCCAGAGACGCAACATCTCATGGCGCTCGGCCAAGGCAGAGCCTCTTGCCGAAAAGGCAAACGTCCGGCTCCTTCTCCCACAAGGAAGGGCCCAGCCCTGAAAGCTCTTGCTGCTCTTCACGGTGCCTTGGCGCCCTACCTACAGGCACAACAGCAGTGGGGATCTGTGCTTTCCCAGAGACGCAACATCTCATGGCGCTCGGCCGCGGCAGAGCCTCTTGCCGAAAAGGCAAACGTCCGGCTCCTTCTCCCACAAGGAAGGGCCCAGCCCTGAAAGCTCTTGCTGCTCTTCACGGTGCCTTGGCGCCCTACCTACAGGCACAACAGCAGTGGGGATCTGTGCTTTCCCAGAGACGCAACATCTCATGGCGCTCGGCCGCGGCAGAGCCTCTTGCCGAAAAGGCAAACGTCCGGCTCCTTCTCCCACAAGGAAGGGCTCAGCCCCGAGAGCTGTTGCTGCTCTTCACGGTGCCTTGGAGCCCTATCTACAGGCACAACAGCAGTGGGGATCTGTGCTTTCCCAGAGACGCAACATCTCATGGCGCTCGGCCGCGGCAGAGCCTCTTGCCGAAAAGGCAAACGTCCGGCTCCTTCTCCCACAAGGAAGGGCCCAGCCCTGAAAGCTCTTGCTGCTCTTCATGGTGCCTTGGCGCCCTATCTACAGGCACAACAGCAGTGGGGATCTGTGCTTTCCCAGAGACGCAAGATCTCATGGCGCTCGGCCGCGGCAGAGCCTCTTGCCGAAAAGGCAAACGTCCGGCTCCTTCTCCCACAAGGAAGGGCCCAGCCCTGAAAGCTGTTGCTGCTCTTCACGGTGCCTTGGCGCCCTTTCTACAGGCACAACAGCAGTGGGGATCTGTGCTTTCCCAGAGACGCAACATCTCATGGCGCTCGGCCGCGGCAGAGCCTCTTGCCGAAAAGGCAAACGTCCGGCTCCTTCTCCCACAAGGAAGGGCCCAGCCCTGAAAGCTCTTGCTGCTCTTCACGGTGCCTTGGCGCCCTACCTACAGGCACAACAGCAGTGGGGATCTGTGCTTTCCCAGAGACGCAAGATCTCATGGCGCTCGGCCGCGGCAGAGCCTCTTGCCGAAAAGGCAAACGTCCGGCTCCTTCTCCCACAAGGAAGGGCCCAGCCCTGAAAGCTCTTGCTGCTCTTCACGGTGCCTTGGAGCCCTACCTACAGGCACAACAGCACTGGGGATCTGTGCTTTCCCAGAGACGCAAGAGCTCATGGCGCTCGGCCGCGGCAGAGCCTCTTGCCGAAAAGGCAAACGTCCGGCTCCTTCTCCCACAAGGAAGGGCCCAGCCCTGAAAGCTCTTGCTGCTCTTCACGGTGCCTTGGCGCCCTATCTACAGGCACAACAGCAGTGGGGATCTGTGCTTTCCCAGAGACGCAACATCTCATGGCGCTCGGCCGCGGCAGAGCCTCTTGCCGAAAAGGCAAACGTCCGGCTCCTTCTCCCACAAGGAAGGGCCCAGCCCTGAAAGCTCTTGCTGCTCTTCACGGTGCCTTGGTGCCCTATCTACAGGCACAACAGCAGTGGGGATCTGTGCTTTCCCAGAGACGCAACATCTCATGGCGCTCGGCCGCGGCAGAGCCTCTTGCCGAAAAGGCAAACGTCCGGCTCCTTCTCCCACAAGGAAGGGCTCAGCCCTGAAAGCTGTTGCTGCTCTTCACGGTGCCTTGGAGCCCTATCTACAGGCACAACAGCAGTGGGGATCTGTGCTTTCCCAGAGACGCAAGAGCTCATGGCGCTCGGCCGCGGCAGAGCCTCTTGCCGAAAAGGCAAACGTCCGGCTCCTTCTCCCACAAGGAAGGGCCCAGCCCTGAAAGCTCTTGCTGCTCTTCACGGTGCCTTGGCGCCCTATCTACAGGCACAACAGCACTGGGGATCTGTGCTTTCCCAGAGACGCAAGAGCTCATGGCGCTCGGCCGCGGCAGAGCCTCTTGCCGAAAAGGAAAACGTCCGGCTCCTTCTGCCACAAGGAAGGGCCCAGCCCTGAAAGCTCTTGCTGCTCTTCATGGTGCCTTGGCGCCCTACCTACAGGCACAACAGCAGTGGGGATCTGTGCTTTCCCAGAGACGCAACATCTCATGGCGCTCGGCCGCGGCAGAGCCTCTTGCCGAAAAGGCAAACGTCCGGCTCCTTCTCCCACAAGGAAGGGCCCAGCCCTGAAAGCTCTTGCTGCTCTTCATGGTGCCTTGGCGCCCTACCTACAGGCACAACAGCAGTGGGGATCTGTGCTTTCCCAGAGACGCAACATCTCATGGCGCTCGGCCGCGGCAGAGCCTCTTGCCGAAAAGGCAAACGTCCGGCTCTTTCTCCCACAAGGAAGGGCCCAGCCCTGAAAGCTCTTGCTGCTCTTCACGGTGCCTTGGCGCCCTATCTACAGGCACAACAGCAGTGGGGATCTGTGCTTTCCCAGAGACGCAAGATCTCATGGCGCTCGGCCGCGGCAGAGCCTCTTGCCGAAAAGGCAAACGTCCGGCTCCTTCTGCCACAAGGAAGGGCCCAGCCCTGAAAGCTCTTGCTGCTCTTCACAGTGCCTTGGCGCCCTATCTACAGGCACAACAGCAGTGGGGATCTGTGCTTTCCCAGAGACGCAAAATCTCATGGCGCTCGGCCGCGGCAGATCCTCTTGCCGAAAAGGCAAACATCCGGCTCCTTCTCCCACAAGGAAGGGCCCAGCCCTGAAAGCTCTTGCTGCTCTTCACAGTGCCTTGGCGCCCTATCTACAGGCACAACAGCAGTGGGGATCTGTGCTTTCCCAGAGATGCAACATCTCATGGCGCTCGGCCGCGGCAGAGCCTCTTGTCGAAAAGGCAAACGTCCGGCTCATTCTCCCACAAGGAAGGGCCCAGCCCTGAAAGCTCTTGCTGCTCTTCACAGTGCCTTGGCGCCCTACCTACAGGCACAACAGCACTGGGGATCTGTGCTTTCCCAGAGACGCAACATCTCATGGCGCTCGGCCGCGACAGAGCCTCTTGCCGAAAAGGAAAACCTGCGGCTCCTTCTCCCACAAGGAAGGGCCCAGCCCTGAAAGCTCTTGCTGCTCTTCACGGTGCCTTGGCGCCCTATCTACAGGCACAACAGCAGTGGGGATCTGTGCTTTCCCAGAGACGCAAGATCTCATGGCGCTCGGCCGCGGCACAGCCTCTTGCCGAAAAGGCAAACCTCCGGCTCCTTCTCCCACAAGGAAGGGCCCAGCCCTGAAAGCTCTTGCTGCTCTTCTCGGTGCCTTGGTGCCCTATCTACAGGCACAACAGCACTGGGGATCTGTGCTTTCCCAGAGACGCAACATCTATTGGCGTTCGGCCACGGCAGAGCCTCTTGCCGAAAAGGCAAACGTCCGGCTCCTTCTCCCACAAGGAAGGGCCCAGCCCTGAAAGCTCTTGCTGCTCTTCACGGTGCCTTGGTGCCCTATCTACAGGCACAACAGCAGTGGGGATCTGTGCTTTCCCAGAGACGCAACATCTCATGGCGCTCGGCCGCGGCATAGCCTCTTGCCGAAAAGGCAAATGTCCGGCTCATTCTCCCACAAGGAAGGGCCCAGCCCTGAAAGCTCTTGCTGCTCTTCACGGTGCCTTGGCGCCCTATCTACAGGCACAACAGCAGTGGGGATCTGTGCTTTCCCAGAGACGCAACATCTCATGGCGCTCAGCCGCGGCAGAGCCTCTTGCCGAAAAGGCAAACGTCCGGCTCCTTCTCCCACAAGGAAGGGCCCAGCCCTGAAAGCTCTTGCTGCTCTTCACGGTGCCTTGGCGCCCTATCTACAGGCACAACAGCAGTGGGGATCTGTGCTTTCCCAGAGACGCAACATCTCATGGCGCTCGGCCGCGACAGAGCCTCTTGCCGAAAAGGCAAACGTCCGGCTCCTTCTCCCACAAGGAGGGGCCCAGCCCTGAAAGCTCTTGCTGCTCTTCACGGTGCCTTGGCGCCCTATCTACAGGCACAACAGCACTGGGGATCTGTGCTTTCCCAGAGACGCAAGAGCTCATGGCGCTCGGCCGCGGCAGAGCCTCTTTCCGAAAAGGCAAACGTCCGGCTCCTTCTCCCACAAGGAAGGGCCCAGCCCTGAAAGCTCTTGCTGCTCTTCACGGTGCCTTGGCGCCCTACCTACAGGCACAACAGCACTGGGGATCTGTGCTTTCCCAGAGACGCAAGATCTCATGGCGCTCGTCCGCGGCAGAGCCTCTTGCCGAAAAGGCAAACGTCCGGCTCCTTCTCCCACAAGGAAGGGCCCAGCCCTGAAAGCTCTTGCTGCTCTTCACGGTGCCTTGGCGCCCTACCTACAGGCACAACAGCAGTGGGGATCTGTGCTTTCCCAGAGACGCAACATCTCATGGCGCTCGGCCGCGGCAGAGCCTCTTGCCGAAAAGGCAAACGTCCGGCTCCTTCTCCCACAAGGAAGGGCCCAGCCCTGAAAGCTCTTGCTGCTCTTCACGGTACCTTGGCGCCCTACCTACAGGCACAACAGCACTGGGGATCTGTGCTTTCCCAGAGAAGCAAGATCTCATGGCGCTCGGCCGCGGCAGAGCCTCTTGCCGAAAAGGCAAACGTCCGGCTCCTTCTCCCACAAGGAAGGGCCCAGCCCTGAAAGCTCTTGCTGCTCTTCACCTACCCTTGGCGCCCTACATACAGGCACAACAGCAGTGGGGATCTGTGCTTTCCCAGATACACAAGATCTCATGGCGCTCGGCCGCGGCAGAGCCTCTTGCCGAAAAGGCAAACGTCCGGCTCCTTCTGCCACAAGGAAGGGCCCAGCCCTGAAAGCTCTTGCTGCTCTTCACGGTGCCTTGGCGCCCTATCTACAGGCACAACAGCAGTGGGGATCTGTGCTTTCCCAGAGACGCAACATCTCATGGCGCTCGGCCGCGGCAGAGCCTCTTGCCGAAAAGGCAAACGTCCGGCTCCTTCTCCCACAAGGAAGGGCCCAGCCCTGAAAGCTCTTGCTGCTCTTCATGGTGCCTTGGCGCCCTACCTACAGGCACAACAGCAGTGGGGATCTGTGCTTTCCCAGAGATGCAACATCTCATGGCGCTCGGCCGCGACAGAGCCTCTTGCCGAAAAGGCAAACGTCCGGCTCCTTCTCCCACAAGGAAGGGCCCAGCCCTGAAAGCTCTTGCTGCTCTTCACGGTGCCTTGGCGCCCTATCTACAGGCACAACAGCACTGGGGATCTGTGCTTTCCCAGAGACGCAAGATCTCATGGCGCTCGGCCGCGGCAGAGCCTCTTGCCGAAAAGGCAAACGTCCGGCTCCTTCTCCCACAAGGAAGGGCCCAGCCCTGAAAGCTCTTGCTGCTCTTCACGGTGCCTTGGTGCCCTATCTACAGGCACAACAGCAGTGGGGATCTGTGCTTTCCCAGAGACGCAAGATCTCTTGGTGCTCGGCCGCGGCAGAGCCTCTTGCCGAAAAGGCAAACGTCCGGCTCCTTCTGCCACAAGGAAGGGCCCAGCCCTGAAAGCTGTTGCTGCTCTTCACGGTGCCTTGGCGCCCTTTCTACAGGCACAACAGCAGTGGGGATCTGTGCTTTCCCAGAGACGCAACATCTCATGGCGCTCGGCCGCGGCAGAGCCTCTTGCCGAAAAGGCAAACGTCCGGCTCCTTCTGCCACAAGGAAGGGCCCAGCCCTGAAAGCTCTTGCTGCTCTTCACAGTGCCTTGGCGCCCTACCTACAGGCACAACAGCAGTGGGGATCTGTGCTTTCCCAGAGACGCAACATCTCATGGCGCTCGGCCGCGGCAGAGACACTTGCCGAAAAGGCAAACGTCCGGCTCCTTCTCCCACAAGGAAGGGCCCAGTCCTGAAAGCTCTTGCTGCTCTTCACGGTGCCTTGGCGCCCTACCTACAGGCACAACAGCAGTGGGGATCTGTGCTTTCCCAGAGACGCAAGAGCTCATGGCGCTCGGCCGCGGCAGAGCCTCTTGCTGAAAAGGCAAACGTCCGGCTCCTTCTCCCACAAGGAAGGGCCCAGCCCTGAAAGCTCTTGCTGCTCTTCACGGTGCCTTGGCGCCCTATCTACAGGCACAACAGCACTGGGGATCTGTGCTTTCCCAGAGACGCAAGAGCTCATGGCGCTCGGCCGCAGCAGAGCCTCTTGCCGAAAAGGCAAACGTCCGGCTCCTTCTTCCACAAGGAAGGGCTCAGCCCTGAAAGCTTTTGCTGCTCTTCACGGTGCCTTGGAGCCCTATCTACAGGCACAACAGCAGTGGGGATCTGTGCTTTCCCAGAGACGCAACATCTCATGGCGCTCGGCCGCGGCAGAGCCTCTTGCCGAAAAGGCAAACGTCCGGCTCCTTCTCCCACAAGGAAGGGCCCAGCCCTGAAAGCTCTTGCTGCTCTTCACGGTGCCTTGGCGCCCTATCTACAGGCACAACAGCAGTGGGGATCTGTGCTTTCCCAGAGACGCAACATCTCATGGCGCTCGGCCGCGGCAGAGCCTCTTGCCGAAAAGGCAAACGTCCGGCTCCTTCTGCCACAAGGAAGGGCCCAGCCCTGAAAGCTCTTGCTGCTCTCCACGGTGCCTTGGCGCCCTACCTACAGGCACAACAGCACTGGGGATATGTGCTTTCCCAGAGACGCAACATCTCATGGCGCTCGGCCGCGGCAGAGCCTCTTGCCGAAAAGGCAAACGTCCGGCTCCTTCTCCCACAAGGAAGGGCCCAGCCCTGAAAGCTCTTGCTGCTCTTCATGGTGCCTTGGCGCCCTACCTACAGGCACAACAGCAGTGTGGATCTGTGCTTTCCCAGAGACGCAACATCTCATGGCACTCGGCCGCGACAGAGCCTCTTGCCGAAAAGGCAAACGTCCGGCTCCTTCTCCCACAAGGAAGGGCCCAGCCCTGAAAGCTCTTGCTGCTCTTCACGGTGCCTTGGCGCCCTATCTACAGGCACAACAGCACTGGGGATCTGTGCTTTCCCAGAGACGCAAGAGCTCATGGCGCTCAGCCGCGGCAGAGCCTCTTGCCAAAAAGGCAAACGTCCGGCTCCTTCTCCCACAAGGAAGGGCCCAGCCCTGAAAGCTCTTGCTGCTCTTCACCTACCCTTGGCGCCCTACCTACAGGCACAACAGCACTGGGGATCTGTGCTTTCCCAGAGACGCAACATCTCATGGCGCTCGGCCGCGGCAGAGCCTCTTGCCGAAAAGGCAAACATCCGTCTCCTTCTCCCACAAGGAAGGGCCCAGCCCTGAAAGCTCTTGCTGCTCTTCACGGTGCCTTGGCGCCCTATCTACAGGCACAACAGCAGTGGGGATCTGTGCTTTCCCAGAGACGCAAGATCTCATGGCGCTCGGCCGCGGCAGAGCCTCTTGCCGAAAAGGCAAACGTCCGGCTCCTTCTCCCACAAGGAAGGGCCCAGCCCTGAAAGCTCTTGCTGCTCTTCACGGTGCCTTGGCGCCCTATCTACAGGCACAACAGCAGTGGGGATCTGTGCTTTCCCAGAGACGCAACATCTCATGGCGCTCGGCCGCGGCAGAGCCTCTTGCCGAAAAGGCAAACGTCCGGCTCCTTCTCCCACAAGGAAGGGCCCAGCCCTGAAAGCTCTTGCTGCTCTTCACGGTGCCTTGGCGCCCTATCTACAGGCACAACAGCAGTGGGGATCTGTGCTTTCCCAGAGACGCAACATCTCATGGCGCTCGGCCGCGGCAGAGCCTCTTGCCGAAAAGGCAAACGTCCGGCTCCTTCTGCCACAAGGAAGGGCCCAGCCCTGAAAGCTCTTGCTGCTCTTCACGGTGCCTTGGCGCCCTACCTACAGGCACAACAGCAGTGGGGATCTGTGCTTTCCCAGAGACGCAAAATCTCATGGTGCTCGGCCGCGGCAGAGCCTCTTGCCGAAAAGGCAAACGTCCGGCTCCTTCTCCCACAAGGAAGGGCCCAGCCCTGAAAGCTCTTGCTGCTCTTCATGGTGCCTTGGCGCCCTACCTACAGGCACAACAGCAGTGTGGATCTGTGCTTTCCCAGAGACGCAACATCTCATGGCGCTCGGCCGCGACAGAGCCTCTTGCCGAAAAGGCAAACGTCCGGCTCCTTCTCCCACAAGGAAGGGCCCAGCCCTGAAAGCTCTTGCTGCTCTTCACAGTGCCTTGGCGCCCTATCTACAGGCACAACAGCAGTGGGGATCTGTGCTTTCCCAGAGACGCAACATCTCATGGCGCTCGGCCGCGGCAGAGCCTCTTGCCGAAAAGGCAAACGTCCGGCTCCTTCTCCCACAAGGAAGGGCCCAGCCCTGAAAGCTCTTGCTGCTCTTCACGGTGCCTTGGCGCCCTATCTACAGGCACAACAGCAGTGGGGATCTGTGCTTTCCCAGAGACGCAAGATCTCATGGCGCTCGGCCGCGGCACAGCCTCTTGCCGAAAAGGCAAACGTCCGGCTCCTTCTCCCACAAGGAAGGGCCCAGCCCTGAAAGCTCTTGCTGCTCTTCACGGTGCCTTGGCGCCCTATCTACAGGCACAACAGCACTGGGGATCTGTGCTTTCCCAGAGACGCAACATCTCATGGCGCTCGGCCGCGGCAAAGCCTCTTGCCGAAAAGGCAAACGTCCGGCTCCTTCTCCCACAAGGAAGGGCCCAGCCCTGAAAGCTCTTGCTGCTCTTCACGGTGCCTTGGAGCCCTATCTACAGGCACAACAGCAGTGGGGATCTGTGCTTTCCCAGAGACGCAACATCTCATGGCGCTCAGCCGCGGCAGAGCCTCTTGCCGAAAAGGCAAACGTCCGGCTCCTTCTCCCACAAGGAAGGGCCCAGCCCTGAAAGCTCTTGCTGCTCTTCACGGTGCCTTGGCGCCCTATCTACAGGCACAACAGCACTGGGGATCTGTGCTTTCCCAGAGACGCAACATCTCATGGCGCTCGGCCGCGGCAGAGCCTCTTGCCGAAAAGGCAAACGTCCGGCTCCTTCTCCCACAAGGAAGGGCCCAGCCCTGAAAGCTCTTGCTGCTCTTCACGGTGCCTTGGCGCCCTACCTACAGGCACAACAGCACTGGGGATCTGTGCTTTCCCAGAGACGCAAGATTTCATGGCGCTCGGCCGCGACAGAGCCTCTTGCCGAAAAGGCAAACGTCCGGCTCCTTCTCCCACAAGGAAGGGCCCAGCCCTGAAAGCTCTTGCTGCTCTTCACGGTGCCTTGGCGCCCTATCTACAGGCACAACAGCAGTGGGGATCTGTGCTTTCCCAGAGACGCAAGATCTCATGGCGCTCGGCCGCGGCAGAGCCTCTTGCCGAAAAGGCAAACGTCCGGCTCCTTCTCCCACAAGGAAGGGCCCAGCCCTGAAAGCTCTTGCTGCTCTTCACGGTGCCTTGGTGCCCTATCTACAGGCACAACAGCACTGGGGATCTGTGCTTTCCCAGAGACGCAACATCTCATGGCGCTCGGCCGCGGCAAAGCCTCTTGCCGAAAAGGCAAACGTCCGGCTCCTTCTCCCACAAGGAAGGGCCCAGCCCTGAAAGCTCTTGCTGCTCTTCACCTACCCTTGGCGCCCTACCTACAGGCACAACAGCAGTGGGGATCTGTGCTTTCCCAGAGACGCAAGAGCTCATGGCGCTCGGCCGCGGCAGAGCCTCTTGCCGAAAAGGCAAACATCCGGCTCCTTCTCCCACAAGGAAGGGCCCAGCCCTGAAAGCTCTTGCTGCTCTTCACAGTGCCTTGGCGTCCTATCTACAGGCACAACAGCAGTGGGGATCTGTGCTTTCCCAGAGACGCAAGATCTCATGGCGCTCGGCCGCGGCAGAGCCTCTTGCCGAAAAGGCAAACGTCCGGCTCCTTCTCCCACAAGGAAGGGCCCAGCCCTGAAAGCTCTTGCTGCTCTTCACGGTGCCTTGGCGCCCTACCTACAAGCACAACAGCACTGGGGATCTGTGCTTTCCCAGAGACGCAAGATCTCAGGGCGCTCGGCCGCGACAGAGCCTCTTGCCGAAAAGGCAAACCTCCGGCTCCTTCTCCCACAAGGAAGGGCCCAGCCCTGAAAGCTCTTGCTGCTCTTCACGGTGCCTTGGCGCCCTATCTACAGGCACAACAGCACTGGGGATCTGTGCTTTCCCAGAGACGCAAGATCTCATGGCGCTCGGCCGCGGCAGAGCCTCTTGCCGAAAAGGCAAACGTCCGGCTCCTTCTCCCACAAGGAAGGGCCCAGCCCTGAAAGCTCTTGCTGCTCTTCACGGTGCCTTGGCGCCCTACCTACAGGCACAACAGCAGTGGGGATCTGTGCTTTCCCAGAGACGCAACATCTCATGGCGCTCGGCCGCGGCAGAGCCTCTTGCCGAAAAGGCAAACGTCCGGCTCCTTCTCCCACAAGGAAGGGCCCAGCCCTGAAAGCTCTTGCTGCTCTTCACGGTGCCTTGGCGCCCTATCTACAGGCACAACAGCAGTGGGGATCTGTGCTTTCCCAGAGACGCAACATCTCATGGCGCTCGGCCGCGGCAGAGCCTCTTGCCGAAAAGGCAAACGTCCGGCTCCTTCTCCCACAAGGAAGGGCCCAGCCCTGAAAGCTGTTGCTGCTCTTCACCTACCCTTGGCGCCCTTCCTACAGGCACAACAGCAGTGGGGATCTGTGCTTTCCCAGAGACGCAACATCTCATGGCGCTCGGCAGCGGCAGAGCCTCTTGCCGAAAAGGCAAACGTCCGGCTCCTTCTCCCACAAGGAAGGGCCCAGCCCTGAAAGCTCTTGCTGCTCTTCACGGTGCCTTGGCGCCCTACCTACAGGCACAACAGCACTGGGGATCTGTGCTTTCCCAGAGACGCAAGATCTCATGGCGCTCGGCCGCGGCAGAGCCTCTTGCCGAAAAGGCAAACGTCCGGCTCCTTCTCCCACAAGGAAGGGCCCAGCCCTGAAAGCTCTTGCTGCTCTTCACGGTGCCTTGGCGCCCTACCTACAGGCACAACAGCAGTGGGGATCTGTGCTTTCCCAGAGACGCAACATCTCATGGCGCTCGGCAGCGGCAGAGCCTCTTGCCGAAAAGGCAAACGTCCGGCTCCTTCTCCCACAAGGAAGGGCCCAGCCCTGAAAGCTCTTGCTGCTCTTCACGGTGCCTTGGCGCCCTACCTACAGGCACAACAGCACTGGGGATCTGTGCTTTCCCAGAGACGCAAGATCTCATGGCGCTCGGCCGCGGCAGAGCCTCTTGCCGAAAAGGCAAACGTCCGGCTCCTTCTCCCACAAGGAAGGGCCCAGCCCTGAAAGCTCTTGCTGCTCTTCACGGTGCCTTGGCGCCCTACCTACAGGCACAACAGCAGTGGGGATCTGTGCTTTCCCAGAGACGCAACATCTCATGGCGCTCGGCCGCGGCAGAGCCTCTTGCCGAAAAGGCAAACGTCCGGCTCCTTCTCCCACAAGGAAGGGCCCAGCCCTGAAAGCTCTTGCTGCTCTTCACGGTACCTTGGCGCCCTACCTACAGGCACAACAGCACTGGGGATCTGTGCTTTCCCAGAGAAGCAAGATCTCATGGCGCTCGGCCGCGGCAGAGCCTCTTGCCGAAAAGGCAAACGTCCGGCTCCTTCTCCCACAAGGAAGGGCCCAGCCCTGAAAGCTCTTGCTGCTCTTCACCTACCCTTGGCGCCCTACATACAGGCACAACAGCAGTGGGGATCTGTGCTTTCCCAGATACACAAGATCTCATGGCGCTCGGCCGCGGCAGAGCCTCTTGCCGAAAAGGCAAACGTCCGGCTCCTTCTGCCACAAGGAAGGGCCCAGCCCTGAAAGCTCTTGCTGCTCTTCACGGTGCCTTGGCGCCCTATCTACAGGCACAACAGCAGTGGGGATCTGTGCTTTCCCAGAGACGCAACATCTCATGGCGCTCGGCCGCGGCAGAGCCTCTTGCCGAAAAGGCAAACGTCCGGCTCCTTCTCCCACAAGGAAGGGCCCAGCCCTGAAAGCTCTTGCTGCTCTTCATGGTGCCTTGGCGCCCTACCTACAGGCACAACAGCAGTGGGGATCTGTGCTTTCCCAGAGATGCAACATCTCATGGCGCTCGGCCGCGACAGAGCCTCTTGCCGAAAAGGCAAACCTCCGGCTCCTTCTCCCACAAGGAAGGGCCCAGCCCTGAAAGCTGTTGTTGCTCTTCACGGTGCCTTGGCGCCCTATCTACAGGCACAACAGCACTGGGGATCTGTGCTTTCCCAGAGACGCAAGATCTCATGGCGCTCGGCCGCGGCAGAGCCTCTTGCCGAAAAGGCAAACGTCCGGCTCCTTCTCCCACAAGGAAGGGCCCAGCCCTGAAAGCTCTTGCTGCTCTTCACGGTGCCTTGGCGCCCTACCTACAGGCACAACAGCAGTGGGGATCTGTGCTTTCCCAGAGACGCAACATCTCATGGCGCTCGGCCGCGGCAGAGCCTCTTGCCGAAAAGGCAAACGTCCGGCTCCTTCTCCCACAAGGAAGGGCCCAGCCCTGAAAGCTCTTGCTGCTCTTCACGGTGCCTTGGCGCCCTATCTACAGGCACAACAGCACTGGGGATCGTGCTTTCCCAGAGACGTAAGATCTCATGGTGCTCGGCCGCGGCAGAGCCTCTTGCCGAAAAGGCAAACGTCCGGCTCCTTCTCCCACAAGGAAGGGCTCAGCCCTGAAAGCTGTTGCTGCTCTTCACGGTGCCTTGGCGCCCTATCTACAGGCACAACAGCACTGGGGATCTGTGCTTTCCCAGAGACGCAACATCTCATGGCGCTCGGCCGCGGCAGAGCCTCTTGCCGAAAAGGCAAACGTCCGGCTCCTTCTCCCACAAGGAAGGGCCCAGCCCTGAAAGCTGTTGCTGCTCTTCACGGTGCCTTGGCACCCTACCTACAGGCACAACAGCAGTGGGGATCTGTGCTTTCCCAGAGACGCAACATCTCATGGCGCTCGGCCGCGGCAGAGCCTCTTGCCGAAAAGGCAAACGTCCGGCTCATTCTCCCACAAGGAAGGGCCCAGCCCTGAAAGCTGTTGCTGCTCTTCACCTACACTTTGCGCCCTACCTACAGGCACAACAGCAGTGGGGATCTGTGCTTTCCCAGAGACGCAACATCTCATGGCGCTCAGCCGCGGCAGAGCCTCTTGCCGAAAAGGCAAACGTCCGGCTCCTTCTCCCACAGGGAAGGGCCCAGCCCTGAAAGCTCTTGCTGCTCTTCACGGTGTCTTGGCGCCCTATCTACAGGCACAACAGCACTGGGGATCTGTGCTTTCCCAGAGACGCAACATCTCATGGCGCTCGGCCGCGACAGAGCCTCTTGCCGAAAAGGCAAACGTCCGGCTCCTTCTCCCACAAGGAGGGGCCCAGCCCTGAAAGCTCTTGCTGCTCTTCACGGTGCCTTGGTGCCCTATCTACAGGCACAACAGCAGTGGGGATCTGTGCTTTCCCAGAGACGCAACATCTCATGGCGCTCGGCAGCTGCAGAGCCTCTTGCCGAAAAGGCAAACGTCCGGCTCCTTCTCCCACAAGGAAGGGCCCAGCCCTGAAAGCTCTTGCTGCTCTTCACGGTGCCTTGGCGCCCTATCTACAGGCACAACAGCACTGGGGATCTGTGCTTTCCCAGAGACGCAACATCTCATGGCGCTCGGCCGCGACAGAGCCTCTTGCCGAAAAGGCAAACGTCCGGCTCCTTCTCCCACAAGGAGGGGCCCAGCCCTGAAAGCTCTTGCTGCTCTTCACGGTGCCTTGGTGCCCTATCTACAGGCACAACAGCAGTGGGGATCTGTGCTTTCCCAGAGACGCAACATCTCATGGCGCTCGGCAGCGGCAGAGCCTCTTGCCGAAAAGGCAAACGTCCGGCTCCTTCTCCCACAAGGAAGGGCCCAGCCCTGAAAGCTCTTGCTGCTCTTCACGGTGCCTTGGCGCCCTATCTACAGGCACAACAGCAGTGGGGATCTGTGCTTTCCCAGAGACGCAACATCTCATGGCGCTCGGCCGCGACAGAGCCTCTTGCCGAAAAGGCAAACGTCCGGCTCATTCTCCCACAAGGAAGGGCCCAGCCCTGAAAGCTCTTGCTGCTCTTCACGGTGCCTTGGCGCCCTATCTACAGGCACAACAGCACTGGGATCTGTGCTTTCCCAGAGACGCAAGAGCTCATGGCGCTCGGCCGCGGCAGAGCCTCTTGCCGAAAAGGCAAACGTCCGGCTCCTTCTCCCACAAGGAAGGGCCCAGCCCTGAAAGCTCTTGCTGCTCTTCACCTACCCTTGGCGCCCTACCTACAGGCACAACAGCACTGGGGATCTGTGCTTTCCCAGAGACGCAACATCTCATGGCGCTCGGCCGCGGCAGAGCCTCTTGCGAAAAGGCAAACATCCGGCTCCTTCTCCCACAAGGAAGGGCCCAGCCCTGAAAGCTCTTGCTGCTCTTCACGGTGCCTTGGCGCCCTATCTACAGGCACAACAGCACTGGGGATCTGTGCTTTCCCAGAGACGCAAGAGCTCATGGTGCTCGGCCGCGGCAGAGCCTCTTGCCGAAAAGGCAAACGTCCGGCTCCTTCTCCCACAAGGAAGGGCTCAGCCCTGAAAGCTGTTGCTGCTCTTCACGGTGCCTTGGCGCCCTATCTACAGGCACAACAGCAGTGGGGATCTGTGCTTTCCCAGAGACGCAACATCTCATGGCGCTCGGCCGCGGCAGAGCCTCTTGCCGAAAAGGCAAACGTCCGGCTCCTTCTCCCACAAGGAAGGGCCCAGCCCTGAAAGCTGTTGCTGCTCTTCACGGTGCCTTGGCACCCTACCTACAGGCACAACAGCAGTGGGGATCTGTGCTTTCCCAGAGATGCAACATCTCATGGCGCTCGGCCGCGGCAGAGCCTCTTGCCGAAAAGGCAAACGTCCGGCTCATTCTCCCACAAGGAAGGGCCCAGCCCTGAAAGCTCTTGCTGCTCTTCACCTACACTTTGCGCCCTACCTACAGGCACAACAGCAGTGGGGATCTGTGCTTTCCCAGAGACGCAACATCTCATGGCGCTCAGCCGCGGCAGAGCCTCTTGCCGAAAAGGCAAACGTCCGGCTCCTTCTCCCACAGGGAAGGGCCCAGCCCTGAAAGCTCTTGCTGTTCTTCACGGTGTCTTGGCGCCCTATCTACAGGCACAACAGCACTGGGGATCTGTGCTTTCCCAGAGACGCAACATCTCATGGCGCTCGGCCGCGGCAGAGCCTCTTGCCGAAAAGGCAAACGTCCGGCTCCTTCTCCCACAAGGAAGGGCCCAGCCCTGAAAGCTCTTGCTGCTCTTCACGGTGCCTTGGCACCCTACCTACAGGCACAACAGCAGTGGGGATCTGTGCTTTCCCAGAGATGCAACATCTCATGGCGCTCGGCCGCGGCAGAGCCTCTTGCCGAAAAGGCAAACGTCCGGCTCATTCTCCCACAAGGAAGGGCCCAGCCCTGAAAGCTGTTGCTGCTCTTCACCTACACTTTGCGCCCTACCTACAGGCACAACAGCAGTGGGGATCTGTGCTTTCCCAGAGACGCAACATCTCATGGCGCTCAGCCGCGGCAGAGCCTCTTGCCGAAAAGGCAAACGTCCGGCTCCTTCTCCCACAGGGAAGGGCCCAGCCCTGAAAGCTCTTGCTGCTCTTCACGGTGTCTTGGCGCCCTATCTACAGGCACAACAGCAGTGGGGATCTGTGCTTTCCCAGAGACGCAACATCTCATGGCGCTCGGCCGCGACAGAGCCTCTTGCCGAAAAGGCAAACGTCCGGCTCCTTCTCCCACAAGGAGGGGCCCAGCCCTGAAAGCTCTTGCTGCTCTTCACGGTGCCTTGGTGCCCTATCTACAGGCACAACAGCAGTGGGGATCTGTGCTTTCCCAGAGACGCAACATCTCATGGCGCTCGGCAGCTGCAGAGCCTCTTGCCGAAAAGGCAAACGTCCGGCTCCTTCTCCCACAAGGAAGGGCCCAGCCCTGAAAGCTGTTGCTGCTCTTCACGGTGCCTTGGCGCCCTATCTACAGGCACAACAGCAGTGGGGATCTGTGCTTTCCCAGAGACGCAACATCTCATGGCGCTCGGCCGCGGCAGAGCCTCTTGCCGAAAAGGCAAACGTCCGGCTCCTTCTCCCACAAGGAAGGGCCCAGCCCTGAAAGCTCTTGCTGCTCTTCACGGTGCCTTGGCGCCCTATCTACAGGCACAACAGCACTGGGGATCTGTGCTTTCCCAGAGACGCAACATATCATGGCGCTCGGCCGCGGCAGAGCCTCTTGCCGAAAAGGCAAACGTCCGGCTCCTTCTCCCACAAGGAAGGGCCCAGCCCTGAAAGCTCTTGCTGCTCTTCACGGTGCCTTGGCGCCCTATCTACAGGCACAACAGCAGTGGGGATCTGTGCTTTCCCAGAGACGCAACATCTCATGGCGCTCGGCCGCGGCAGAGCCTCTTGCCGAAAAGGCAAACGTCCGGCTCCTTCTCCCACAAGGAAGGGCCCAGCCCTGAAAGCTCTTGCTGCTCTTCATGGTGCCTTGGCGCCCTACCTACAGGCACAACAGCAGTGGGGATCTGTGCTTTCCCAGAGACGCAACATCTCATGGCGCTCGGCCGCGACAGAGCCTCTTGCCGAAAAGGCAAACGTCCGGCTCCTTCTCCCACAAGGAAGGGCCCAGCCCTGAAAGCTCTTGCTGCTCTTCACGGTGCCTTGGCGCCCTATCTACAGGCAAAACAGCACTGGGGATCTGTGCTTTCCCAGAGACGCAAGAGCTCATGGTGCTCGGCCGCGGCAGAGCCTCTTGCCGAAAAGGCAAACGTCCGGCTCCTTCTCCCACAAGGAAGGGCTCAGCCCTGAAAGCTGTTGCTGCTCTTCACGGTGCCTTGGCGCCCTATCTACAGGCACAACAGCACTGGGGATCTGTGCTTTCCCAGAGACGCAAGATCTCATGGCGCTCGGCCGCGGCAGAGCCTCTTGCCGAAAAGGCAAACGTCCGGCTCCTTCTCCCACAAGGAAGGGCCCAGCCCTGAAAGCTGTTGCTGCTCTTCACGGTGCCTTGGCACCCTACCTACAGGCACAACAGCAGTGGGGATCTGTGCTTTCCCAGAGACGCAACATCTCATGGCGCTCGGCCGCGGCAGAGCCTCTTGCCGAAAAGGCAAACGTCCGGCTCCTTCTCCCACAAGGAAGGGCCCAGCCCTGAAAGCTGTTGCTGCTCTTCACCTACACTTTGCGCCCTACCTACAGGCACAACAGCAGTGGGGATCTGTGCTTTCCCAGAGACGCAACATCTCATGGCGCTCAGCCGCGGCAGAGCCTCTTGCCGAAAAGGCAAACGTCCGGCTCCTTCTCCCACAGGGAAGGGCCCAGCCCTGAAAGCTCTTGCTGCTCTTCACGGTGTCTTGGCGCCCTATCTACAGGCACAACAGCAGTGGGGATCTGTGCTTTCCCAGAGACGCAACATCTCATGGCGCTCGGCAGCGGCAGAGCCTCTTGCCGAAAAGGCAAACGTCCGGCTCCTTCTCCCACAAGGAAGGGCCCAGCCCTGAAAGCTCTTGCTGCTCTTCACGGTGCCTTGGCGCCCTATCTACAGGCACAACAGCAGTGGGGATCTGTGCTTTCCCAGAGACGCAACGTCTCATGGCGCTCGGCCGCGGCAGAGCCTCTTGCCGAAAAGGCAAACGTCCGGCTCCTTCTCCCACAAGGAAGGGCCCAGCCCTGAAAGCTCTTGCTGCTCTTCACGGTGCCTTGGCGCCCTATCTACAGGCACAACAGCAGTGGGGATCTGTGCTTTCCCAGAGACGCAACATATCATGGCGCTCGGCCGCGGCAGAGCCTCTTGCCGAAAAGGCAAACGTCCGGCTCCTTCTGCCACAAGGAAGGGCCCAGCCCTGAAAGCTCTTGCTGCTCTTCACGGTGCCTTGGTGCCCTACCTACAGGCACAACAGCAGTGGGGATCTGTGCTTTCCCAGAGACGCAACATCTCATGGCGCTCGGCCGCGGCAGAGCCTCTTGCCGAAAAGGCAAACGTCCGGCTCCTTCTCCCACAAGGAAGGGCCCAGCCCTGAAAGCTCTTGCTGCTCTTCACGGTGCCTTGGCGCCCTACCTACAGGCACAACAGCAGTGGGGATCTGTGCTTTCCCAGAGACGCAACATCTCATGGCGCTCGGCCGCGGCAGAGCCTCTTGCCGAAAAGGCAAACGTCCGGCTCCTTCTCCCACAGGGAAGGGCCCAGCCCTGAAAGCTCTTGCTGCTCTTCACGGTGCCTTGGCGCCCTATCTACAGGCACAACAGCAGTGGGGATCTGTGCTTTCCCAGAGACGCAACATCTCATGGCGCTCGGCCGCGACAGAGCCTCTTGCCGAAAAGGCAAACGTCCGGCTCCTTCTCCCACAAGGAGGGGCCCAGCCCTGAAAGCTCTTGCTGCTCTTCACGGTGCCTTGGTGCCCTACCTACAGGCACAACAGCACTGGGGATCTGTGCTTTCCCAGAGACGCAACATCTCATGGCGCTCGGCCGCGGCAGAGCCTCTTGCCGAAAAGGCAAACGTCCGGCTCCTTCTCCCACAAGGAAGGGCCCAGCCCTGAAAGCTCTTGCTGCTCTTCACGGTGCCTTGGCGCCCTACCTACAGGCACAACCGCACTGGGGATCTGTGCTTTCCCAGAGACGCAACATCTCATGGCGCTCGGCCGCGGCAGAGCCTCTTGCCGAAAAGGCAAACGTCCGGCTCCTTCTCCCACAAGGAAGGGCCCAGCCCTGAAAGCTCTTGCTGCTCTTCACGGTGCCTTGGCGCCCTACCTACAGGCACAACAGCACTGGGGATCTGTGCTTTCCCAGAGACGCAAGATCTCATGGCGCTCGGCCGCGACAGAGCCTCTTGCCGAAAAGGCAAACCTCCGGCTCCTTCTCCCACAAGGAAGGGCCCAGCCCTGAAAGCTCTTGCTGCTCTTCACGGTGCCTTGGCGCCCTATCTACAGGCACAACAGCACTGGGGATCTGTGCTTTCCCAGAGACGCAAGAGCTCATGGCGCTCGGCCGCGGCAGAGCCTCTTGCCGAAAAGGCAAACGTCCGGCTCCTTCTCCCACAGGGAAGGGCCCAGCCCTGAAAGCTCTTGCTGCTCTTCACGGTGCCTTGGCGCCCTATCTACAGGCACAACAGCACTGGGGATCTGTGCTTTCCCAGAGACGCAACATCTCATGGCGCTCAGCCGCGGCAGAGCCTCTTGCCGAAAAGGCAAACGTCCGGCTCCTTCTCCCACAGGGAAGGGCCCAGCCCTGAAAGCTCTTGCTGCTCTTCACGGTGCCTTGGCGCCCTATCTACAGGCACAACAGCAGTGGGGATCTGTGCTTTCCCAGAGACGCAACATCTCATGGCGCTCGGCCGCGACAGAGCCTCTTGCCGAAAAGGCAAACGTCCGGCTCCTTCTCCCACAAGGAAGGGCCCAGCCCTGAAAGCTCTTGCTGCTCTTCACGGTGCCTTGGTGCCCTATCTACAGGGACAACAGCACTGGGGATCTGTGCTTTCCCAGAGACGCAACATCTCATGGCGCTCGGCCAAGGCAGAGCCTCTTGCCGAAAAGGCAAACGTCCGGCTCCTTCTCCCACAAGGAAGGGCCCAGCCCTGAAAGCTCTTGCTGCTCTTCACGGTGCCTTGGCGCCCTACCTACAGGCACAACAGCAGTGGGGATCTGTGCTTTCCCAGAGACGCAACATCTCATGGCGCTCGGCCGCGGCAGAGCCTCTTGCCGAAAAGGCAAACGTCCGGCTCCTTCTCCCACAAGGAAGGGCCCAGCCCTGAAAGCTCTTGCTGCTCTTCACGGTGCCTTGGCGCCCTATCTACAGGGACAACAGCACTGGGGATCTGTGCTTTCCCAGAGACGCAACATCTCATGGCGCTCGGCAGCTGCAGAGCCTCTTGCCGAAAAGGCAAACGTCCGGCTCCTTCTCCCACAAGGAAGGGCCCAGCCCTGAAAGCTGTTGCTGCTCTTCACGGTGCCTTGGCGCCCTTTCTACAGGCACAACAGCACTGGGGATCTGTGCTTTCCCAGAGACACAACATCTCATGGCGCTCGGCCGCGGCAGAGCCTCTTGCCGAAAAGGCAAACGTCCGGCTCCTTCTCCCACAAGGAAGGGCCCAGCCCTGAAAGCTCTTGCTGCTCTTCACGGTGCCTTGGCGCCCTATCTACAGGCACAACAGCAGTGGGGATCTGTGCTTTCCCAGAGACGCAACATCTCATGGCGCTCGGCCGCGGCAGAGCCTCTTGCCGAAAAGGCAAACGTCCGGCTCCTTCTCCCACAAGGAAGGGCCCAGCCCTGAAAGCTCTTGCTGCTCTTCACGGTGCCTTGGCGCCCTATCTACAGGCACAACAGCACTGGGGATCTGTGCTTTCCCAGAGACGCAAGAGCTCATGGCGCTCGGCCGCGGCAGAGCCTCTTGCCGAAAAGGCAAACGTCCGGCTCCTTCTCCCACAAGGAAGGGCCCAGCCCTGAAAGCTCTTGCTGCTCTTCACGGTGCCTTGGCACCCTACCTACAGGCACAACAGCAGTGGGGATCTGTGCTTTCCCAGAGACGCAACATCTCATGGCGCTCGGCCGCGGCAGAGCCTCTTGCCGAAAAGGCAAACGTCCGGCTCATTCTCCCACAAGGAAGGGCCCAGCCCTGAAAGCTGTTGCTGCTCTTCACCTACACTTTGCGCCCTACCTACAGGCACAACAGCAGTGGGGATCTGTGCTTTCCCAGAGACGCAACATCTCATGGCGCTCAGCCGCGGCAGAGCCTCTTGCCGAAAAGGCAAACGTCCGGCTCCTTCTCCCACAGGGAAGGGCCCAGCCCTGAAAGCTCTTGCTGCTCTTCACGGTGTCTTGGTGCCCTATCTACAGGCACAACAGCAGTGGGGATCTGTGCTTTCCCAGAGACGCAACATCTCATGGCGCTCGGCCGCGACAGAGCCTCTTGCCGAAAAGGCAAACGTCCGGCTCCTTCTCCCACAAGGAAGGGCCCAGCCCTGAAAGCTCTTGCTGCTCTTCACGGTGCCTTGGCGCCCTATCTACAGGCACAACAGCAGTGGGGATCTGTGCTTTCCCAGAGACGCAACATCTCATGGCGCTCGGCAGCGGCAGAGCCTCTTGCCGAAAAGGCAAACGTCCGGCTCCTTCTCCCACAAGGAAGGGCCCAGCCCTGAAAGCTCTTGCTGCTCTTCACGGTGCCTTGGCGCCCTATCTACAGGCACAACAGCAGTGGGGATCTGTGCTTTCCCAGAGACGCAACATCTCATGGCGCTCGGCCGCGGCAGAGCCTCTTGCCGAAAAGGCAAACGTCCGGCTCCTTCTCCCACAAGGAAGGGCCCAGCCCTGAAAGCTCTTGCTGCTCTTCACGGTGCCTTGGCGCCCTATCTACAGGCACAACAGCAGTGGGGATCTGTGCTTTCCCAGAGACGCAAGATCTCATGGCGCTCGGCCGCGGCAGAGCCTCTTGCCGAAAAGGCAAACGTCCGGCTCCTTCTCCCACAAGGAAGGGCCCAGCCCTGAAAGCTCTTGCTGCTCTTCACGGTGCCTTGGCGCCCTACCTACAGGCACAACAGCAGTGGGGATCTGTGCTTTCCCAGAGACGCAACATCTCATGGCGCTCGGCCGCGGCAGAGCCTCTTGCCGAAAAGGCAAACGTCCGGCTCCTTCTGCCACAAGGAAGGGCCCAGCCCTGAAAGCTCTTGCTGCTCTTCACGGTGCCTTGGCGCCCTACCTACAGGCACAACAGCACTGGGGATCTGTGCTTTCCCAGAGACGCAACATCTCATGGCGCTCGGCCGCGACAGAGCCTCTTGCCGAAAAGGCAAACGTCCGGCTCCTTCTCCCACAAGGAAGGGCCCAGCCCTGAAAGCTCTTGCTGCTCTTCACCTACCCTTGGCGCCCTACTTACAGGCACAACAGCACTGGGGATCTGTGCTTTCCCAGAGACGCAACATCTCATGGCGCTCGGCCGCGGCAGAGCCTCTTGCGAAAAGGCAAACATCCGGCTCCTTCTCCCACAAGGAAGGGCCCAGCCCTGAAAGCTCTTGCTGCTCTTCACAGTGCCTTGGCGCCCTATCTACAGGCACAACAGCAGTGGGGATCTGTGCTTTCCCAGAGACGCAACATCTCATGGCGCTCGGCCGCGGCAGAGCCTCTTGCCGAAAAGGCAAACGTCCGGCTCATTCTCCCACAAGGAAGGGCCCAGCCCTGAAAGCTCTTGCTGCTCTTCACGGTGCCTTGGCGCCCTACCTACAGGCACAACAGCACTGGGGATCTGTGCTTTCCCAGAGACGCAACATCTCATGGCGCTCGGCCGCGACAGAGCCTCTTGCCGAAAAGGCAAACCTCCGGCTCCTTCTCCCACAAGGAAGGGCCCAGCCCTGAAAGCTCTTGCTGCTCTTCACGGTGCCTTGGCGCCCTATCTACAGGCACAACAGCAGTGGGGATCTGTGCTTTCCCAGAGACGCAACATCTCATGGCGCTCGGCCGCGGCAGAGCCTCTTGCCGAAAAGGCAAACGTCCGGCTCCTTCTCCCACAAGGAAGGGCCCAGCCCTGAAAGCTCTTGCTGCTCTTCACGGTGCCTTGGCGCCCTATCTACAGGCACAACAGCACTGGGGATCTGTGCTTTCCCAGAGACGCAACATCTCATGGCGCTCGGCCGCGGCAGAGCCTCTTGCCGAAAAGGCAAACGTCCGGCTCCTTCTCCCACAGGGAAGGGCCCAGCCCTGAAAGCTCTTGCTGCTCTTCACGGTGCCTTGGCGCCCTATCTACAGGCACAACAGCACTGGGGATCTGTGCTTTCCCAGAGACGCAACATCTCATGGCGCTCGGCCGCGACAGAGCCTCTTGCCGAAAAGGCAAACGTCCGGCTCCTTCTCCCACAAGGAGGGGCCCAGCCCTGAAAGCTCTTGCTGCTCTTCACGGTGCCTTGGTGCCCTATCTACAGGGACAACAGCACTGGGGATCTGTGCTTTCCCAGAGACGCAACATCTCATGGCGCTCGGCCGCGGCAGAGCCTCTTGCCGAAAAGGCAAACGTCCGGCTCCTTCTCCCACAAGGAAGGGCCCAGCCCTGAAAGCTCTTGCTGCTCTTCACGGTGCCTTGGCGCCCTACCTACAGGCACAACCGCACTGGGGATCTGTGCTTTCCCAGAGACGCAACATCTCATGGCGCTCGGCCGCGGCAGAGCCTCTTGCCGAAAAGGCAAACCTCCGGCTCCTTCTCCCACAAGGAAGGGCCCAGCCCTGAAAGCTCTTGCTGCTCTTCACGGTGCCTTGGCGCCCTACCTACAGGCACAACAGCACTGGGGATCTGTGCTTTCCCAGAGACGCAAGATCTCATGGCGCTCGGCCGCGACAGAGCCTCTTGCCGAAAAGGCAAACCTCCGGCTCCTTCTCCCACAAGGAAGGGCCCAGCCCTGAAAGCTCTTGCTGCTCTTCACCTACCCTTGGCGCCCTATCTACAGGCACAACAGCACTGGGGATCTGTGCTTTCCCAGAGACGCAAGAGCTCATGGCGCTCGGCCGCGGCAGAGCCTCTTGCCGAAAAGGCAAACGTCCGGCTCCTTCTCCCACAAGGAAGGGCCCAGCCCTGAAAGCTCTTGCTGCTCTTCACGGTGCCTTGGCGCCCTATCTACAGGCACAACAGCACTGGGGATCTGTGCTTTCCCAGAGACGCAACATCTCATGGCGCTCGGCCGCGGCAGAGCCTCTTGCCGAAAAGGCAAACGTCCGGCTCCTTCTCCCACAGGGAAGGGCCCAGCCCTGAAAGCTCTTGCTGCTCTTCACGGTGCCTTGGCGCCCTATCTACAGGCACAACAGCAGTGGGGATCTGTGCTTTCCCAGAGACGCAACATCTCATGGCGCTCGGCCGCGACAGAGCCTCTTGCCGAAAAGGCAAACGTCCGGCTCCTTCTCCCACAAGGAGGGGCCCAGCCCTGAAAGCTCTTGCTGCTCTTCACGGTGCCTTGGTGCCCTACCTACAGGCACAACAGCACTGGGGATCTGTGCTTTCCCAGAGACGCAACATCTCATGGCGCTCGGCCGCGGCAGAGCCTCTTGCCGAAAAGGCAAACGTCCGGCTCCTTCTCCCACAAGGAAGGGCCCAGCCCTGAAAGCTCTTGCTGCTCTTCACGGTGCCTTGGCGCCCTACCTACAGGCACAACCGCACTGGGGATCTGTGCTTTCCCAGAGACGCAACATCTCATGGCGCTCGGCCGCGGCAGAGCCTCTTGCCGAAAAGGCAAACGTCCGGCTCCTTCTCCCACAAGGAAGGGCCCAGCCCTGAAAGCTCTTGCTGCTCTTCACGGTGCCTTGGCGCCCTACCTACAGGCACAACAGCACTGGGGATCTGTGCTTTCCCAGAGACGCAAGATCTCATGGCGCTCGGCCGCGACAGAGCCTCTTGCCGAAAAGGCAAACCTCCGGCTCCTTCTCCCACAAGGAAGGGCCCAGCCCTGAAAGCTCTTGCTGCTCTTCACGGTGCCTTGGCGCCCTATCTACAGGCACAACAGCACTGGGGATCTGTGCTTTCCCAGAGACGCAAGAGCTCATGGCGCTCGGCCGCGGCAGAGCCTCTTGCCGAAAAGGCAAACGTCCGGCTCCTTCTCCCACAGGGAAGGGCCCAGCCCTGAAAGCTCTTGCTGCTCTTCACGGTGCCTTGGCGCCCTATCTACAGGCACAACAGCACTGGGGATCTGTGCTTTCCCAGAGACGCAACATCTCATGGCGCTCAGCCGCGGCAGAGCCTCTTGCCGAAAAGGCAAACGTCCGGCTCCTTCTCCCACAGGGAAGGGCCCAGCCCTGAAAGCTCTTGCTGCTCTTCACGGTGCCTTGGCGCCCTATCTACAGGCACAACAGCAGTGGGGATCTGTGCTTTCCCAGAGACGCAACATCTCATGGCGCTCGGCCGCGACAGAGCCTCTTGCCGAAAAGGCAAACGTCCGGCTCCTTCTCCCACAAGGAAGGGCCCAGCCCTGAAAGCTCTTGCTGCTCTTCACGGTGCCTTGGTGCCCTATCTACAGGGACAACAGCACTGGGGATCTGTGCTTTCCCAGAGACGCAACATCTCATGGCGCTCGGCCAAGGCAGAGCCTCTTGCCGAAAAGGCAAACGTCCGGCTCCTTCTCCCACAAGGAAGGGCCCAGCCCTGAAAGCTCTTGCTGCTCTTCACGGTGCCTTGGCGCCCTACCTACAGGCACAACAGCACTGGGGATCTGTGCTTTCCCAGAGACGCAACATCTCATGGCGCTCGGCCGCGGCAGAGCCTCTTGCCGAAAAGGCAAACGTCCGGCTCCTTCTCCCACAAGGAAGGGCCCAGCCCTGAAAGCTCTTGCTGCTCTTCACGGTGCCTTGGCGCCCTATCTACAGGGACAACAGCACTGGGGATCTGTGCTTTCCCAGAGACGCAACATCTCATGGCGCTCGGCAGCTGCAGAGCCTCTTGCCGAAAAGGCAAACGTCCGGCTCCTTCTCCCACAAGGAAGGGCCCAGCCCTGAAAGCTGTTGCTGCTCTTCACGGTGCCTTGGCGCCCTTTCTACAGGCACAACAGCACTGGGGATCTGTGCTTTCCCAGAGACACAACATCTCATGGCGCTCGGCCGCGGCAGAGCCTCTTGCCGAAAAGGCAAACGTCCGGCTCCTTCTCCCACAAGGAAGGGCCCAGCCCTGAAAGCTCTTGCTGCTCTTCACGGTGCCTTGGCGCCCTATCTACAGGCACAACAGCAGTGGGGATCTGTGCTTTCCCAGAGACGCAACATCTCATGGCGCTCGGCCGCGGCAGAGCCTCTTGCCGAAAAGGCAAACGTCCGGCTCCTTCTCCCACAAGGAAGGGCCCAGCCCTGAAAGCTCTTGCTGCTCTTCACGGTGCCTTGGCGCCCTATCTACAGGCACAACAGCACTGGGGATCTGTGCTTTCCCAGAGACGCAAGAGCTCATGGCGCTCGGCCGCGGCAGAGCCTCTTGCCGAAAAGGCAAACGTCCGGCTCCTTCTCCCACAAGGAAGGGCCCAGCCCTGAAAGCTCTTGCTGCTCTTCACGGTGCCTTGGCACCCTACCTACAGGCACAACAGCAGTGGGGATCTGTGCTTTCCCAGAGACGCAACATCTCATGGCGCTCGGCCGCGGCAGAGCCTCTTGCCGAAAAGGCAAACGTCCGGCTCATTCTCCCACAAGGAAGGGCCCAGCCCTGAAAGCTGTTGCTGCTCTTCACCTACACTTTGCGCCCTACCTACAGGCACAACAGCAGTGGGGATCTGTGCTTTCCCAGAGACGCAACATCTCATGGCGCTCAGCCGCGGCAGAGCCTCTTGCCGAAAAGGCAAACGTCCGGCTCCTTCTCCCACAGGGAAGGGCCCAGCCCTGAAAGCTCTTGCTGCTCTTCACGGTGTCTTGGTGCCCTATCTACAGGCACAACAGCAGTGGGGATCTGTGCTTTCCCAGAGACGCAACATCTCATGGCGCTCGGCCGCGACAGAGCCTCTTGCCGAAAAGGCAAACGTCCGGCTCCTTCTCCCACAAGGAAGGGCCCAGCCCTGAAAGCTCTTGCTGCTCTTCACGGTGCCTTGGCGCCCTATCTACAGGCACAACAGCAGTGGGGATCTGTGCTTTCCCAGAGACGCAACATCTCATGGCGCTCGGCAGCGGCAGAGCCTCTTGCCGAAAAGGCAAACGTCCGGCTCCTTCTCCCACAAGGAAGGGCCCAGCCCTGAAAGCTCTTGCTGCTCTTCACGGTGCCTTGGCGCCCTATCTACAGGCACAACAGCAGTGGGGATCTGTGCTTTCCCAGAGACGCAACATCTCATGGCGCTCGGCCGCGGCAGAGCCTCTTGCCGAAAAGGCAAACGTCCGGCTCCTTCTCCCACAAGGAAGGGCCCAGCCCTGAAAGCTCTTGCTGCTCTTCACGGTGCCTTGGCGCCCTATCTACAGGCACAACAGCAGTGGGGATCTGTGCTTTCCCAGAGACGCAAGATCTCATGGCGCTCGGCCGCGGCAGAGCCTCTTGCCGAAAAGGCAAACGTCCGGCTCCTTCTCCCACAAGGAAGGGCCCAGCCCTGAAAGCTCTTGCTGCTCTTCACGGTGCCTTGGCGCCCTACCTACAGGCACAACAGCAGTGGGGATCTGTGCTTTCCCAGAGACGCAACATCTCATGGCGCTCGGCCGCGGCAGAGCCTCTTGCCGAAAAGGCAAACGTCCGGCTCCTTCTGCCACAAGGAAGGGCCCAGCCCTGAAAGCTCTTGCTGCTCTTCACGGTGCCTTGGCGCCCTACCTACAGGCACAACAGCACTGGGGATCTGTGCTTTCCCAGAGACGCAACATCTCATGGCGCTCGGCCGCGACAGAGCCTCTTGCCGAAAAGGCAAACGTCCGGCTCCTTCTCCCACAAGGAAGGGCCCAGCCCTGAAAGCTCTTGCTGCTCTTCACCTACCCTTGGCGCCCTACTTACAGGCACAACAGCACTGGGGATCTGTGCTTTCCCAGAGACGCAACATCTCATGGCGCTCGGCCGCGGCAGAGCCTCTTGCGAAAAGGCAAACATCCGGCTCCTTCTCCCACAAGGAAGGGCCCAGCCCTGAAAGCTCTTGCTGCTCTTCACAGTGCCTTGGCGCCCTATCTACAGGCACAACAGCAGTGGGGATCTGTGCTTTCCCAGAGACGCAACATCTCATGGCGCTCGGCCGCGGCAGAGCCTCTTGCCGAAAAGGCAAACGTCCGGCTCATTCTCCCACAAGGAAGGGCCCAGCCCTGAAAGCTCTTGCTGCTCTTCACGGTGCCTTGGCGCCCTACCTACAGGCACAACAGCACTGGGGATCTGTGCTTTCCCAGAGACGCAACATCTCATGGCGCTCGGCCGCGACAGAGCCTCTTGCCGAAAAGGCAAACCTCCGGCTCCTTCTCCCACAAGGAAGGGCCCAGCCCTGAAAGCTCTTGCTGCTCTTCACGGTGCCTTGGCGCCCTATCTACAGGCACAACAGCAGTGGGGATCTGTGCTTTCCCAGAGACGCAACATCTCATGGCGCTCGGCCGCGGCAGAGCCTCTTGCCGAAAAGGCAAACGTCCGGCTCCTTCTCCCACAAGGAAGGGCCCAGCCCTGAAAGCTCTTGCTGCTCTTCACGGTGCCTTGGCGCCCTATCTACAGGCACAACAGCACTGGGGATCTGTGCTTTCCCAGAGACGCAACATCTCATGGCGCTCGGCCGCGGCAGAGCCTCTTGCCGAAAAGGCAAACGTCCGGCTCCTTCTCCCACAGGGAAGGGCCCAGCCCTGAAAGCTCTTGCTGCTCTTCACGGTGCCTTGGCGCCCTATCTACAGGCACAACAGCACTGGGGATCTGTGCTTTCCCAGAGACGCAACATCTCATGGCGCTCGGCCGCGACAGAGCCTCTTGCCGAAAAGGCAAACGTCCGGCTCCTTCTCCCACAAGGAGGGGCCCAGCCCTGAAAGCTCTTGCTGCTCTTCACGGTGCCTTGGTGCCCTATCTACAGGGACAACAGCACTGGGGATCTGTGCTTTCCCAGAGACGCAACATCTCATGGCGCTCGGCCGCGGCAGAGCCTCTTGCCGAAAAGGCAAACGTCCGGCTCCTTCTCCCACAAGGAAGGGCCCAGCCCTGAAAGCTCTTGCTGCTCTTCACGGTGCCTTGGCGCCCTACCTACAGGCACAACCGCACTGGGGATCTGTGCTTTCCCAGAGACGCAACATCTCATGGCGCTCGGCCGCGGCAGAGCCTCTTGCCGAAAAGGCAAACCTCCGGCTCCTTCTCCCACAAGGAAGGGCCCAGCCCTGAAAGCTCTTGCTGCTCTTCACGGTGCCTTGGCGCCCTACCTACAGGCACAACAGCACTGGGGATCTGTGCTTTCCCAGAGACGCAACATCTCATGGCGCTCGGCCGCGGCAGAGCCTCTTGCCGAAAAGGCAAACGTCCGGCTCCTTCTCCCACAAGGAAGGGCCCAGCCCTGAAAGCTCTTGCTGCTCTTCACCTACCCTTGGCGCCCTATCTACAGGCACAACAGCACTGGGGATCTGTGCTTTCCCAGAGACGCAAGAGCTCATGGCGCTCGGCCGCGGCAGAGCCTCTTGCCGAAAAGGCAAACGTCCGGCTCCTTCTCCCACAAGGAAGGGCCCAGCCCTGAAAGCTCTTGCTGCTCTTCACGGTGCCTTGGCGCCCTATCTACAGGCACAACAGCACTGGGGATCTGTGCTTTCCCAGAGACGCAACATCTCATGGCGCTCAGCCGCGGCAGAGCCTCTTGCCGAAAAGGCAAACGTCCGGCTCCTTCTCCCACAGGGAAGGGCCCAGCCCTGAAAGCTCTTGCTGCTCTTCACGGTGCCTTGGCGCCCTATCTACAGGCACAACAGCAGTGGGGATCTGTGCTTTCCCAGAGACGCAAGCTCTCTTGGCGCTCGGACGCGACAGAGCCTCTTGCCGAAAAGGCAAACGTCCGGCTCCTTCTCCCACAAGGAGGGGCCCAGCCCTGAAAGCTCTTGCTGCTCTTCACGGTGCCTTGGTGCCCTATCTACAGGGACAACAGCACTGGGGATCTGTGCTTTCCCAGAGACGCAACATCTCATGGCGCTCGGCCGCGGCAGAGCCTCTTGCCGAAAAGGCAAACGTCCGGCTCCTTCTCCCACAAGGAAGGGCCCAGCCCTGAAAGCTCTTGCTGCTCTTCACGGTGCCTTGGCGCCCTACCTACAGGCACAACAGCAGTGGGGATCTGTGCTTTCCCAGAGACGCAACATCTCATGGCGCTCGGCCGCGGCAGAGCCTCTTGCCGAAAAGGCAAACGTCCGGCTCCTTCTCCCACAAGGAAGGGCCCAGCCCTGAAAGCTCTTGCTGCTCTTCACGGTGCCTTGGCGCCCTATCTACAGGCACAACAGCAGTGGGGATCTGTGCTTTCCCAGAGACGCAACATCTCATGGCGCTCGGCCGCGGCAGAGCCTCTTGCCGAAAAGGCAAACGTCCGGCTCCTTCTCCCACAAGGAAGGGCCCAGCCCTGAAAGTTCTTGCTGCTCTTCACGGTGCCTTGGCGCCCTATCTACAGGCACAACAGCAGTGGGGATCTGTGCTTTCCCAGAGACGCAAGATCTCTTGGTGCTCGGCCGCGGCAGAGCCTCTTGCCGAAAAGGCAAACGTCCGGCTCCTTCTCCCACAAGGAAGGGCCCAGCCCTGAAAGCTCTTGCTGCTCTTCACGGTGCCTTGGCGCCCTTTCTACAGGCACAACAGCACTGGGGATCTGTGCTTTCCCAGAGACGCAACATCTCATGGCGCTCGGCCGCGGCAGAGCCTCTTGCCGAAAAGGCAAACGTCCGGCTCCTTCTCCCACAAGGAAGGGCCCAGCCCTGAAAGCTCTTGATGCTCTTCACGGTGCCTTGGCGCCCTATCTACAGGCACAACAGCACTGGGGATCTGTGCTTTCCCAGAGACGCAACATCTCATGGCGCTCAGCCGCGGCAGAGCCTCTTGCCGAAAAGGCAAACGTCCGGCTCCTTCTCCCACAGGGAAGGGCCCAGCCCTGAAAGCTCTTGCTGCTCTTCACGGTGCCTTGGCGCCCTATCTACAGGCACAACAGCACTGGGGATCTGTGCTTTCCCAGAGACGCAACATCTCATGGCGCTCGGCCGCGACAGAGCCTCTTGCCGAAAAGGCAAACGTCCGGCTCCTTCTCCCACAAGGAGGGGCCCAGCCCTGAAAGCTCTTGCTGCTCTTCACGGTGCCTTGGTGCCCTATCTACAGGGACAACAGCACTGGGGATCTGTGCTTTCCCAGAGACGCAACATCTCATGGCGCTCGGCCGCGGCAGAGCCTCTTGCCGAAAAGGCAAACGTCCGGCTCCTTCTCCCACAAGGAAGGGCCCAGCCCTGAAAGCTCTTGCTGCTCTTCACGGTGCCTTGGCGCCCTACCTACAGGCACAACCGCACTGGGGATCTGTGCTTTCCCAGAGACGCAACATCTCATGGCGCTCGGCCGCGGCAGAGCCTCTTGCCGAAAAGGCAAACCTCCGGCTCCTTCTCCCACAAGGAAGGGCCCAGCCCTGAAAGCTCTTGCTGCTCTTCACGGTGCCTTGGCGCCCTACCTACAGGCACAACAGCACTGGGGATCTGTGCTTTCCCAGAGACGCAAGATCTCATGGCGATCGGCCGCGACAGAGCCTCTTGCCGAAAAGGCAAACGTCCGGCTCCTTCTCCCACAAGGAAGGGCCCAGCCCTGAAAGCTGTTGCTGCTCTTCACGGTGCCTTGGCGCCCTATCTACAGGCACAACAGCAGTGGGGATCTGTGCTTTCCCAGAGACGCAACATCTCATGGCGCTCGGCCGCGGCAGAGCCTCTTGCCGAAAAGGCAAACGTCCGGCTCCTTCTCCCACAAGGAAGGGCCCAGCCCTGAAAGCTCTTGCTGCTCTTCACGGTGCCTTGGCGCCCTATCTACAGGCACAACAGCACTGGGGATCTGTGCTTTCCCAGAGACGCAACATCTCATGGCGCTCAGCCGCGGCAGAGCCTCTTGCCGAAAAGGCAAACGTCCGGCTCCTTCTCCCACAGGGAAGGGCCCAGCCCTGAAAGCTCTTGCTGCTCTTCACGGTGCCTTGGCGCCCTATCTACAGGCACAACAGCAGTGGGGATCTGTGCTTTCCCAGAGACGCAAGCTCTCTTGGCGCTCGGACGCGACAGAGCCTCTTGCCGAAAAGGCAAACGTCCGGCTCCTTCTCCCACAAGGAGGGGCCCAGCCCTGAAAGCTCTTGCTGCTCTTCACGGTGCCTTGGTGCCCTATCTACAGGGACAACAGCACTGGGGATCTGTGCTTTCCCAGAGACGCAACATCTCATGGCGCTCGGCCGCGGCAGAGCCTCTTGCCGAAAAGGCAAACGTCCGGCTCCTTCTCCCACAAGGAAGGGCCCAGCCCTGAAAGCTCTTGCTGCTCTTCACGGTGCCTTGGCGCCCTACCTACAGGCACAACAGCAGTGGGGATCTGTGCTTTCCCAGAGACGCAACATCTCATGGCGCTCGGCCGCGGCAGAGCCTCTTGCCGAAAAGGCAAACGTCCGGCTCCTTCTCCCACAAGGAAGGGCCCAGCCCTGAAAGCTCTTGCTGCTCTTCACGGTGCCTTGGCGCCCTATCTACAGGGACAACAGCAGTGGGGATCTGTGCTTTCCCAGAGACGCAACATCTCATGGCGCTCGGCAGCGGCAGAGCCTCTTGCCGAAAAGGCAAACGTCCGGCTCCTTCTCCCACAAGGAAGGGCCCAGCCCTGAAAGTTCTTGCTGCTCTTCACGGTGCCTTGGCGCCCTATCTACAGGCACAACAGCAGTGGGGATCTGTGCTTTCCCAGAGACGCAAGATCTCTTGGTGCTCGGCCGCGGCAGAGCCTCTTGCCGAAAAGGCAAACGTCCGGCTCCTTCTCCCACAAGGAAGGGCCCAGCCCTGAAAGCTCTTGCTGCTCTTCACGGTGCCTTGGCGCCCTTTCTACAGGCACAACAGCACTGGGGATCTGTGCTTTCCCAGAGACGCAAGATCTCATGGCGCTCGGCCGCGGCAGAGCCTCTTGCCGAAAAGGCAAACGTCCGGCTCCTTCTCCCACAAGGAAGGGCCCAGCCCTGAAAGCTCTTGCTGCTCTTCACGGTGCCTTGGCGCCCTATCTACAGGCACAACAGCAGTGGGGATCTGTGCTTTCCCAGAGACGCAACATCTCATGGCGCTCGGCCGCGGCAGAGCCTCTTGCCGAAAAGGCAAACGTCCGGCTCCTTCTGCCACAAGGAAGGGCCCAGCCCTGAAAGCTCTTGCTGCTCTTCACGGTGCCTTGGCGCCCTATCTACAGGCACAACAGCACTGGGGATCTGTGCTTTCCTAGAGACGCAAGAGCTCATGGCGCTCGGCCGCGGCAGAGCCTCTTGCCGAAAAGGCAAACGTCCGGCTCCTTCTCCCACAAGGAAGGGCCCAGCCCTGAAAGCTCTTGCTGCTCTTCACGGTGCCTTGGCGCCCTATCTACAGGCACAACAGCACTGGGGATCTGTGCTTTCCCAGAGACGCAACATCTCATGGCGCTCGGCCGCGGCAGAGCCTCTTGCCGAAAAGGCAAACGTCCGGCTCCTTCTCCCACAAGGAAGGGCCCAGCCCTGAAAGCTCTTGCTGCTCTTCACGGTGCCTTGGCGCCCTACCTACAGGCACAACAGCACTGGGGATCTGTGCTTTCCCAGAGACGCAAGATCTCATGGCGCTCGGCCGCGACAGAGCCTCTTGCCGAAAAGGCAAACCTCCGGCTCCTTCTCCCACAAGGAAGGGCCCAGCCCTGAAAGCTCTTGCTGCTCTTCACGGTGCCTTGGCGCCCTATCTACAGGCACAACAGCACTGGGGATCTGTGCTTTCCCAGAGACGCAACATCTCATGGCGCTCGGCCGCGGCAGAGCCTCTTGCCGAAAAGGCAAACGTCCGGCTCATTCTCCCACAAGGAAGGGCCCAGCCCTGAAAGCTCTTGCTGCTCTTCACGGTGCCTTGGCGCCCTATCTACAGGCACAACAGCAGTGGGGATCTGTGCTTTCCCAGAGACGCAACATCTCATGGCGCTCGGCCGCGGCAGAGCCTCTTGCCGAAAAGGCAAACGTCCGGCTCCTTCTCCCACAAGGAAGGGCCCAGCCCTGAAAGCTCTTGCTGCTCTTCACGGTGCCTTGGCGCCCTATCTACAGGCACAACAGCACTGGGGATCTGTGCTTTCCTAGAGACGCAAGAGCTCATGGCGCTCGGCCGCGGCAGAGCCTCTTGCCGAAAAGGCAAACGTCCGGCTCCTTCTCCCACAAGGAAGGGCCCAGCCCTGAAAGCTCTTGCTGCTCTTCACGGTGCCTTGGCGCCCTATCTACAGGCACAACAGCACTGGGGATCTGTGCTTTCCCAGAGACGCAACATCTCATGGCGCTCGGCCGCGGCAGAGCCTCTTGCCGAAAAGGCAAACGTCCGGCTCCTTCTCCCACAAGGAAGGGCCCAGCCCTGAAAGCTCTTGCTGCTCTTCACGGTGCCTTGGCGCCCTACCTACAGGCACAACAGCAGTGGGGATCTGTGCTTTCCCAGAGACGCAACATCTCATGGCGCTCAGCCGCGGCAGAGCCTCTTGCCGAAAAGGCAAACGTCCGGCTCCTTCTCCCACAAGGAAGGGCCCAGCCCTGAAAGCTCTTGCTGCTCTTCACGGTGCCTTGGCGCCCTACCTACAGGCACAACAGCAGTGGGGATCTGTGCTTTCCCAGAGACGCAACATCTCATGGCGCTCGGCCGCGGCAGAGCCTCTTGCCGAAAAGGCAAACGTCCGGCTCCTTCTCCCACAAGGAAGGGCCCAGCCCTGAAAGCTCTTGCTGCTCTTCACGGTGCCTTGGCGCCCTACCTACAGGCACAACAGCACTGGGGATCTGTGCTTTCCCAGAGACGCAAGATCTCATGGCGCTCGGCCGCGACAGAGCCTCTTGCCGAAAAGGCAAACCTCCGGCTCCTTCTCCCACAAGGAAGGGCCCAGCCCTGAAAGCTCTTGCTGCTCTTCACGGTGCCTTGGCGCCCTATCTACAGGCACAACAGCAGTGGGGATCTGTGCTTTCCCAGAGACGCAACATCTCATGGCGCTCGGCCGCGGCAGAGCCTCTTGCCGAAAAGGCAAACGTCCGGCTCCTTCTCCCACAAGGAAGGGCCCAGCCCTGAAAGCTCTTGCTGCTCTTCACGGTGCCTTGGCGCCCTATCTACAGGCACAACAGCACTGGGGATCTGTGCTTTCCCAGAGACGCAACATCTCATGGCGCTCAGCCGCGGCAGAGCATCTTGCCGAAAAGGCAAACGTCCGGCTCTTTTTCCCACAGGGAAGGGCCCAGCCCTGAAAGCTCTTGCTGCTCTTCACGGTGCCTTGGCACCCTATCTACAGGCACAACAGCAGTGGGGATCTGTGCTTTCCCAGAGACGCAAGCTCTCTTGGCGCTCGGACGCGACAGAGCCTCTTGCCGAAAAGGCAAACGTCCGGCTCCTTCTCCCACAAGGAGGGGCCCAGCCCTGAAAGCTCTTGCTGCTCTTCACGGTGCCTTGGTGCCCTATCTACAGGGACAACAGCACTGGGGATCTGTGCTTTCCCAGAGACGCAACATCTCATGGCGCTCGGCCGCGGCAGAGCCTCTTGCCGAAAAGGCAAACGTCCGGCTCCTTCTCCCACAAGGAAGGGCCCAGCCCTGAAAGCTCTTGCTGCTCTTCACGGTGCCTTGGCGCCCTATCTACAGGCACAACAGCAGTGGGGATCTGTGCTTTCCCAGAGACGCAACATCTCATGGCGCTCGGCCGCGGCAGAGCCTCTTGCCGAAAAGGCAAACCTCCGGCTCCTTCTCCCACAAGGAAGGGCCCAGCCCTGAAAGCTCTTGCTGCTCTTCACGGTGCCTTGGCGCCCTATCTACAGGCACAACAGCACTGGGGATCTGTGCTTTCCTAGAGACGCAAGAGCTCATGGCGCTCGGCCGCGGCAGAGCCTCTTGCCGAAAAGGCAAACGTCCGGCTCCTTCTCCCACAAGGAAGGGCCCAGCCCTGAAAGCTCTTGCTGCTCTTCACGGTGCCTTGGCGCCCTATCTACAGGCACAACAGCACTGGGGATCTGTGCTTTCCCAGAGACGCAACATCTCATGGCGCTCGGCCGCGGCAGAGCCTCTTGCCGAAAAGGCAAACGTCCGGCTCCTTCTCCCACAAGGAAGGGCCCAGCCCTGAAAGCTCTTGCTGCTCTTCACGGTGCCTTGGCGCCCTACCTACAGGCACAACAGCAGTGGGGATCTGTGCTTTCCCAGAGACGCAACATCTCATGGCGCTCGGCCGCGGCAGAGCCTCTTGCCGAAAAGGCAAACGTCCGGCTCCTTCTCCCACAAGGAAGGGCCCAGCCCTGAAAGCTCTTGCTGCTCTTCACGGTGCCTTGGCGCCCTACCTACAGGCACAACAGCAGTGGGGATCTGTGCTTTCCCAGAGACGCAACATCTCATGGCGCTCGGCCGCGGCAGAGCCTCTTGCCGAAAAGGCAAACGTCCGGCTCCTTCTCCCACAAGGAAGGGCCCAGCCCTGAAAGCTCTTGCTGCTCTTCACGGTGCCTTGGCGCCCTACCTACAGGCACAACCGCACTGGGGATCTGTGCTTTCCCAGAGACGCAACATCTCATGGCGCTCGGCCGCGGCAGAGCCTCTTGCCGAAAAGGCAAACCTCCGGCTCCTTCTCCCACAAGGAAGGGCCCAGCCCTGAAAGCTCTTGCTGCTCTTCACGGTGCCTTGGCGCCCTACCTACAGGCACAACAGCACTGGGGATCTGTGCTTTCCCAGAGACGCAAGATCTCATGGCGCTCGGCCGCGACAGAGCCTCTTGCCGAAAAGGCAAACCTCCGGCTCCTTCTCCCACAAGGAAGGGCCCAGCCCTGAAAGCTCTTGCTGCTCTTCACGGTGCCTTGGCGCCCTATCTACAGGCACAACAGCAGTGGGGATCTGTGCTTTCCCAGAGACGCAACATCTCATGGCGCTCGGCCGCGGCAGAGCATCTTGCCGAAAAGGCAAACGTCCGGCTCTTTTTCCCACAGGGAAGGGCCCAGCCCTGAAAGCTCTTGCTGCTCTTCACGGTGCCTTGGCACCCTATCTACAGGCACAACAGCAGTGGGGATCTGTGCTTTCCCAGAGACGCAAGCTCTCTTGGCGCTCGGACGCGACAGAGCCTCTTGCCGAAAAGGCAAACGTCCGGCTCCTTCTCCCACAAGGAGGGGCCCAGCCCTGAAAGCTCTTGCTGCTCTTCACGGTGCCTTGGTGCCCTATCTACAGGGACAACAGCACTGGGGATCTGTGCTTTCCCAGAGACGCAACATCTCATGGCGCTCGGCAGCGGCAGAGCCTCTTGCCGAAAAGGCAAACGTCCGGCTCCTTCTCCCACAAGGAAGGGCCCAGCCCTGAAAGCTCTTGCTGCTCTTCACGGTGCCTTGGCGCCCTACCTACAGGCACAACCGCACTGGGGATCTGTGCTTTCCCAGAGACGCAACATCTCATGGCGCTCGGCCGCGGCAGAGCCTCTTGCCGAAAAGGCAAACGTCCGGCTCCTTCTCCCACAAGGAAGGGCCCAGCCCTGAAAGCTGTTGCTGCTCTTCACGGTGCCTTGGCGCCCTACCTACAGGCACAACAGCACTGGGGATCTGTGCTTTCCCAGAGACGCAAGATCTCATGGCGCTCGGCCGCGACAGAGCCTCTTGCCGAAAAGGCAAACCTCCGGCTCCTTCTCCCACAAGGAAGGGCCCAGCCCTGAAAGCTCTTGCTGCTCTTCACGGTGCCTTGGCGCCCTATCTACAGGCACAACAGCACTGGGGATCTCTGCTTTCCCAGAGACGCAACATCTCATGGCGCTCGGCCGCGGCAGAGCCTCTTGCCGAAAAGGCAAACGTCCGGCTCCTTCTCCCACAAGGAAGGGCCCAGCCCTGAAAGCTGTTGCTGCTCTTCACGGTGCCTTGGCGCCCTATCTACAGGCACAACAGCACTGGGGATCTGTGCTTTCCCAGAGACGCAACATCTCATGGCGCTCAGCCGCGGCAGAGCCTCTTGCCGAAAAGGCAAACGTCCGGCTCCTTCTCCCACAGGGAATGGCCCAGCCCTGAAAGCTCTTGCTGCTCTTCACGGTGCCTTGGCGCCCTATCTACAGGCACAACAGCAGTGGGGATCTGTGCTTTCCCAGAGACGCAAGCTCTCTTGGCGCTCGGACGCGACAGAGCCTCTTGCCGAAAAGGCAAACGTCCGGCTCCTTCTCCCTCAAAGAGGGGCCCAGCCCTGAAAGCTCTTGCTGCTCTTCACGGTGCCTTGGTGCCCTATCTACAGGGACAACAGCACTGGGGATCTGTGCTTTCCCAGAGACGCAACATCTCATGGCGCTCGGCCGCGGCAGAGCCTCTTGCCGAAAAGGCAAACGTCCGGCTCCTTCTCCCACAAGGAAGGGCCCAGCCCTGAAAGCTCTTGCTGCTCTTCACGGTGCCTTGGCGCCCTACCTACAGGCACAACAGCACTGGGGATCTGTGCTTTCCCAGAGACGCAACATCTCATGGCGCTCGGCCGCGGCAGAGCCTCTTGCCGAAAAGGCAAACGTCCGGCTCCTTCTCCCACAAGGAAGGGCCCAGCCCTGAAAGCTCTTGCTGCTCTTCACGGTGCCTTGGCGCCCTATCTACAGGGACAACAGCAGTGGGGATCTGTGCTTTCCCAGAGACGCAACATCTCATGGCGCTCGGCAGCGGCAGAGCCTCTTGCCGAAAAGGCAAACGTCCGGCTCCTTCTCCCACAAGGAAGGGCCCAGCCCTGAAAGTTCTTGCTGCTCTTCACGGTGCCTTGGCGCCCTATCTACAGGCACAACAGCAGTGGGGATCTGTGCTTTCCCAGAGACGCAAGATCTCTTGGTGCTCGGCCGCGGCAGAGCCTCTTGCCGAAAAGGCAAACGTCCGGCTCCTTCTCCCACAAGGAAGGGCCCAGCCCTGAAAGCTGTTGCTGCTCTTCACGGTGCCTTGGCGCCCTATCTACAGGCACAACAGCAGTGGGGATCTGTGCTTTCCCAGAGACGCAACATCTCATGGCGCTCGGCCGCGGCAGAGCCTCTTGCCGAAAAGGCAAACGTCCGGCTCCTTCTCCCACAAGGAAGGGCCCAGCCCTGAAAGCTCTTGCTGCTCTTCACGGTGCCTTGGCGCCCTATCTACAGGCACAACAGCACTGGGGATCTGTGCTTTCCTAGAGACGCAAGAGCTCATGGCGCTCGGCCGCGGCAGAGCCTCTTGCCGAAAAGGCAAACGTCCGGCTCCTTCTCCCACAAGGAAGGGCCCAGCCCTGAAAGCTCTTGCTGCTCTTCACGGTGCCTTGGCGCCCTATCTACAGGCACAACAGCAGTGGGGATCTGTGCTTTCCCAGAGACGCAACATCTCATGGCGCTCGGCCGCGGCAGAGCCTCTTGCCGAAAAGGCAAACGTCCGGCTCCTTCTCCCACAAGGAAGGGCCCAGCCCTGAAAGCTCTTGCTGCTCTTCACGGTGCCTTGGCGCCCTATCTACAGGCACAACAGCACTGGGGATCTGTGCTTTCCCAGAGACGCAAGAGCTCATGGTGCTCGGCCGCGGCAGAGCCTCTTGCCGAAAAGGCAAACGTCCGGCTCCTTCTCCCACAAGGAAGGGCTCAGCCCTGAAAGCTGTTGCTGCTCTTCACGGTGCCTTGGCGCCCTATCTACAGGCACAACAGCACTGGGGATCTGTGCTTTCCCAGAGACGCAACATCTCATGGCGCTCGGCCGCGGCAGAGCCTCTTGCCGAAAAGGCAAACGTCCGGCTCCTTCTCCCACAAGGAAGGGCCCAGCCCTGAAAGCTCTTGCTGCTCTTCACGGTGCCTTGGTGCCCTATCTACAGGGACAACAGCACTGGGGATCTGTGCTTTCCCAGAGACGCAACATCTCATGGCGCTCGGCCGCGGCACAGCCTCTTGCCGAAAAGGCAAACGTCCGGCTCCTTCTCCCACAAGGAAGGGCCCAGCCCTGAAAGCTCTTGCTGCTCTTCACGGTGCCTTGGCGCCCTACCTACAGGCACAACCGCACTGGGGATCTGTGCTTTCCCAGAGACGCAACATCTCATGGCGCTCGGCCGCGGCAGAGCCTCTCGCCGAAAAGGCAAACGTCCGGCTCCTTCTCCCACAAGGAAGGGCCCAGCCCTGAAAGCTCTTGCTGCTCTTCACGGTGCCTTGGCGCCCTACCTACAGGCACAACAGCACTGGGGATCTGTGCTTTCCCAGAGACGCAAGATCTCATGGCGCTCGGCCGCGACAGAGCCTCTTGCCAAAAAGGCAAACGTCCGGCTCCTTCTCCCACAAGGAAGGGGCCCAGCCCTGAAAGCTCTTGCTGCTCTTCACGGTGCCTTGGCGCCCTATCTACAGGCACAACAGCAGTGGGGATCTGTGCTGTCCCAGAGACGCAACATCTCATGGCGCTCGGCCGCGGCAGAGCCTCTTGCCGAAAAGGCAAACGTCCGGCTCCTTCTCCCACAAGGAAGGGCCCAGCCCTGAAAGCTCTTGCTGCTCTTCACGGTGCCTTGGCGCCCTATCTACAGGCACAACAGCAGTGGGGATCTGTGCTTTCCCAGAGACGCAACATCTCATGGCGCTCAGCCGCGGCAGAGCCTCTTGCCGAAAAGGCAAACGTCCGGCTCCTTCTCCCACAAGGAAGGGCCCAGCCCTGAAAGCTCTTGCTGCTCTTCACGGTGCCTTGGCGCCCTACCTACAGGCACAACAGCAGTGGGGATCTGTGCTTTCCCAGAGACGCAACATCTCATGGCGCTCGGCCGCGGCAGAGCCTCTTGCCGAAAAGGCAAACGTCCGGCTCCTTCTCCCACAAGGAAGGGCCCAGCCCTGAAAGCTCTTGCTGCTCTTCACGGTGCCTTGGCGCCCTATCTACAGGGACAACAGCAGTGGGGATCTGTGCTTTCCCAGAGACGCAACATCTCATGGCGCTCGGCAGCGGCAGAGCCTCTTGCCGAAAAGGCAAACGTCCGGCTCCTTCTCCCACAAGGAAGGGCCCAGCCCTGAAAGTTCTTGCTGCTCTTCACGGTGCCTTGGCGCCCTATCTACAGGCACAACAGCAGTGGGGATCTGTGCTTTCCCAGAGACGCAAGATCTCTTGGTGCTCGGCCGCGGCAGAGCCTCTTGCCGAAAAGGCAAACGTCCGGCTCCTTCTCCCACAAGGAAGGGCCCAGCCCTGAAAGCTGTTGCTGCTCTTCACGGTGCCTTGGCGCCCTTTCTACAGGCACAACAGCACTGGGGATCTGTGCTTTCCCAGAGACGCAACATCTCATGGCGCTCGGCCGCGGCAGAGCCTCTTGCCGAAAAGGCAAACGTCCGGCTCCTTCTCCCACAAGGAAGGGCCCAGCCCTGAAAGCTCTTGCTGCTCTTCACGGTGCCTTGGCGCCCTATCTACAGGCACAACAGCAGTGGGGATCTGTGCTTTCCCAGAGACGCAACATCTCATGGCGCTCAGCCGCGGCAGAGCCTCTTGCCGAAAAGGCAAACGTCCGGCTCCTTCTCCCACAAGGAAGGGCCCAGCCCTGAAAGCTCTTGCTGCTCTTCACGGTGCCTTGGCGCCCTACCTACAGGCACAACAGCACTGGGGATCTGTGCTTTCCCAGAGACGCAACATCTCATGGCGCTCGGCCGCGGCAGAGCCTCTTGCCGAAAAGGCAAACGTCCGGCTCCTTCTCCCACAAGGAAGGGCCCAGCCCTGAAAGCTCTTGCTGCTCTTCACGGTGCCTTGGCGCCCTATCTACAGGCACAACAGCACTGGGGATCTGTGCTTTCCCAGAGACGCAAGAGCTCATGGTGCTCGGCCGCGGCAGAGCCTCTTGCCGAAAAGGCAAACGTCCGGCTCCTTCTCCCACAAGGAAGGGCTCAGCCCTGAAAGCTGTTGCTGCTCTTCACGGTGCCTTGGCGCCCTATCTACAGGCACAACAGCACTGGGGATCTGTGCTTTCCCAGAGACGCAACATCTCATGGCGCTCGGCCGCGGCAGAGCCTCTTGCCGAAAAGGCAAACGTCCGGCTCATTCTCCCACAAGGAAGGGCCCAGCCCTGAAAGCTGTTGCTGCTCTTCACCTACCCTTGGCGCCCTACCTACAGGCACAACAGCAGTGGGGATCTGTGCTTTCCCAGAGACGCAACATCTCATGGCGCTCAGCCGCGGCAGAGCCTCTTGCCGAAAAGGCAAACATCCGGCTCCTTCTCCCACAGGGAAGGGCCCAGCCCTGAAAGCTCTTGCTGCTCTTCACGGTGTCTTGGCGCCCTATCTACAGGCACAACAGCAGTGGGGATCTGTGCTTTCCCAGAGACGCAACATCTCATGGCGCTCGGCCGCGGCAGAGCCTCTTGCCGAAAAGGCAAACCTCCGGCTCCTTCTCCCACAAGGAAGGGCCCAGCCCTGAAAGCTCTTGCTGCTCTTCACGGTGCCTTGGCGCCCTACCTACAGGCACAACAGCAGTGGGGATCTGTGCTTTCCCAGAGACGCAAGCTCTCTTGGCGCTCGGACGCGACAGAGCCTCTTGCCGAAAAGGCAAACGTCCGGCTCCTTCTCCCACAAGGAGGGGCCCAGCCCTGAAAGCTCTTGCTGCTCTTCACGGTGCCTTGGTGCCCTATCTACAGGGACAACAGCACTGGGGATCTGTGCTTTCCCAGAGACGCAACATCTCATGGCGCTCGGCCGCGGCAGAGCCTCTTGCCGAAAAGGCAAACGTCCGGCTCCTTCTCCCACAAGGAAGGGCCCAGCCCTGAAAGCTCTTGCTGCTCTTCACGGTGCCTTGGCGCCCTATCTACAGGGACAACAGCAGTGGGGATCTGTGCTTTCCCAGAGACGCAACATCTCATGGCGCTCGGCAGCGGCAGAGCCTCTTGCCGAAAAGGCAAACCTCCGGCTCCTTCTCCCACAAGGAAGGGCCCAGCCCTGAAAGTTCTTGCTGCTCTTCACGGTGCCTTGGCGCCCTATCTACAGGCACAACAGCAGTGGGGATCTGTGCTTTCCCAGAGACGCAAGATCTCTTGGTGCTCGGCCGCGGCAGAGCCTCTTGCCGAAAAGGCAAACGTCCGGCTCCTTCTCCCACAAGGAAGGGCCCAGCCCTGAAAGCTGTTGCTGCTCTTCACGGTGCCTTGGCGCCCTTTCTACAGGCACAACAGCACTGGGGATCTGTGCTTTCCCAGAGACGCAACATCTCATGGCGCTCGGCCGCGGCAGAGCCTCTTGCCGAAAAGGCAAACGTCCGGCTCCTTCTCCCACAAGGAAGGGCCCAGCCCTGAAAGCTCTTGCTGCTCTTCACGGTGCCTTGGCGCCCTATCTACAGGCACAACAGCAGTGGGGATCTGTGCTTTCGCAGAGACGCAACATCTCATGGCGCTCGGCCGCGGCAGAGCCTCTTGCCGAAAAGGCAAACGTCCGGCTCCTTCTCCCACAAGGAAGGGCCCAGCCCTGAAAGCTCTTGCTGCTCTTCACGGTGCCTTGGCGCCCTACCTACAGGCACAACCGCACTGGGGATCTGTGCTTTCCCAGAGACGCAACATCTCATGGCGCTCGGCCGCGGCAGAGCCTCTTGCCGAAAAGGCAAACGTCCGGCTCCTTCTCCCACAAGGAAGGGCCCAGCCCTGAAAGCTCTTGCTGCTCTTCACGGTGCCTTGGCGCCCTACCTACAGGCACAACAGCACTGGGGATCTGTGCTTTCCCAGAGACGCAAGATCTCATGGCGCTCGGCCGCGGCAGAGCCTCTTGCCGAAAAGGCAAACCTCCGGCTCCTTCTCCCACAAGGAAGGGCCCAGCCCTGAAAGCTCTTGCTGCTCTTCACGGTGCCTTGGCGCCCTATCTACAGGCACAACAGCAGTGGGGATCTGTGCTTTCCCAGAGACGCAACATCTCATGGCGCTCAGCCGCGGCAGAGCCTCTTGCCGAAAAGGCAAACGTCCGGCTCCTTCTCCCACAGGGAAGGGCCCAGCCCTGAAAGCTCTTGCTGCTCTTCACAGTGCCTTGGCGCCCTATCTACAGGCACAACAGCAGTGGGGATCTGTGCTTTCCCAGAGACGCAAGCTCTCTTGGCGCTCAGCCGCGGCAGAGCCTCTTGCCGAAAAGGCAAACGTCCGGCTCCTTCTCCCACAAGGAAGGGCCCAGCCCTGAAAGCTCTTGCTGCTCTTCACGGTGCCTTGGCGCCCTATCTACAGGGACAACAGCAGTGGGGATCTGTGCTTTCCCAGAGACGCAAGATCTCTTGGTGCTCGGCCGCGGCAGAGCCTCTTGCCGAAAAGGCAAACGTCCGGCTCCTTCTCCCACAAGGAAGGGCCCAGCCCTGAAAGCTGTTGCTGCTCTTCACGGTGCCTTGGCGCCCTTTCTACAGGCACAACAGCACTGGGGATCTGTGCTTTCCCAGAGACGCAACATCTCATGGCGCTCGGCCGCGGCAGAGCCTCTTGCCGAAAAGGCAAACGTCCGGCTCCTTCTCCCACAAGGAAGGGCCCAGCCCTGAAAGCTCTTGCTGCTCTTCACGGTGCCTTGGCGCCCTATCTACAGGCACAACAGCAGTGGGGATCTGTGCTTTCCCAGAGACGCAACATCTCATGGCGCTCGGCCGCGGCAGAGCCTCTTGCCGAAAAGGCAAACGTCCGGCTCCTTCTCCCACAAGGAAGGGCCCAGCCCTGAAAGCTCTTGCTGCTCTTCACGGTGCCTTGGCGCCCTATCTACAGGCACAACAGCACTGGGGATCTGTGCTTTCCTAGAGACGCAAGATCTCATGGCGCTCGGCCGCGGCAGAGCCTCTTGCCGAAAAGGCAAACGTCCGGCTCCTTCTCCCACAAGGAAGGGCCCAGCCCTGAAAGCTCTTGCTGCTCTTCACGGTGCCTTGGCGCCCTATCTACAGGCACAACAGCACTGGGGATCTGTGCTTTCCCAGAGACGCAACATCTCATGGCGCTCGGCCGCGGCAGAGCCTCTTGCCGAAAAGGCAAACGTCCGGCTCATTCTCCCACAAGGAAGGGCCCAGCCCTGAAAGCTGTTGCTGCTCTTCACCTACCCTTGGCGCCCTACCTACAGGCACAACAGCAGTGGGGATCTGTGCTTTCCCAGAGACGCAACATCTCATGGCGCTCAGCCGCGGCAGAGCCTCTTGCCGAAAAGGCAAACATCCGGCTCCTTCTCCCACAGGGAAGGGCCCAGCCCTGAAAGCTCTTGCTGCTATTCACGGTGTCTTGGCGCCCTATCTACAGGCACAACAGCAGTGGGGATCTGTGCTTTCCCAGAGACGCAACATCTCATGGCGCTCGGCCGCGGCAGAGCCTCTTGCCGAAAAGGCAAACCTCCGGCTCCTTCTCCCACAAGGAAGGGCCCAGCCCTGAAAGCTCTTGCTGCTCTTCACGGTGCCTTGGCGCCCTACCTACAGGCACAACAGCACTGGGGATCTGTGCTTTCCCAGAGACGCAACATCTCATGGCGCTCGGCCGCGGCAGAGCCTCTTGCCGAAAAGGCAAACGTCCGGCTCCTTCTCCCACAAGGAAGGGCCCAGCCCTGAAAGCTCTTGCTGCTCTTCACGGTGCCTTGGCGCCCTATCTACAGGGACAACAGCAGTGGGGATCTGTGCTTTCCCAGAGACGCAACATCTCATGGCGCTCGGCAGCGGCAGAGCCTCTTGCCGAAAAGGCAAACGTCCGGCTCCTTCTCCCACAAGGAAGGGCCCAGCCCTGAAAGTTCTTGCTGCTCTTCACGGTGCCTTGGCGCCCTATCTACAGGCACAACAGCAGTGGGGATCTGTGCTTTCCCAGAGACGCAAGATCTCTTGGTGCTCGGCCGCGGCAGAGCCTCTTGCCGAAAAGGCAAACGTCCAGCTCCTTCTCCCACAAGGAAGGGCCCAGCCCTGAAAGCTGTTGCTGCTCTTCACGGTGCCTTGGCGCCCTTTCTACAGGCACAACAGCACTGGGGATCTGTGCTTTCCCAGAGACGCAACATCTCATGGCGCTCGGCCGCGGCAGAGCCTCTTGCCGAAAAGGCAAACGTCCGGCTCCTTCTCCCACAAGGAAGGGCCCAGCCCTGAAAGCTCTTGCTGCTCTTCACGGTGCCTTGGCGCCCTATCTACAGGCACAACAGCAGTGGGGATCTGTGCTTTCCCAGAGACGCAACATCTCATGGCGCTCGGGCGCGGCAGAGCCTCTTGCCGAAAAGGCAAACGTCCGGCTCCTTCTCCCACAAGGAAGGGCCCAGCCCTGAAAGCTCTTGCTGCTCTTCACGGTGCCTTGGTGCCCTATCTACAGGACAACAGCACTGGGGATCTGTGCTTTCGCAGAGACGGCAACATCTCATGGCGCTCGGCCGCGGCAGAGCCTCTTGCCGAAAAGGCAAACGTCCGGCTCCTTCTCCCACAAGGAAGGGCCCAGCCCTGAAGCTCTTGCTGCTCTTCACGGTGCCTTGGCGCCCTACCTACAGGCACAACCGCACTGGGGATCTGTGCTTTCCCAGAGACGCAAGTTCTCTTGGCGCTCGGCCGCGGCAGAGCCTCTTGCCGAAAAGGCAAACCTCCGGCTCCTTCTCCCACAAGGAAGGGCCCAGCCCTGAAAGCTTCTTGCTGCTCTTCACGGTGCCTTGGCGCCCTACCTACAGGCACAACAGCACTGGGGATCTGTGCTTTCCCCAGAGACGCAAGATCTCATGGCGCTCGGCCGCGGCAGAGCCTCTTGCCGAAAAGGCAAACCTCCGGCTCCTTCTCCCACAAGGAGGGGCCCAGCCCTGAAAGCTCTTGCTGCTCTTCACGGTGCCTTGGTGCCCTATCTACAGGGACAACAGCACTGGGGATCTGTGCTTTCCCAGAGACGCAACATCTCATGGCGCTCGGCCGCGGCAGAGCCTCTTGCCGAAAAGGCAAACGTCCGGCTCCTTTCTCCCACAAGGAAGGGCCCAGCCCTGAAAGCTCTTGCTGCTCTTCACGGTGCCTTGCGGCCCTACCTACAGGCACAACAGCAGTGGGGATCTGTGCTTTCCCAGAGACGCAACATCTCATGGCGCTCAGCCGCGGCAGAGCCTCTGCCGAAAAGGCAAACGTCCGGCTCCTTCTCCCACAAGGAAGGGCCCAGCCCTGAAAGCTCTTGCTGCTCTTCACGGTGCCTTGGCGCCCTATCTACAGGGACAACAGCAGTGGGATCTGTGCTTTCCCAGAGACGCAACATCTCATGGCGCTCGGCAGCGGCAGAGCCTCTTGCCGAAAAGGCAAACGTCCGGCTCCTTCTCCCACAAGGAAGGGCCCAGCCCTGAAAGTTCTTGCTGCTCTTCACGGTGCCTTGGCGCCCTATCTACAGGCACAACAGCAGTGGGGATCTGTGCTTTCCCAGAGACGCAAGATCTCTTGGTGCTCGGCCGCGGCAGAGCCTCTTGCCGAAAAGGCAAACGTCCGGCTCCTTCTCCCACAAGGAAGGGCCCAGCCCTGAAAGCTCTTGCTGCTCTTCACGGTGCCTTGGCGCCCTATCTACAGGCACAACAGCAGTGGGGATCTGTGCTTTCCCAGAGACGCAACATCTCATGGCGCTCGGCCGCGGCAGAGCCTCTTGCCGAAAAGGCAAACGTCCGGCTCCTTCTCCCACAAGGAAGGGCCCAGCCCTGAAAAGCTCTTGCTGCTCTTCACGGTGCCTTGGCGCCCTATCTACAGGCACAACAGCAGTGGGGATCTGTGCTTTCCCAGAGACGCAAGATCTCATGGCGCTCGCGCCGCGGCAGAGCCTCTTGCCGAAAAGGCAAACGTCCGGCTCCTTCTCCACAAGGAAGGGCCCAGCCCTGAAAGCTCTTGCTGCTCTTCACGGTGCCTTGGCGCCCTATCTACAGGCACAACAGCACTGGGGATCTGTGCTTTCCCAGAGACGCAAGAGCTCATGGTGCTCGGCCGCGGCAGAGCCTCTTGCCGAAAAGGCAAACGTCCGGCTCCTTCTCCCACAAGGAAGGGCTCAGCCCTGAAAGCTGTTGCTGCTCTTCACGGTGCCTTGGCGCCCTATCTACAGGCACAACAGCAGTGGGGATCTGTGCTTTCCCAGAGACGCAACATCTCATGGCGCTCGGCCGCGGCAGAGCCTCTTGCCGAAAAGGCAAACGTCCGGCTCCTTCTCCCACAAGGAAGGGCCCAGCCCTGAAAGCTCTTGCTGCTCTTCACGGTGCCTTGGCACCCTACCTACAGGCACAACAGCAGTGGGGATCTGTGCTTTCCCAGAGACGCAACATCTCATGGCGCTCGGCCGCTGCAGAGCCTCTTGCCGAAAAGGCAAACGTCCGGCTCATTCTCCCACAAGGAAGGGCCCAGCCCTGAAAGCTGTTGCTGCTCTTCACCTACCCTTGGCGCCCTACCTACAGGCACAACAGCAGTGGGGATCTGTGCTTTCCCAGAGACGCAAAATCTCATGGCGCTCAGCCGCGGCAGAGCCTCTTGCCGAAAAGGCAAACGTCCGGCTCCTTCTCCCACAAGGAAGGGCCCAGCCCTGAAAGCTCTTGCTGCTCTTCACGGTGTCTTGGCGCCCTATCTACAGGCACAACAGCAGTGGGGATCTGTGCTTTCCCAGAGACGCAACATCTCATGGCGCTCGGCCGCGGCAGAGCCTCTTGCCGAAAAGGCAAACGTCCGGCTCCTTCTCCCACAGGGAAGGGCCCAGCCCTGAAAGCTCTTGCTGCTCTTCACGGTGCCTTGGCGCCCTATCTACAGGCACAACAGCAGTGGGGATCTGTGCTTTCCAGAGACGCAACATCTCATGGCGCTCGGCCGCGACAGAGCCTCTTGCCGAAAAGGCAAACGTCCGGCTCCTTCTCCCACAAGGAGGGGCCCAGCCCTGAAAGCTCTTGGCTGCTCTTCACGGGTGCCTTGGCACCCTATCTACAGGTGCAACAGCACTGGGGATCTGTGCTTTCCCCAGAGACGCAACATCTCATGGCGCTCGGCCGCGGCACAGCCTCTTGCCGAAAAGGCAAACGTCCGGCTCTTCTCCCACAAGGAAGGGCCCAGCCCTGAAAGCTCTTGCTGCTCTTCACGGTGCCTTGGCGCCCTACCTACAGGCACAACAGCACTGGGGATCTGTGCTTTCCCAGAGACGCAACATCTCATGGCGCTCGGCCGCGGCAGAGCCTCTTGCCGAAAAGGCAAACGTCCGGCTCCTTCTCCCACAAGGAGGGGCCCAGCCCTGAAAGCTCTTGCTGCTCTTCACCGGTGCCTTGGCGCCCTACCTACAGGCACAACAGCACTGGGGATCTGTGCTTTCCCAGAGACGCAAGATCTCATGGCGCTCGGCCCGCGACAGAGCCTCTTGCCGAAAAGGCAACCTCCGGCTCCTTCTCCCACAAGGAAGGGCCCAGCCCTGAAAGCTCTTGCTGCTCTTCACCTACCCTTGGCGCCCTACCTACAGGCACAACAGCAGTGGGGATCTGTGCTTTCCCAGAGACGCAACATCTCATGGCGCTCAGCCGCGGCAGAGCCTCTTGCCGAAAAAGGCAAACATCCGGCTCCTTCTCCCACAGGGAAGGGCCCCAGCCCTGAAAAGCTCTTGCTGCTCTTCACGGTGTCTTGGCGCCCTATCTACAGGCACAACAGCAGTGGGGATCTGTGCTTTCCCAGAGACGCAACATCTCATGGCGCTCGGGCCGCGGCAGATCCTCTTGCCGAAAAGGCAACCTCCGGCTCCTTCTCCCACAAGGAAGGCCCAGCCCTGAAAGCTCTTGCTGCTCTTCACGGTGCCTTGGCGCCCTACCTACAGGCCCAACAGCACTGGGGATCTGTGCTTTCCCAGAGACGCAAGATCTCATGGCCGCTCGGCCGCGACAGAGCTCTTGCCGAAAGGCAAACCTCCGGCTCCTTCTCCCACAAGGAAGGGCCCAGCCCTGAAAGCTCTTGCTGCTCTTCACGGTGCCTTGGGCGCCCTATCTACAGGCTACAACAGCAGTGGGGATCTGTGCTTTCCCAGAGACGCAACATCTCATGGCGCTCGGCCGCGGCAGAGCCTCTTGCCGAAAAGGCAAACGTCCGGCTCCTTCTCCCACAAGGAAGGGCCCAGCCCTGAAAGCTCTTGCTGCTCTTCACGGTGCCTTGGCGCCCTATCTACAGGCACAACAGCACTGGGGATCTGTGCTTTCCCAGAGACGCAACATCTCATGGCGCTCAGCCGCGGCAGAGCCTCTTGCCGAAAAGGCAAACGTCCGGCTCCTTCTCCCACAGGGAAGGGCCCAGCCCTGAAAGCTCTTGCTGCTCTTCACGGTGCCTTGGCGCCCTATCTACAGGCACAACAGCAGTGGGGATCTGTGCTTTCCCAGAGACGCAAGCTCTCTTGGCGCTCGGAAGCGACAGAGCCTCTTGCCCAAAAGGCAAACGTCCGGCTCCTTCTCCCACAAGGAGGGGCCCAGCCCTGAAGCTCTTGCTGCTCTTCACGGTGCCTTGGTGCCCTATCTACAGGGGACAACAGCACTGGGGATCTGTGCTTTCCCAGAGACGCAACATCTCATGGCGCTCGGCCGCGGCAGAGCCTCTTGCCGAAAAGGCAAACGTCCGGCTCCTTCTCCCACAAGGAAGGGCCAGCCCTGAAAGCTCTTGCTGCTCTTCACGGTGCCTTGGCGCCCTACCTACAGGCACAACAGCAGTGGGGATCTGTGCTTTCCCAGAGACGCAACATCTCATGGCGCTCGGCCGCGGCAGAGCCTCTTGCCGAAAAGGCAAACGTCCGGCTCCTTCTCCCACAAGGAAGGGCCCAGCCCTGAAAGCTCTTGCTGCTCTTCACGGTGCCTTGGCGCCCTATCTACAGGGACAACAGCAGTGGGGATCTGTGCTTTCCCAGAGACGCAACATCTCATGGCGCTCGGCCGCGGCAGAGCCTCTTGCCGAAAAGGCAAACGTCCGGCTCCTTCTCCCACAAGGAAGGGCCCAGCCCTGAAAGTTCTTGCTGCTCTTCACGGTGCCTTGGCGCCCTATCTACAGGCACAACAGCAGTGGGGATCTGTGCTTTCCCAGAGACGCAAGATCTCTTGGTGCTCGGCCGCGGCAGAGCCTCTTGCCGGAAAGGGCAAACGTCCGGCTCCTTCTCCCACAAGGAAGGGCCCAGCCCTGAAAGCTGTTGCTGCTCTTCACGGTGCCTTGGCGCCCTTTCTACAGGCACAACAGCACTGGGGATCTGTGCTTTCCCAGAGACGCAACATCTCATGGCGCTCGGCCGCGGCAGAGCCTCTTGCCGAAAAGGCAAACGTCCGGCTCCTTCTCCCACAAGGAAGGGCCCAGCCCTTGAAAGCTCTTGCTGCTCTTCACGGTGCCTTGGCGCCCTATCTACAGGCACAACAGCAGTGGGGATCTGTGCTTTCCAGAGACGCAACATCTCATGGCGCTCGGCCGCGGCAGAGCCTCTTGCCGAAAAGGCAAACGTCCGGCTCCTTCTCCCACAAGGAAGGGCCCAGCCCTGAAAGCTCTTGCTGCTCTTCACGGTGCCTTGGCGCCCTATCTACAGGCACAACAGCACTGGGGATCTGTGCTTTCCTAGAGACGCAACATCTCATGGCGCTCGGCCGCGGCAGAGCCTCTTGCCGAAAAGGCAAACGTCCGGCTCCTTCTCCCACAAGGAAGGGCCCAGCCCTGAAAGCTCTTGCTGCTCTTCACGGTGCCTTGGCGCCCTATCTACAGGTACAACAGCACTGGGGATCTGTGCTTTCCCAGAGACGCAACATCTCATGGCGCTCGGCCGCGGCAGAGCCTCTTGCCGAAAAGGCAAACGTCCGGCTCCTTCTCCCACAAGGAAGGGCCCAGCCCTGAAAGCTCTTGCTGCTCTTCCACGGTGCCTTGGCGCCCTATCTACAGGCACAACAGCAGTGGGGATCTGTGCTTTCCCAGAGACGCAAGAGCTCATGGTGCTCGGCCGCGGCAGAGCCTCTTGCCGAAAAGGCAAACGTCCGGCTCCTTCTCCCACAAGGAAGGGCTCAGCCCTGAAAGCGTTGCTGCTCTTCACGGTGCCTTGGCGCCCTATCTACAGGCACAACAGCACTGGGGATCTGTGCTTTCCCAGAGACGCAACATCTCATGGCGCTCGGCCGCGGCAGAGCCTCTTGCCGAAAAGGCAAACGTCCGGCTCCTTCTCCCACAAGGAAGGGCCCAGCCCTGAAAGCTCTTGCTGCTCTTCACGGTGCCTTGGCGCCCTATCTACAGGCACAACAGCACTGGGGATCTGTGCTTTCCCCAGGAGACGCAAGAGCTCATGGTGCTCGGCCGCGGCAGAGCCTCTTGCCGAAAAGGCAAACGTCCGGCTCCTTCTCCCACAAGGAAGGGCTCAGCCCTGAAAGCTGTTGCTGCTCTTCACGGTGCCTTGGCGCCCTATCTACAGGCACAACAGCACTGGGGATCTGTGCTTTCCCAGAGACGCAACATCTCATGGCGCTCGGCCGCGCAGAGCCTCTTGCCGAAAAGGCAAACGTCCGGCTCCTTCTCCCACAAGGAAGGGCCCAGCCCTGAAAGCTCTTGCTGCTCTCATGGTGCCTTGGTGCCCTATCTACAGGGACAACAGCACTGGGGATCTGTGCTTTCCCAGAGACGCAACATCTCATGGCGCTCGGGCCGCGGCAGAGCCTCTTGCCGAAAAGTCAAACGTCCGGCTCCTTCTCCCACAAGGAAGGGCCCAGCCCTGAAAGCTCTTGCTGCTCTTCACGGTGCCTTGGCGCCCTACCTACAGGCACAACAGCACTGGGGATCTGTGCTTTCCCAGAGACGCAACATCTCATGGCGCTCGGCCGCGGCAGAGCCTCTTGCCGAAAAGGCAAACCTCCGGCTCCTTCTCCCACAAGGAAGGGCCCAGCCCTGAAAGCTCTTGCTGCTCTTCACGGTGCCTTGGCGCCCTACCTACAGGCACAACAGCACTGGGGATCTGTGCTTTCCCAGAGACGCAAGATCTCATGGCGCTCGGCCGCGACAGAGCCCTCTTGCCGAAAAAGGCAAACCTCCGGCTCCTTCTCCCACAGGGAAGGGCCCCAGCCCTGAAAGCTCTTGCTGCTCTTCACGGTGCCTTGGCGCCCTATCTACAGGCACAACAGCAGTGGGGATCTGTGCTTTCCCAGAGACGCAACATCTCATGGCGCTCAGCCGCGGCAGAGCCTCTTGCCGAAAAGGCAAACGTCCGGCTCCTTCTCCCACAAGGAAGGGCCCAGCCCTGAAAGCTCTTGCTGCTCTTCACGGTGCCTTGGGCGCCCTATCTACAGGCACAACAGCACTGGGGATCTGTGCTTTCCCAGAGACGCAACATCTCATGGCGCTCAGCCGCTGGCAGAGCCTCTTGCCGAAAGGCAAACGTCCGGCTCCTTCTCCCACAGGGAAGGGCCCAGCCCTGAAAGCTCTTGCTGCTCTTCACGGTGCCTTGGCGCCCTATCTACAGGCACAACAGCAGTGGGGATCTGTGCTTTCCCAGAGACGCAAGCTCTCTTGGCGCTCGGACGCGACAGAGCCTCTTGCCGAAAAGGCAAACGTCCGGCTCCTTCTCCCACAAGGAGGGGCCCAGCCCTGAAAAGCTCTTGCTGCTCTTCACGGTGCCTTGGTGCCCTATCTACAGGGACAACAGCACTGGGGATCTGTGCTTTCCCAGAGACGCAACATCTCATGGCGCTCGGCCGCGGCAGAGCCTCTTGCCGAAAAGGCAAACGTCCGGCTCCTTCTCCCACAAGGAAGGGCCCAGCCCTGAAAGCTCTTGCTGCTCTTCACGGTGCCTTGGCGCCCTACCTACAGGCACAACAGCAGTGGGGATCTGTGCTTTCCCAGAGACGCAACATCTCATGGCGCTCGGCCGCGGCAGAGCCTCTTGCCGAAAAGGCAAACGTCCGGCTCCTTCTCCCACAAGGAAGGGCCCAGCCCTGAAAGCTCTTGCTGCTCTTCACGGTGCCTTGGCGCCCTATCTACAGGGACAACAGCAGTGGGGATCTGTGCTTTCCCAGAGACGCAACATCTCATGGCGCTCGGCAGCGGCAGAGCCTCTTGCCGAAAAGGCAAACGTCCGGCTCCTTCTCCCACAAGGAAGGGCCCAGCCCTGAAAGTTCTTGCTGCTCTTCACGGTGCCTTGGCGCCCCTACCTACAGGCACAACAGCAGTGGGGGATCTGTGCTTTCCCAGAGACGCAAGATCTCTTGGTGCTCGGAGCCGCGGCAGAGCCTCTTGCCGAAAAGGCAAACGTCCGGCTCCTTCTCCCACAAGGAAGGGCCCAGCCCTGAAAGCTCTTGCTGCTCTTCACGGTGCCTTGGCGCCCTTTCTACAGGCACAACAGCACTGGGGATCTGTGCTTTCCCAGAGACGCAACATCTCATGGCGCTCGGCCGCGGCAGAGCCTCTTGCCGAAAAGGCAAACGTCCGGCTCCTTCTCCCACAAGGAAGGGCCCAGCCCTGAAAGCTCTTGCTGCTCTTCACGGTGCCTTGGCGCCCTATCTACAGGCACAACAGCAGTGGGGATCTGTGCTTTCCCAGAGACGCAACATCTCATGGCGCTCGGCCGCGGCAGAGCCTCTTGCCGAAAAGGCAAACGTCCGGCTCCTTCTCCCACAAGGAAGGGCCCAGCCCTGAAAGCTCTTGCTGCTCTTCACGGTGCCTTGGCGCCCTATCTACAGGCACAACAGCACTGGGGATCTGTGCTTTCTTAGAGACGCAAGAGCTCATGGCGCTCGGCCGCGGCAGAGCCTCTTGCCGAAAAGGCAAACGTCCGGCTCCTTCTCCCACAAGGAAGGGCCCAGCCCTGAAAGCTCTTGCTGCTCTTCACGGTGCCTTGGCGCCCTATCTACAGGCACAACAGCACTGGGGATCTGTGCTTTTCCCAGAGACGCAACATCTCATGGCGCTCGGCCGCGGCAGAGCCTCTTGCCGAAAAGGCAAACGTCCGGCTCCTTCTCCCACAAGGAAGGGCCCAGCCCTGAAAGCTCTTGCTGCTCTTCACGGTGCCTTGGCGCCCTATCTACAGGCACAACAGCACTGGGGATCTGTGCTTTCCCAGAGACGCAAGAGCTCATGGTGCTCGGCCGCGGCAGAGCCTCTTGCCGAAAAGGCAAACGTCCGGCTCCTTCTCCCACAAGGAAGGGCTCAGCCCTGAAAGCTGTTGCTGCTCTTCACGGTGCCTTGGCGCCCTATCTACAGGCACAACAGCACTGGGGATCTGTGCTTTCCCAGAGACGCAACATCTCATGGCGCTCGGCCGCGGCAGAGCCTCTTGCCGAAAAGGCAAACGTCCCGGCTCCTTCTCCCACAAGGAAGGGCCCAGCCCTGAAAGCTGTTGCTGCTCTTCATGGAGCCTTGGCGCCCTACCTACAGGCACAACAGCAGTGGGGATCTGTGCTTTCCCAGAGACGCAACATCTCATGGCGCTCGGCCGCTGCAGAGCCTCTTGCCGAAAAGGCAAACGTCCGGCTCATTCTCCCACAAGGAAGGGCCCAGCCCTGAAAGCTGTTGCTGCTCTTCACCTACCCTTGGCGCCCTATCTACAGGCACAACAGCAGTGGGGATCTGTGCTTTCCCAGAGACGCAACATCTCATGGCGCTCAGCCGCGGCAGAGCCTCTTGCCGAAAAGGCAAACATCCGGCTCCTTCTCCCACAAGGAAGGGCCCAGCCCTGAAAGCTCTTGCTGCTCTTCACGGTGTCTTGGCGCCCTATCTACTGGGACAACAGCACTGGGGATCTGTGCTTTCCCAGAGACGCAACATCTCATGGCGCTCGGCCGCGGCAGAGCCTCTTGCCGAAAAGGCAAACGTCCGGCTCCTTCTCCCACAGGGAAGGGCCCAGCCCTGAAAGCTCTTGCTGCTCTTCACGGTGCCTTGGCGCCCTATCTACAGGCACAACAGCAGTGGGGATCTGTGCTTTCCCAGAGACGCAACATCTCATGGCGCTCGGCCCGCGACAGAGCCTCTTGCCGAAAAGGCAAACGTCCGGCTCCTTCTCCCACAAGGAGGGGCCCAGCCCTGAAAGCTCTTGCTGCTCTTCACGGTGCCTTGGTGCCCTATCTACAGGGACAACAGCACTGGGGATCTGTGCTTTCCCAGAGACGCAACATCTCATGGCGCTCGGCCGCGGCAGAGCTCTTGCCGAAAAGGCAACGTCCGGCTCCTTCTCCCACAAGGAAGGGCCCAGCCCTGAAAGCTCTTGCTGCTCTTCACGGTGCCTTGGCGCCATACCTAGAGGCACAACAGCACTGGGGATCTGTGCTTTCCCAGAGACGCAACATCTCATGGCGCTCGGCCGCGGCAGAGCCTCTTGCCGAAAAGGCAAACGTCCGGCTCCTTCTCCACAAGGAGGGGCCCAGCCCTGAAAGCTCTTGCTGCTCTTCACGGTGCCTTGGCGCCCTACCTACAGGCACAACAGGCACTGGGGATCTGTGCTTTCCCAGAGACGCAAGATCTCATGGCGCTCGGCCGCGACAGAGCCTCTTGCCGAAAAGGGCAAACCTCCGGCTCCTTCTCCCACAAGGAAGGGCCCCAGCCCTGAAAGCTCTTGCTGCTCTTCACCTACCCTTGGCGCCCTACCTACAGGCACAACAGCAGTGGGGATCTGTGCTTTCCAGAGACGCAAACATCTCATGGCGCTCAGCCGCGGCAGAGCCTCTTGCCGAAAAGGCAAACATCCGGCTCCTTCTCCCACAGGGAAGGGCCCAGCCCCTGAAAGCTCTTGCTGCTCTTCACGGTGTCTTGGCGCCCTATCTACAGGCACAACAGCAGTGGGGATCTGTGCTTTCCCAGAGACGCAACATCTCATGGCGCTCGGCCGGGGCAGAGCCTCTTGCCGAAAAGGCAAACGTCCGGCTCCTTCTCCCACAGGGAAGGGCCCAGCCCTGAAAGCTCTTGCTGCTCTTCACGGTGCCTTGGCGCCCTATCTACAGGGACAACAGCAGTGGGGATCTGTGCTTTCCCAGAGACGCAACATCTCATGGCGCTCGGCCGCGACAGAGCCTCTTGCCGAAAAGGCAAACGTCCGGCTCCTTCTCCCACCAAGGAGGGGCCCAGCCCTGAAAGCTCTTGCTGCTCTTCACGGTGCCTTGGTGCCCTATCTACAGGGACAACAGCACTGGGGATCTGTGCTTTCCCAGAGACGCAACATCTCATGGCGCTCGGCCGCGGCAGAGCCTCTTGCCGAAAAGGCAAACGTCCGGCTCCTTCTCCCACAAGGAAGGGCCCAGCCCTGAAAGCTCTTGCTGCTCTTCACGGTGCCTTGGCGCCCTACCTACAGGCACAACAGCACTGGGGATCTGTGCTTTCCCAGAGACGCAACATCTCATGGCGCTCGGCCGCGGCAGAGCCTCTTGCCGAAAAGGCAAACGTCCGGCTCCTTCTCCCACAAGGAGGGGCCCAGCCCTGAAAGCTCTTGCTGCTCTTCACGGTGCCTTGGTGCCCTATCTACAGGGACAACAGCACTGGGGATCTGTGCTTTCCCAGAGACGCAACATCTCATGGCGCTCGGCCGCGGCAGAGCCTCTTGCCGAAAAGGCAAACGTCCGGCTCCTTCTCCCACAAGGAAGGGCCCAGCCCTGAAAGCTCTTGCTGCTCTTCACGGTGCCTTGGCGCCCTACCTACAGGCACAACAGCAGTGGGGATCTGTGCTTTCCCAGAGACGCAACATCTCATGGCGCTCGGCCGCGGCAGAGCCTCTTGCCGAAAAGGCAAACGTCCGGCTCCTTCTCCCACAAGGAAGGGCCCAGCCCTGAAACCTCTTGCGGCTCTTCACGGTGCCTTGGCGCCCTATCTACAGGCACAACAGCAGTGGGGATCTGTGCTTTCCCAGAGACGCAAGATCTCTTGGTGCTCGGCCGCGGCAGAGCCTCTTGCCGAAAAGGCAAACGTCCGGCTCCTTCTCCCACAAGGAAGGGCCCAGCCCTGAAAGCTCTTGCTGCTCTTCACGGTGCCTTGGCGCCCTTTCTACAGGCACAACAGCACTGGGGATCTGTGCTTTCCCAGAGACGCAACATCTCATGGCGCTCGGCCGCGGCAGAGCCTCTTGCCGAAAAGGAAAACGTCCGGCTCCTTCTCCCACAAGGAAGGGCCCAGCCCTGAAAGCTCTTGCTGCTCTTCACGGTGCCTTGGCGCCCTATCTACAGGCACAACAGCACTGGGGATCTGTGCTTTCCCAGAGACGCAACATCTCATGGCGCTCGGCCGCGGCAGAGCCTCTTGCCGAAAAGGCAAACGTCCGGCTCCTTCTCCCACAAGGAAGGGCCCAGCCCTGAAAGCTCTTGCTGCTCTTCACGGTGCCTTGGCGCCCTATCTACAGGCACAACAGCACTGGGGATCTGTGCTTTCCTAGAGACGCAAGAGCTCATGGCGCTCGGCCGCGGCAGAGCCTCTTGCCGAAAAGGCAAACGTCCGGCTCCTTCTCCCACAAGGAAGGGCCCAGCCCTGAAAGCTCTTGCTGCTCTTCACGGTGCCTTGGCGCCCTATCTACAGGCACAACAGCACTGGGGATCTGTGCTTTCCCAGAGACGCAACATCTCATGGCGCTCGGCCGCGGCAGAGCCTCTTGCCGAAAAGGCAAACGTCCGGCTCCTTCTCCCACAAGGAAGGGCCCAGCCCTGAAAGCTCTTGCTGCTCTTCACGGTGCCTTGGCGCCCTATCTACAGGCACAACAGCACTGGGGATCTGTGCTTTCCCAGAGACGCAAGAGCTCATGGTGCTCGGCCCGCGGCAGAGCCTCTTGCCGAAAAGGCAAACGTCCGGCTCCTTCTCCCACAAGGAAGGGCTCAGCCCTGAAAGCTGTTGCTGCTCTTCACGGTGCCTTGGCGCCCTATCTACAGGCACAACAGCACTGGGGATCTGTGCTTTCCCAGAGACGCAACATCTCATGGCACTCGGCCGCGACAGAGCCTCTTGCCGAAAAGGCAAACGTCCGGCTCATTCTCCCACAAGGAAGGGCCCAGCCCTGAAAGCTGTTGCTGCTCTTCACCTACCCTTGGCGCCCTACCTACAGGCACAACAGCAGTGGGGATCTGTGCTTTCCCAGAGACGCAACATCTCATGGCGCTCAGCCGCGGCAGAGCCTCTTGCCGAAAAGGCAAACATCCGGCTCCTTCTCCCACAGGGAAGGGCCCAGCCCTGAAAGCTCTTGCTGCTCTTCACGGTGTCTTGGCGCCCTATCTACAGGCACAACAGCAGTGGGGATCTGTGCTTTCCCAGAGACGCAACATCTCATGGCGCTCGGCCGCGGCAGAGCCTCTTGCCGAAAAGGCAAACGTCCGGCTCCTTCTCCCACAGGGAAGGGCCCAGCCCTGAAAGCTCTTGCTGCTCTTCACGGTGCCTTGGCGCCCTATCTACAGGCACAACAGCAGTGGGGATCTGTGCTTTCCCAGAGACGCAACATCTCATGGCGCTCGGCCGCGACAGAGCCTCTTGCCGAAAAGGCAAACGTCCGGCTCCTTCTCCCACAAGGAGGGGCCCAGCCCTGAAAGCTCTTGCTGCTCTTCACGGTGCCTTGGTGCCCTATCTACAGGGACAACAGCACTGGGGATCTGTGCTTTCCCAGAGACGCAACATCTCATGGCGCTCGGCCGCGGCAGAGCCTCCTGCCGAAAAGGCAAACGTCCGGCTCCTTCTCCCACAAGGAAGGGCCCAGCCCTGAAAGCTCTTGCTGCTCTTCACGGTGCCTTGGCGCCCTACCTACAGGCACAACAGCACTGGGGATCTGTGCTTTCCCAGAGACGCAACATCTCATGGCGCTCGGCCGCGGCAGAGCCTCTTGCCGAAAAGGCAAACGTCCGGCTCCTTCTCCCACAAGGAGGGGCCCAGCCCTGAAAGCTCTTGCTGCTCTTCACGGTGCCTTGGCGCCCTACCTACAGGCACAACAGCACTGGGGATCTGTGCTTTCCCAGAGACGCAAGATCTCATGGCGCTCGGCCGCGACAGAGCCTCTTGCCGAAAAAGGCAAACCTCCGGCTCCTTCTCCCACAAGGAAGGGCCCAGCCCTGAAAGCTCTTGCTGCTCTTCACCTACCCTTGGCGCCCTACCTACAGGCACAACAGCAGTGGGGATCTGTGCTTTCCCAGAGACGCAACATCTCATGGCGCTCAGCCGCGGCAGAGCCTCTTGCCGAAAAGGCAAACATCCGGCTCCTTCTCCCACAGGGAAGGGCCCAGCCCTGAAAGCTCTTGCTGCTCTTCACGGTGTCTTGGCGCCCTATCTACAGGCACAACAGCAGTGGAGATCTGTGCTTTCCCAGAGACGCAAGAGCTCATGGTGCTCGGCCGCGGCAGAGCCTCTTGCCGAAAAGGCAAACCTCCGGCTCCTTCTCCCACAAGGAAGGGCTCAGCCCTGAAAGCTGTTGCTGCTCTTCACGGTGCCTTGGCGCCCTATCTACAGGCACAACAGCAGTGGGGATCTGTGCTTTCCCAGAGACGCAACATCTCATGGCGCTCGGCCGCGGCAGAGCCTCTTGCCGAAAAGGCAAACGTCCGGCTCCTTCTCCCACAAGGAAGGGCCCAGCCCTGAAAGCTGTTGCTGCTCTTCACCTACCCTTGGCGCCCTACCTACAGGCACAACAGCAGTGGGGATCTGTGCTTTCCCAGAGACGCAACATCTCATGGCGCTCAGCCGCGGCAGAGCCTCTTGCCGAAAAGGCAAACATCCGGCTCCTTCTCCCACAGGGAAGGGCCCAGCCCTGAAAGCTCTTGCTGCTCTTCACGGTGTCTTGGCGCCCTATCTACAGGCACAACAGCAGTGGGGATCTGTGCTTTCCCAGAGACGCAACATCTCATGGCGCTCGGCCGCGGCAGAGCCTCTTGCCGAAAAGGCAAACGTCCGGCTCCTTCTCCCACAGGGAAGGGCCCAGCCCTGAAAGCTCTTGCTGCTCTTCACGGTGCCTTGGCGCCCTATCTACAGGCACAACAGCAGTGGGGATCTGTGCTTTCCCAGAGACGCAACATCTCATGGCGCTCGGCCGCGACAGAGCCTCTTGCCGAAAAGGCAAACGTCCGGCTCCTTCTCCCACAAGGAGGGGCCCAGCCCTGAAAGCTCTTGCTGCTCTTCACGGTGCCTTGGGTGCCCTATCTACAGGGACAACAGCACTGGGGATCTGTGCTTTCCAGAGACGCAACATCTCATGGCGCTCGGCCCGCGGCAGAGCCTCTTGCCGAAAAGGCAAACGTCCGGCTCCTTCTCCCACAAGGAAGGGCCCAGCCCTGAAAGCACTTGCTGCTCTTCACGGTGCCTTGGCGCCCTACCTACAGGCACAACAGCACTGGGGATCTGTGCTTTCCCAGAGACGCAACATCTCATGGCGCTCGGCCGCGGCAGAGCCTCTTGCCGAAAAGGCAAACGTCCGGCTCCTTCTCCCACAAGGAGGGGCCCAGCCCTGAAAGCTCTTGCTGCTCTTCACGGTGCCTTGGCGCCCTATCTACAGGCACAACAGCACTGGGATCTGTGCTTTCCCCAGAGACGCAAGATCTCATGGCGCTCGGCCGTGACAGAGCCTCTTGCCGAAAAGGCAAACCTCCGGCTCCTTCTCCCACAAGGAAGGGCCCAGCCCTGAAAGCTCTTGCTGCTCTTCACCTACCCTTGGCGCCCTAACCTACAGGCACAACAGCACTGGGGATCTGTGCTTTCCCAGAGACGCAACATCTCATGGCGCTCAGCCCGCGGCAGAGCCTCTTGCCGAAAAGGCAAACATCCGGCTCCTTCTCCCACAGGGAAGGGCCCAGCCCTGAAAGCTCTTGCTGCTCTTCACGGTGTCTTGGCGCCCTATCTACAGGCACCAACAGCAGTGGGATCTGTGCTTTCCCAGAGACGCAACATCTCATGGCGCTCGGGCCGCGGCAGAGCCTCTTGCCGAAAAGGCAAACGTCCGGCTCCTTCTCCCACAGGGAAGGGCCCAGCCCTGAAAGCTCTTGCTGCTCTTCACGGTGCCTTGGCGCCCTATCTACAGGCACAACAGCAGTGGGGATCTGTGCTTTCCCAGAGACGCAACATCTCATGGCGCTCGGCCGCGACAGAGCCTCTTGCCGAAAAGGCAAACGTCCGGCTCCTTCTCCCACAAGGAGGGGCCCAGCCCTGAAAGCTCTTGCTGCTCTTCACGGTGCCTTGGTGCCCTATCTACAGGGACAACAGCACTGGGGATCTGTGCTTTCCCAGAGACGCAACATCTCATGGCGCTCGGCCGCGGCAGAGCCTCTTGCCGAAAAGGCAAACGTCCGGCTCCTTCTCCCACAAGGAAGGGCCCAGCCCTGAAAGCTCTTGCTGCTCTTCACGGTGCCTTGGCGCCCTATCTACAGGCACAACAGCAGTGGGGATCTGTGCTTTCCCAGAGACGCAACATCTCATGGCGCTCGGGCGCTGGCAGAGCCTCTTGCCGAAAAGGCAAACGTCCGGCTCCTTCTCCCACAAGGAAGGGCCCAGCCCTGAAAGCTCTTGCTGCTCTTCACGGTGCCTTGGCGCCCCTATCTACAGGCACAACAGCACTGGGGATCTGTGCTTTCCCAGAGACGCAACATCTCATGGCGCTCGGCCGCGGCAGAGCCTCTTGCCGAAAAGGCAAACGTCCGGCTCCTTCTCCCCACAAGGAAGGGCCCAGCCCTGAAAGCTCCTTGCTGCTCTTCACGGTGCCTTGGCGCCCTATCTACAGGCACAACAGCACTGGGGATCTGTGCTTTCCCAGAGACGCAACATCTCATGGCGCTCAGCCGCGGCAGAGCCTCTTGCCGAAAAGGCAAACGTCCGGCTCCTTCTCCCACAAGGAAGGGCCCAGCCCTGAAAGCTCTTGCTGCTCTTCACGGTGCCTTGGCGCCCTACCTACAGGCACAACAGCACTGGGGATCTGTGCTTTCCCAGAGACGCAACATCTCATGGCGCTCCGGCCGCGGCAGAGCCTCTTGCCGAAAAGGCAAACGTCCGGCTCCTTCTCCCACAAGGAAGGGCCCAGCCCTGAAAGCTCTTGCTGCTCTTCACGGTGCCTTGGCGCCCTATCTACAGGGACAACAGCACTGGGGATCTGTGCTTTCCAGAGAAGCAACATCTCATGGCGCTCGGCCCGCGGCAGAGCCTCTTGCCGAAAAGGCAAACGTCCGGCTCCTTCTCCCACAGGGAAGGGCCCAGCCCTGAAAGCTCTTGCTGCTCTTCACGGTGCCTTGGCGCCCTATCTACAGGCACAACAGCAGTGGGGATCTGTGCTTTCCCAGAGACGCAACATCTCATGGCGCTCGGGCGCGCAGAGGCCTCTTGCCGAAAAGGCAAAACGTCCGGCTCCTTCTCCACAAGGAAGGGCCCAGCCCTGAAAGCTCTTGCTGCTCTTCACGGTGCCTTGGCGCCCTATCTACAGGCACAACAGCACTGGGATCTGTGCTTTCCCAGAGACGCAAACATCTCATGGCGCTCGGCCGCGGCAGAGCCTCTTGCCGAAAAGGCAAACGTCCGGCTCCTTCTCCCACAAGGAAGGGCCCAGCCCTGAAAGCTCTTGCTGCTCTCACGGTGCCTTGGTGCCCTATCTACAGGCACAACAGCACTGGGGATCTGTGCTTTCCCAGAGACGCAACATCTCATGGCGCTCGGGCCGCGCAGAGCCTCTTGCCGAAAAGGCAAAACGTCCCGGCTCCTTCTCCCACAAGGAAGGGCCCAGCCCTGAAAGCTCTTGCTGCTCTTCACGGTGCCTTGGCACCCTACCTACAGGCACAACAGCACTGGGGATCTGTGCTTTCCCAGAGACGCAAGATCTCATGGCGCCTCGGCCGGCGACAGAGACTCTTGCCGAAAAGGCAAACGTCCGGCTCCTTCTCCCACAAGGAAGGGCCCAGCCCTGAAAGCTCTTGCTGCTCTTCACGGTGCCTTGGCGCCCTATCTACAGGCACAACAGCACTGGGGATCTGTGCTTTCCCAGAGACGCAACATCTCATGGCGCTCGGCCGCGGCAGAGCCTCTTGCCGAAAAGGCAAACGTCCGGCTCCTTCTCCCACAAGGAAGGCCCAGCCCTGAAAGCTCTTGCTGCTCTTCACGGTGCCTTGGCGCCCTACCTACAGGCACAACAGCACTGGGGATCTGTGCTTTCCCAGAGACGCAACATCTCATGGCGCTCGGCCGCGGCAGAGCCTCTTGCCGAAAAGGCAAACGTCCGGCTCCTTCTCCCACAAGGAAGGGCCCAGCCCTGAAAGCTCTTGCTGCTCTTCACGGTGCCTTGGCGCCCTATCTACAGGGACATCAGCACTGGGGATCTGTGCTTTCCCAGAGACGCAACATCTCATGGCGCTCGCAGCGGCAGAGCCTCTTGCCGAAAAGGCAAACGTCCGGCTCCTTCTCCCACAAGGAAGGGCCCAGCCCTGAAAGCTCTTGCTGCTCTTCACGGTGCCTTGGCGCCCTATCTACAGGCACAACAGCAGTGGGGATCTGTGCTTTCCCAGAGACGCAACATCTCATGGCGCTCGGCCGCGGCAGAGCCTCTTGCCGAAAAGGCAAAACGTCCGGCTCCTTCTCCCACAAGGAGGGCCCAGCCCTGAAAGCTCTTGCTGCTCTTCACAGTGCCTTGGCGCCCTATCTACAGGCACAACAGCAGTGGGGATCTGTGCTTTCCCAGAGACGCAACATCTCATGGCGCTCGGCCGCGGCAGAGCCCTCTTGCCGAAAAGGCAAACGTCCGGCTCCTTCTCCCACAAGGAAGGGCCCAGCCCTGAAAGCTCTTGCTGCTCTTCACGGTGCCTTGGCGCCCTATCTACAGGCACAACAGCACTGGGGATCTGTGCTTTCCCAGAGACGCAAGAGCTCATGGCGCTCGGCCGCGGCAGAGCCTCTTGCCGAAAAGGCAAACGTCCGGCTCCTTCTCCCACAAGGAAGGGCTCAGCCCTGCAAGCTCTTGGTCTTTTTCGCTGCTCTTCACGGTGCCTTGGCGCCCTATCTACAGGCACAACAGCATTGGGGATCTGTGCTTTCCCAGAACGCAAGATCTCATGGCGCTCGGCCGCGGCACAGGCCTCTTGCCGAAAAGGCAAACGTCCGGCTCCTTCTCCCACAAGGAAGGGCCCAGCCCTGAAAGCTCTTGCTGTCTCTTCACGGTGCCATTGGCGCCCTATCTACAGGCACAACAGCACTGGGGATCTGTGCTTTCCCAGAGACGCAACATCTCATGGCGCTCGGCCGCGGCAGGAGCCTCTTGCCGAAAAGGCAAACGTCCGGCTCCTTCTCCCACAAGGAAGGGCCCAGCCCTGAAAGCTGGTTGCTGCTCTTCACGGTGCCTTGGCGCCCTACCTACAGGCACAACAGCACTGGGGATCTGTGCTTTCCCAGAGACGCAACATCTCATGGCGCTCGGCCGCGGCAGAGCCTCTTGCCGAAAAGGCAACGTCCGGCTCCTTCTCCCACAAGGAAGGGCCCAGCCCTGAAAGCTCTTGCTGCTCTTCACCTACCCTTGGCGCCCTTCCTACAGGCACAACAGCAGTGGGGATCTGTGCTTTCCCAGAGACGCAAACATCTCATGGCGCTCAGCCGCGGCAGAGCCTCTTGCCGAAAAGGCAAACGTCCGGCTCCTTCTCCCACAGGGAAGGGCCCAGCCCTGAAAGCTCTTGCTGCTCTTCACGGTGCCTTGGCGCCCTATCTACAGGCACAACAGCAGTGGGGATCTGTGCTTTCCCAGAGACGCAACATCTCATGGCGCTCGGCCGCAGGCAGAGCCCTCTTGCCGAAAAGGCAAACGTCCGGCTCCTTCTCCCACAAGGAAGGGCCCAGCCCTGAAAGCTCTTGCTGCTCTTCATGGTGCCTTGGCGCCCTATCTACAGGCACAAACAGCAGTGGGGATCTGTGCTTTCCCAGAGACGCACATCTCATGGCGCTCCGCCGCGACAGAGCCTCTTGCCGAAAAGGCAAACGTCCGGCTCCTTCTCCCACAAGGAAGGGGCCCAGCCCTGAAAGCTCTTGCTGCTCTTCACGGTGCCTTGGTGCCCTATCTACAGGGACAACAGCACTGGGGATCTGTGCTTTCCCAGAGACGCAACATCTCATGGCGCTCGGCCGCGGCAGAGCCTCTTGCCGAAAAGGCAAACGTCCGGCTCCTTCTCCCACAAGGAAGGGCCCAGCCCTGAAAGCTCTTGCTGCTCTTCACGGTGACTTGGCGCCCTATCTACAGGCACAACAGCACTGGGGATCTGTGCTTTCCCAGAGACGCAACATCTCATGGCGCTCGGCCGCGGCAGAGCCTCTTGCCGAAAAGGCAAACGTCCGGCTCCTTCTCCCACAAGGAAGGGCCCAGCCCTGAAAGCTCTTGCTGCTCTTCACGGTGCCTTGGCGCCCTATCTACAGGCACAACAGCACTGGGGATCTGTGCTTTCCCAGAGACGCAACATCTCATGGCGCTCGGCCGCGGCAGAGCCTCTTGCCGAAAAGGCAAACGTCCGGCTCCTTCTCCCACAAGGAAGGGCCCAGCCCTGAAAGCTCTTGCTGCTCTTCACGGTGCCTTGGTGCCCTATCTACAGGCACAACAGCAGTGGGGATCTGTGCTTTCCCAGAGACGCAAGATCTCTTGGTGCTCGGCCGCGGCAGAGCCTCTTGCCGAAAAGGCAAACGTCCGGCTCCTTCTCCCACAAGGAAGGGCCCAGCCCTGAAAGCTCTTGCTGCTCTTCACGGTGCCTTGGCGCCCTTTCTACAGGCACAACAGCACTGGGGATCTGTGCTTTCCCAGAGACGCAACATCTCATGGCGCTCGGCCGCGGCAGAGCCTCTTGCCGAAAAGGCAAACGTCCGGCTCCTTCTCCCACAAGGAAGGGCCCAGCCCTGAAAGCTCTTGCTGCTCTTCACGGTGCCTTGGCGCCCTACCTACAGGCACAACAGCAGTGGGGATCTGTGCTTTCCCAGAGACGCAACATCTCATGGCGCTCGGCCGCGGCAGAGCCTCTTGCCGAAAAGGCAAACGTCCGGCTCCTTCTCCCACAAGGAAGGGCCCAGCCCTGAAAGCTCTTGCTGCTCTTCACGGTGCCTTGGCGCCCTATCTACAGGCACAACAGCACTGGGGATCTGTGCTTTCCCAGAGACGCAAGAGCTCATGGCGCTCGGCCGCGGCAGAGCCTCTTGCCGAAAAGGCAAACGTCCGGCTCCTTCTCCCACAAGGAAGGGCCCAGCCCTGAAAGCTCTTGCTGCTCTTCACAGTGCCTTGGCGCCCTATCTACAGGCACAACAGCACTGGGGATCTGTGCTTTCCCAGAGACGCAACATCTCATGGCGCTCGGCCGCGGCAGAGCCTCTTGCCGAAAAGGCAAACGTCCGGCTCCTTCTCCCACAAGGAAGGGCCCAGCCCTGAAAGCTCTTGCTGCTCTTCACGGTGCCTTGGCGCCCTATCTACAGGCACAACAGCACTGGGGATCTGTGCTTTCCCAGAGACGCAAGAGCTCATGGTGCTCAGCCGCGGCAGAGCCTCTTGCCGAAAAGGCAAACGTCCGGCTCCTTCTCCCACAAGGAAGGGCTCAGCCCTGAAACCTCTTGCTGCTCTTCACGGTGCCTTGGCGCCCTATCTACAGGCACAACAGCACTGGGGATCTGTGCTTTCCCAGAGACGCAACATCTCATGGCGCTCGGCCGCGGCAGAGCCTCTTGCCGAAAAGGCAAACCTCCGGCTCCTTCTCCCACAAGGAAGGGCCCAGCCCTGAAAGCTCTTGCTGCTCTTCACGGTGCCTTGGCACCCTACCTACAGGCACAACAGCAGTGGGGATCTGTGCTTTCCCAGAGACGCAACATCTCATGGCGCTCAGCCGCGGCAGAGCCTCTTGCCGAAAAGGCAAACGTCCGGCTCCTTCTCCCACAGGGAAGGGCCCAGCCCTGAAAGCTCTTGCTGCTCTTCACGGTGTCTTGGCGCCCTATCTACAGGCACAACAGCAGTGGGGATCTGTGCTTTCCCAGAGACGCAACATCTCATGGCGCTCGGCCGCGACAGAGCCTCTTGCCGAAAAGGCAAACGTCCGGCTCCTTCTCCCACAAGGAGGGGCCCAGCCCTGAAAGCTCTTGCTGCTCTTCACGGTGCCTTGGCGCCCTTTCTACAGGCACAACAGCACTGGGGATCTGTGCTTTCCCAGAGACGCAACATCTCATGGCGCTCGGCCGCGGCAGAGCCTCTTGCCGAAAAGGCAAACGTCCGGCTCCTTCTCCCACAAGGAAGGGCCCAGCCCTGAAAGCTCTTGCTGCTCTTCACCTACCCTTGGCGCCCTTCCTACAGGCACAACAGCAGTGGGGATCTGTGCTTTCCCAGAGACGCAACATCTCATGGCGCTCAGCCGCGGCAGAGCCTCTTGCCGAAAAGGCAAACGTCCGGCTCCTTCTCCCACAGGGAAGGGCCCAGCCCTGAAAGCTCTTGCTGCTCTTCACGGTGCCTTGGCGCCCTATCTACAGGCACAACAGCAGTGGGGATCTGTGCTTTCCCAGAGACGCAACATCTCATGGCGCTCGGCCGCGGCAGAGCCTCTTGCCGAAAAGGCAAACGTCCGGCTCCTTCTCCCACAAGGAAGGGCCCAGCCCTGAAAGCTCTTGCTGCTCTTCATGGTGCCTTGGCGCCCTATCTACAGGCACAACAGCAGTGGGGATCTGTGCTTTCCCAGAGACGCAACATCTCATGGCGCTCGGCCGCGACAGAGCCTCTTGCCGAAAAGGCAAACGTCCGGCTCCTTCTCCCACAAGGAAGGGCCCAGCCCTGAAAGCTCTTGCTGCTCTTCACGGTGCCTTGGTGCCCTATCTACAGGGACAACAGCACTGGGGATCTGTGCTTTCCCAGAGACGCAACATCTCATGGCGCTCGGCCGCGGCAGAGCCTCTTGCCGAAAAGGCAAACGTCCGGCTCCTTCTCCCACAAGGAAGGGCCCAGCCCTGAAAGCTCTTGCTGCTCTTCACGGTGACTTGGCGCCCTATCTACAGGCACAACAGCACTGGGGATCTGTGCTTTCCCAGAGACGCAACATCTCATGGCGCTCGGCCGCGGCAGAGCCTCTTGCCGAAAAGGCAAACGTCCGGCTCCTTCTCCCACAAGGAAGGGCCCAGCCCTGAAAGCTCTTGCTGCTCTTCACGGTGCCTTGGCGCCCTATCTACAGGCACAACAGCACTGGGGATCTGTGCTTTCCCAGAGACGCAACATCTCATGGCGCTCGGCCGCGGCAGAGCCTCTTGCCGAAAAGGCAAACGTCCGGCTCCTTCTCCCACAAGGAAGGGCCCAGCCCTGAAAGCTCTTGCTGCTCTTCACGGTGCCTTGGTGCCCTATCTACAGGCACAACAGCAGTGGGGATCTGTGCTTTCCCAGAGACGCAAGATCTCTTGGTGCTCGGCCGCGGCAGAGCCTCTTGCCGAAAAGGCAAACGTCCGGCTCCTCCTCCCACAAGGAAGGGCCCAGCCCTGAAAGCTCTTGCTGCTCTTCACGGTGCCTTGGCGCCCTTTCTACAGGCACAACAGCACTGGGGATCTGTGCTTTCCCAGAGACGCAACATCTCATGGCGCTCGGCCGCGGCAGAGCCTCTTGCCGAAAAGGCAAACGTCCGGCTCCTTCTCCCACAAGGAAGGGCCCAGCCCTGAAAGCTCTTGCTGCTCTTCACGGTGCCTTGGCGCCCTACCTACAGGCACAACAGCAGTGGGGATCTGTGCTTTCCCAGAGACGCAACATCTCATGGCGCTCAGCCGCGGCAGAGCCTCTTGCCGAAAAGGCAAACGTCCGGCTCCTTCTCCCACAGGGAAGGGCCCAGCCCTGAAAGCTCTTGCTGCTCTTCACGGTGCCTTGGCGCCCTATCTACAGGCACAACAGCAGTGGGGATCTGTGCTCGCAACATCTCATGGCGCTCGGCCGGTCAGAGCCTCTTGCCGAAAAGGCAAACGTCCGGCTCCTTCTCCCACAAGGAAGGGCCCAGCCCTGAAAGCTCTTGCTGCTCTTCATGGTGCCTTGGCGCCCTATCTACAGGCACAACAGCAGTGGGGATCTGTGCTTTCCCAGAGACGCAACATCTCATGGCGCTCGGCCCGCGACAGAGCCTCTTGCCGAAAAGGCAACGTCCGGCTCCTTCTCCCACAAGGAAGGGCCCAGCCCTGAAAGCTCTTGCTGCTCTTCACGGTGCCTTGGTGCCCTATCTACAGGGACAACAGCACTGGGGATCTGTGCTTTCCCAGAGACGCAACATCTCATGGCGCTCGGCCGCGGCAGAGCCTCTTGCCGAAAAAGGCAAACGTCCGGCTCCTTCTCCCACAAGGAAGGGCCCAGCCCTGAAAGCTCTTGCTGCTCTTCACGGTGACTTGGCGCCCTATCTACAGGCACAACAGCACTGGGGATCTGTGCTTTCCCAGAGACGCAACATCTCATGGCGCTCGGCCGCGGCAGAGCCTCTTGCCGAAAAGGCAAACGTCCGGCTCCTTCTCCCACAAGGAAGGGCCCAGCCCTGAAAGCTCTTGCTGCTCTTCACGGTGCCTTGGCGCCCTATCTACAGGCACAACAGCACTGGGGATCTGTGCTTTCCCAGAGACGCAACATCTCATGGCGCTCGGCCGCGGCAGAGCCTCTTGCCGAAAAGGCAAACGTCCGGCATCCTTCTCCCACAAGGAAGGGCCCAGCCCTGAAAGCTCTTGCTGCTCTTCACGGTGCCTTGGTGCCCTATCTACAGGCACAACAGCAGTGGGGATCTGTGCTTTCCCAGAGACGCAAGATCTCTTGGTGCTCGGCCGCGGCAGAGCCTCTTGCCGAAAAGGCAAACGTCCGGCTCCTTCTCCCACAAGGAAGGGCCCAGCCCTGAAAGCTCTTGCTGCTCTTCACGGTGCCTTGGCGCCCTTTCTACAGGCACAACAGCACTGGGGATCTGTGCTTTCCCAGAGACGCAACATCTCATGGCGCTCGGCCGCGGCAGAGCCTCTTGCCGAAAAGGCAAACGTCCGGCTCCTTCTCCCACAAGGAAGGGCCCAGCCCTGAAAGCTCTTGCTGCTCTTCACGGTGCCTTGGCGCCCTACCTACAGGCACAACAGCAGTGGGGATCTGTGCTTTCCCAGAGACGCAACATCTCATGGCGCTCGGCCGCGGCAGAGACTCTTGCCGAAAAGGCAAACGTCCGGCTCCTTCTCCCACAAGGAAGGGCCCAGCCCTGAAAGCTCTTGCTGCTCTTCACGGTGCCTTGGCGCCCTATCTACAGGCACAACAGCACCTGGGGATCTGTGCTTTCCCAGAGACGCAGAGCTCATGGCGCTCGGCCGCGGCAGAGCCTCTTGCCGAAAAGGCAAACGTCCGGCTCCTTCTCCCACAAGGAAGGGCCCAGCCCTGAAAGCTCTTGCTGCTCTTCACAGTGCCTTGGCGCCCTATCTACAGGCACAACAGCACTGGGGATCTGTGCTTTCCCAGAGACGCAACATCTCATGGCGCTCGGCCGCGGCAGAGCCTCTTGCCGAAAAGGCAAACGTCCGGCTCCTTCTCCCACAAGGAAGGGCCCAGCCCTGAAAGCTCTTGCTGCTCTTCACGGTGCCTTGGCGCCCTATCTACAGGCACAACAGCACTGGGGATCTGTGCTTTCCCAGAGACGCAAGAGCTCATGGTGCTCAGCCGCGGCAGAGCCTCTTGCCGAAAAGGCAAACGTCCGGCTCCTTCTCCCACAAGGAAGGGCTCAGCCTGAAACCTCTTGCTGCTCTTCACGGTGCCTTGGCGCCCTATCTACAGGCACAACAGCACTGGGGATCTGTGCTTTCCCAGAGACGCAACATCTCATGGCGCTCGGACCGCGGCAGAGCCTCTTGCCGAAAAGGCAAACGTCCGGCTCCTTCTCCCACAAGGAAGGGCCCAGCCCTGAAAGCTGTTGCTGCTCTTCACGGTGCCTTGGCACCCTACCTACAGGCACAACAGCAGTGGGGATCTGTGCTTTCCCAGAGACGCAACATCTCATGGCGCTCAGCCGCGGCAGAGCCTCTTGCCGAAAGGCAAACGTCCGGCTCCTTCTCCCACAGGGAAGGGCCCAGCCCTGAAAGCTCTTGCTGCTCTTCACGGTGTCTTGGCGCCCTATCTACAGGCACAACAGCAGTGGGGATCTGTGCTTTTTCCCAGAGACGCAACATCTCATGGCGCTCGGCCGCGACAGAGCCTCTTGCCGAAAAGGCAAACGTCCGGCTCCTTCTCCCACAAGGAGGGGCCAGCCCTGAAAGCTCTTGCTGCTCTAACGGTGCCTTGGTGCCCTATCTACAGGCACAACAGCACTGGGGATCTGTGCTTTCCCAGAGACGCAACATCTCATGGCGCTCGGCCGCGGCAGAGCCTCTTGCCGAAAAGGCAAACGTTCCGGCTCCTTCTCCCACAAGGAAGGGCCCAGCCCTGAAAGCTCTTGCTGCTCTTCACGGTGCCTTGGCGCCCTATCTACAGGCACAACAGCACTGGGGATCTGTGCTTTCCCAGAGACGCAACATCTCATGGCGCTCGGCCGCGGCAGAGCCTCTTGCCGAAAAGGCAAACGTCCGGCTCCTTCTCCCACAAGGAAGGGCCCAGCCCTGAAAGCTCTTGCTGCTCTTCACGGTGCCTTGGCGCCCTTTCTACAGGCACAACAGCACTGGGGATCTGTGCTTTCCCCAGAGACGCAACATCTCATGGCGCTCCGGCCCGCGGCAGAGCCTCTTGCCGAAAAGGCAAACGTCCGGCTCCTTCTCCCACAAGGAAGGGCCCAGCCCTGAAAGCTCTTGCTGCTCTTCACGGTGCCTTGGCGCCCTACCTACAGGCACAACAGCAGTGGGGATCTGTGCTTTCCCAGAGACGCAACATCTCATGGCGCTCGGCCGCGGCAGAGACTCTTGCCGAAAAGGCAAACGTCCGGCTCCTTCTCCCACAAGGAAGGGCCCAGCCCTGAAAGCTCTTGCTGCTCTTCACGGTGCCTTGGCGCCCTATCTACAGGCACAACAGCAGTGGGGATCTGTGCTTTCCCAGAGACGCAACATCTCATGGCGCTCGGCCGCGGCAGAGCCTCTTGCCGAAAAGGCAAAACGTCCGGCTCCTTCTCCCACAAGGAAGGGCCCAGCCCTGAAAGCTCTTGCTGCTCTTCACAGTGCCTTGGCGCCCCTATCTACAGGCACAACAGCACTGGGGATCTGTGCTTTCCCAGAGACGCAACATCTCATGGCGCTCCGTCCGCGGCAGAGCCTCTGCCGAAAAGGCAAACGTCCGGCTCCTTCTCCCACAAGGAAGGGCCACAGCCCCTGAAACCTCTTGCTGCTCTTCACGGTGCCTTGGCGCCCTACCTACAGGCACAACAGCAGTGTGGATCTGTGCTTTCCCAGAGACGCAACATCTCATGGCGCTCGGGCGCGGGCAGAGACTCTTGCCGAAAAGGCAAACGTCCGGCTCCTTCTGCCACAAGGAAGGGCCCAGCCCTGAAAGCTCTTGCTGCTCTTCACGGTGCCTTGGCGCCCCTACCTACAGGCACAACAGCAGTGGGGATCTGTGCTTTCCCAGAGACGCAACATATCATGGCGCTCGGCCGCGGCAGAGCCTCTTGCCGAAAAGGCAAACGTCCGGCTCCTTCTCCCACAAGGAAGGGCCCAAGCCCTGAAACCTCTTGCTGCTCTTCACTGGTGCCCTTGGCGCCCTTTTCTACAGGCACAACAGCAGTGGGGATCTGTGCTTTCCCAGAGACGCAACATCTCATGGCGCTCGGCCGCGGCAGAGCCTCTTGCCGAAAAGGCAAACGTCCGGCTCCTTCTCCCACAAGGAAGGGCCCAGCCCTGAAAGCTCTTGCTGCTCTTCACAGTGCCTTGGCGCCCTATCTACAGGCACAACAGCAGTGGGGATCTGTGCTTTCCCAGAGACGCAACATCTCATGGCGCTCGGCCGCGGCACAGCCTCTTGCCGAAAAGGCAAACGTCCGGCTCCTTCTCCCACAAGGAAGGGCCCAGCCCTGAAAGCTCTTGCTGCTCTTCACGGTGCCTTGGCGCCCTATCTACAGGCACAACAGCACCTGGGGATCTGTGCTTTCCCAGAGACGCAAGAGCTCATGGTGCTCAGCCGCGGCAGAGCCTCTTGCCGAAAAGGCAAACGTCCGGCTCCTTCTCCCACAAGGAAGGGCTCAGCCCTGAAAGCTGTTGCTGCTCTTCACGGTGCCTTGGCGCCCTATCTACAGGCACAACAGCACTGGGGATCTGTGCTTTCCCAGAGACGCAACATCTTCATGGCGCTCGGCCGCGGCAGAGCCTCTTGCCGAAAAGGCAAACGTCCGGCTCCTTCTCCCACAAGGAAGGGCCCAGCCCTGAAAGCTGTTGCTGCTCTTTACGGTGCCTTGGCACCCTACCTACAGGCACAACAGCAGTGGGGATCTGTGCTTTCCCAGAGACGCAACATCTCATGGCGCTCGCGCCGCGGCAGAGCCTCTTGCCGAAAAGGCAAACGTCCGGCTCCTTCTCCCACAAGGAAGGGCCCAGCCCTGAAAGCTGTTGCTGCTCTTCAACTACCCTTGGCGCCCTACCTACAGGCACAACAGCAGTGGGGATCTGTGCTTTCCCAGAGACGCAACATCTCATGGGGCTCAGCCGCGGCAGAGCCTCTTGCCGAAAAGGCAAACGTCCGGCTCCTTCTCCCACAGGGAAGGGCCCAGCCCTGAAAGCTCTTGCTGCTCTTCACGGTGTCTTGGCGCCCTATCTACAGGCACAACAGCAGTGGGGATCTGTGCTTTCCCAGAGACGCAACATCTCATGGCGCTCGGGCCGCGACAGAGCCTCTTGCCGAAAAGGCAAACGTCCGGCTCCTTCTCCCACAAGGAGGGGCCCAGCCCTGAAAGCTCTTGCTGCTCTTCACGGTGCCTTGGTGCCCTATCTACAGGCACAACAGCACTGGGGATCTGTGCTTTCCCAGAGACGCAACATCTCATGGCGGCATCGGCCGCGGCAGAGCCTCTTGCCGAAAGGCAAAACGTCCGGCTCCTTCTCCCACAAGGAAGGGCCCAGCCCTGAAAGCTGTTGCTGCTCTTCACGGTGCCTTGGCGCCCTTTCTACAGGCACAACAGCAAGTGGGGATCTGTGCTTTCCCAGAGACGCAACATCTCATGGCGCTCGGCCCGCGGCACAGCCTCTTGCCGAAAAGGCAAACGTTCGGCTCCTTCTCCCACAAGGAAGGGCCCAGCCCTGAAAGCTCTTGCTGCTCTTCACGGTGCCTTGGCGCCCTTTCTACAGGGCACAACAGCAGTGGGGATCTGTGCTTTCCCAGAGACGCAACATCTCATGGCGCTAGGCCGCGGCAGAGCCTCTTGCCGAAAAGGCAAACGTCCGGCTCCTTCTCCCACAAGGAAGGGCCCAGCCCTGAAAGCTGTTGCTGCTCTTCCACGGTGCCCTTGGCGCCCTATCTACAGGCACAACAGCACTGGGGATCTGTGCTTTCCCAGAGACGCAAGATCTCATGGCGCTCGGCCGCGGCAGAGCCTCTTGCCGAAAAGGCAAACGTCCGGCTCCTTCTCCCACAAGGAAGGGCCCAGCCCTGAAAGCTCTTGCTGCTCTTCACGGTGCCTTGGCGCCCTATCTACAGGCACAACAGCACTGGGGATCTGTGCTTTCCCAGAGACGCAACATCTCATGGCGCTCGGCCGCGGCAGAGCCTCTTGCCGAAAAGGCAAACGTCCGGCTCCTTCTCCCACAAGGAAGGGCCCAGCCCTGAAAGCTCTTGCTGCTCTTCACGGTGCCTTGGCGCCCTATCTACAGGCACAACAGCACTGGGGATCTGTGCTTTCCCAGAGACGCAAGAGCTCATGGTGCTCAGCCGCGGCAGAGCCTCTTGCCGAAAAGGCAAACGTCCGGCTCCTTCTCCCACAAGGAAGGGCTCACCCCTGAAACCTCTTGCTGCTCTTCACGGTGCCTTGGCGCCCTATCTACAGGCACAACAGCACTGGGGATCTGTGCTTTCCCAGAGACGCAACATCTCATGGCGCTCGGCCGCGGCAGAGCCTCTTGCCGAAAAGGCAAACGTCCGGCTCCTTCTCCCACAAGGAAGGGCCCAGCCCTGAAAGCTCTTGCTGCTCTTCACGGTGCCTTGGCACCCTACCTACAGGCACAACAGCAGTGGGGATCTGTGCTTTCCCAGAGACGCAACATCTCATGGCGCTCGGCCGCGGCAGAGCCTCTTGCCGAAAAGGCAAACGTCCGGCTCCTTCTCCCACAAGGAAGGGCCCAGCCCTGAAAGCTGTTGCTGCTCTTCAACTACCCTTGGCGCCCTACCTACAGGCACAACAGCAGTGGGGATCTGTGCTTTCCCAGAGACGCAACATCTCATGGCGCTCAGCCGCGGCAGAGCCTCTTGCCGAAAAGGCAAACGTCCGGCTCCTTCTCCCACAGGGAAGGGCCCAGCCCTGAAAGCTCTTGCTGCTCTTCACGGTGCCTTGGCGCCCTACCTACAGGCACAACAGCAGTGGGGATCTGTGCTTTCCCAGAGACGCAACATCTCATGGCGCTAGGCCGCGGCAGAGACTCTTGCCGAAAAGGCAAACGTCCGGCTCCTTCTCCCACAAGGAAGGGCCCAGCCCTGAAAGCTGTTGCTGCTCTTCACGGTGCCTTGGCGCCCTTTCTACAGGCACAACAGCAGTGGGGATCTGTGCTTTCCCAGAGACGCAAGATCTCTTGGCGCTCGGCCGCGGCAGAGCCTCTTGCCGAAAAGGCAAACGTCCGGCTCCTTCTCCCACAAGGAAGGGCCCAGCCCTGAAAGCTCTTGCTGCTCTTCACGGTGTCTTGGCGCCCTTTCTACAGGCACAACAGCACTGGGGTTCTCTGCTTTCCCAGAGACGCAACATCTCATGGCGCTCGGCCGCGGCAGAGCCTCTTGCCGAAAAGGCAAACGTCCGGCTCCTTCTCCCACAAGGAAGGGCCCAGCCCTGAAAGCTCTTGCTGCTCTTCACGGTGCCTTGGCGCCCTATCTACAGGCACAACAGCAGTGGGGATCTGTGCTTTCCCAGAGACGCAACATCTCATGGCGCTCGGCCGCGACAGAGCCTCTTGCCGAAAAGGCAAACGTCCGGCTCCTTCTCCCACAAGGAGGGGCCCAGACCTGAAAGCTCTTGCTGCTCTTCACGGTGCCTTGGTGCCCTATCTACAGGGACAACAGCACTGGGGATCTGTGCTTTCCCAGAGACGCAACATCTCATGGCGCTCGGCCGCGGCAGAGCCTCTTGCCGAAAAGGCAAACGTCCGGCTCCTTCTCCCACAAGGAAGGGCCCAGCCCTGAAAGCTCTTGCTGCTCTTCACGGTGCCTTGGCGCCCTTTCTACAGGCACAACAGCAGTGGGGATCTGTGCTTTCCCAGAGACGCAACATCTCATGGCGTTAGGCCGCGGCAGAGACTCTTGCCGAAAAGGCAAACGTCCGGCTCCTTCTCCCACAAGGAAGGGCCCAGCCCTGAAAGCTCTTGCTGCTCTTCACGGTGCCTTGGCGCCCTATCTACAGGCACAACAGCACTGGGGATCTGTGCTTTCCCAGAGACGCAACATCTCATGGCGCTCGGCCGCGGCAGAGCCTCTTGCCGAAAAGGCAAACGTCCGGCTCCTTCTCCCACAAGGAAGGGCCCAGCCCTGAAAGCTCTTGCTGCTCTTCACGGTGCCTTGGCGCCCTATCTACAGGCACAACAGCACTGGGGATCTGTGCTTTCCCAGAGACGCAACATCTCATGGCGCTCGGCCCGCGGCAGAGCCTCTTGCCGAAAAGGCAAACGTCCGGCTCCTTCTCCCACAAGGAAGGGCCCAGCCCTGAAAGCTCTTGCTGCTCTTCACGGTGCCTTGGCGCCCTACCTACAGGCACAACAGCAGTGGGGATCTGTGCTTTCCCAGAGACGCAACATCTCATGGCGCTCGGGCGCGGCAGAGACTCTTGCCGAAAAGGCAAACGTCCGGCTCCTTCTCCCACAAGGAAGGGCCCAGCCCTGAAAGCTCTTGCTGCTCTTCACGGTGCCTTGGCGCCCTACCTACAGGCACAACAGCAGTGGGGATCTGTGCTTTCCCAGAGACGCAACATCTCATGGCGCTCGGCCGCGGCAGAGCCTCTTGCCGAAAAGGCAAACGTCCGGCTCCTTCTCCCACAAGGAAGGGCTCACCCCTGAAAGCTGTTGCTGCTCTTCACGGTGCCTTGGCGCCCTATCTACAGGCACAACAGCACTGGGGATCTGTGCTTTCCCAGAGACGCAACATCTCATGGCGCTCGGCCGCGGCAGAGCCTCTTGCCGAAAAGGCAAACGTCTGGCTCCTTCTCCCACAAGGAAGGGCCCAGCCCTGAAAGCTCTTGCTGCTCTTCACAGTGCCTTGGCGCCCTATCTACAGGCACAACAGCACTGGGGATCTGTGCTTTCCCAGAGACGCAATATCTCATGGCGCTCGGCCGCGGCAGAGCCTCTTGCCGAAAAGGCAAACGTCCGGCTCCTTCTCCCACAAGGAAGGGCCCAGCCCTGAAAGCTCTTGCTGCTCTTCACGGTGCCTTGGCGCCCTATCTACAGGCACAACAGCACTGGGGATCTGTGCTTTCCCAGAGACGCAAGAGCTCATGGTGCTCAGCCGCGGCAGAGCCTCTTGCCGAAAAGGCAAACGTCCGGCTCCTTCTCCCACAAGGAAGGGCTCAGCCCTGAAACCTCTTGCTGCTCTTCACGGTGCCTTGGCGCCCTATCTACAGGCACAACAGCACTGGGGATCTGTGCTTTCCCAGAGACGCAACATCTCATGGCGCTCGGCCGCGGCAGAGCCTCTTGCCGAAAAGGCAAACGTCCGGCTCCTTCTCCCACAAGGAAGGGCCCAGCCCTGAAAGCTCTTGCTGCTCTTCACGGTGCCTTGGCACCCTACCTACAGGCACAACAGCAGTGGGGATCTGTGCTTTCCCAGAGACGCAACATCTCATGGCGCTCGGCCGCGGCAGAGCCTCTTGCCGAAAAGGCAAACGTCCGGCTCCTTCTCCCACAAGGAAGGGCCCAGCCCTGAAAGCTGTTGCTGCTCTTCAACTACCCTTGGCGCCCTACCTACAGGCACAACAGCAGTGGGGATCTGTGCTTTCCCAGAGACGCAACATCTCATGGCGCTCAGCCGCGGCAGAGCCTCTTGCCGAAAAGGCAAACGTCCGGCTCCTTCTCCCACAGGGAAGGGCCCAGCCCTGAAAGCTCTTGCTGCTCTTCACGGTGTCTTGGCGCCCTATCTACAGGCACAACAGCAGTGGGGATCTGTGCTTTCCCAGAGACGCAACATCTCATGGCGCTCGGCCGCGACAGAGCCTCTTGCCGAAAAGGCAAACGTCCGGCTCCTTCTCCCACAAGGAGGGGCCCAGCCCTGAAAGCTCTTGCTGCTCTTCACGGTGCCTTGGTGCCCTATCTACAGGCACAACAGCACTGGGGATCTGTGCTTTCCCAGAGACGCAACATCTCATGGCGCTCGGCCGCGGCAGAGCCTCTTGCCGAAAAGGCAAACGTCCGGCTCCTTCTCCCACAAGGAAGGGCCCAGCCCTGAAAGCTCTTGCTGCTCTTCACGGTGCCTTGGCGCCCTATCTACAGGCACAACAGCAGTGGGGATCTGTGCTTTCCCAGAGACGCAAGATCTCATGGCGCTCGGCCGCGGCAGAGCCTCTTGCCGAAAAGGCAAACGTCCGGCTCCTTCTCCCACAAGGAAGGGCCCAGCCCTGAAAGCTCTTGCTGCTCTTCACGGTGCCTTGGCGCCCTTTCTACAGGCACAACAGCACTGGGGATCTGTGCTTTCCCAGAGACGCAACATCTCATGGCGCTCGGCCGCGGCAGAGCCTCTTGCCGAAAAGGCAAACGTCCGGCTCCTTCTCCCACAAGGAAGGGCCCAGCCCTGAAAGCTCTTGCTGCTCTTCACGGTGCCTTGGCGCCCTACCTACAGGCACAACAGCAGTGGGGATCTGTGCTTTCCCAGAGACGCAACATCTCATGGCGCTCGGCCGCGGCAGAGACTCTTGCCGAAAAGGCAAACGTCCGGCTCCTTCTCCCACAAGGAAGGGCCCAGCCCTGAAAGCTCTTGCTGCTCTTCACGGTGCCTTGGCGCCCTATCTACAGGCACAACAGCACTGGGGATCTGTGCTTTCCCAGAGACGCAACATCTCATGGCGCTCGGCCGCGGCAGAGCCTCTTGCCGAAAAGGCAAACGTCCGGCTCCTTCTCCCACAAGGAAGGGCCCAGCCCTGAAAGCTCTTGCTGCTCTTCACAGTGCCTTGGCGCCCTATCTACAGGCACAACAGCACTGGGGATCTGTGCTTTCCCAGAGACGCAACATCTCATGGCGCTCGGCCGCGGCAGAGCCTCTTGCCGAAAAGGCAAACGTCCGGCTCCTTCTCCCACAAGGAAGGGCCCAGCCCTGAAAGCTCTTGCTGCTCTTCACGGTGCCTTGGCGCCCTACCTACAGGCACAACAGCAGTGTGGATCTGTGCTTTCCCAGAGACGCAACATCTCATGGCGCTCGGGCGCGGCAGAGACTCTTGCCGAAAAGGCAAACGTCCGGCTCCTTCTGCCACAAGGAAGGGCCCAGCCCTGAAAGCTCTTGCTGCTCTTCACGGTGCCTTGGCGCCCTACCTACAGGCACAACAGCACTGGGGATCTGTGCTTTCCCAGAGACGCAACATCTCATGGCGCTCGGCCGCGGCAGAGCCTCTTGCCGAAAAGGCAAACCTCCGGCTCCTTCTCCCACAAGGAAGGGCCCAGCCCTGAAAGCTCTTGCTGCTCTTCACGGTGCCTTGGCGCCCTATCTACAGGCACAACAGCACTGGGGATCTGTGCTTTCCCAGAGACGCAACATCTCATGGCGCTCGGCCGCGGCACAGCCTCTTGCCGAAAAGGCAAACGTCCGGCTCCTTCTCCCACAAGGAAGGGCCCAGCCCTGAAAGCTCTTGCTGCTCTTCACGGTGCCTTGGCGCCCTATCTACAGGCACAACAGCACTGGGGATCTGTGCTTTCCCAGAGACGCAAGAGCTCATGGTGCTCAGCCGCGGCAGAGCCTCTTGCCGAAAAGGCAAACGTCCGGCTCCTTCTCCCACAAGGAAGGGCTCAGCCCTGAAAGCTGTTGCTGCTCTTCACGGTGCCTTGGCGCCCTATCTACAGGCACAACAGCACTGGGGATCTGTGCTTTCCCAGAGACGCAACATCTCATGGCGCTCGGCCGCGGCAGAGCCTCTTGCCGAAAAGGCAAACGTCCGGCTCCTTCTCCCACAAGGAAGGGCCCAGCCCTGAAAGCTCTTGCTGCTCTTCACGGTGCCTTGGCACCCTACCTACAGGCACAACAGCAGTGGGGATCTGTGCTTTCCCAGAGACGCAACATCTCATGGCGCTCGGCCGCGGCAGAGCCTCTTGCCGAAAAGGCAAACGTCCGGCTCCTTCTCCCACAAGGAAGGGCCCAGCCCTGAAAGCTGTTGCTGCTCTTCAACTACCCTTGGCGCCCTACCTACAGGCACAACAGCAGTGGGGATCTGTGCTTTCCCAGAGACGCAACATCTCATGGCGCTCAGCCGCGGCAGAGCCTCTTGCCGAAAAGGCAAACGTCCGGCTCCTTCTCCCACAGGGAAGGGCCCAGCCCTGAAAGCTCTTGCTGCTCTTCACGGTGTCTTGGCGCCCTATCTACAGGCACAACAGCAGTGGGGATCTGTGCTTTCCCAGAGACGCAACATCTCATGGCGCTCGGCCGCGACAGAGCCTCTTGCCGAAAAGGCAAACGTCCAGCTCCTTCTCCCACAAGGAGGGGCCCAGCCCTGAAAGCTCTTGCTGCTCTTCACGGTGCCTTGGTGCCCTATCTACAGGCACAACAGCACTGGGGATCTGTGCTTTCCCAGAGACGCAACATCTCATGGCGCTCGGCCGCGGCAGAGCCTCTTGCCGAAAAGGCAAACGTCCGGCTCCTTCTCCCACAAGGAAGGGCCCAGCCCTGAAAGCTCTTGCTGCTCTTCACGGTGCCTTGGCGCCCTATCTACAGGCACAACAGCACTGGGGATCTGTGCTTTCCCAGAGACGCAAGATCTCTTGGTGCTCGGCCGCGGCAGAGCCTCTTGCCGAAAAGGCAAACGTCCGGCTCCTTCTCCCACAAGGAAGGGCCCAGCCCTGAAAGCTCTTGCTGCTCTTCACGGTGCCTTGGCGCCCTTTCTACAGGCACAACAGCACTGGGGATCTGTGCTTTCCCAGAGACGCAACATCTCATGGCGCTCGGCCGCGGCAGAGCCTCTTGCCGAAAAGGCAAACGTCCGGCTCCTTCTCCCACAAGGAAGGGCCCAGCCCTGAAAGCTCTTGCTGCTCTTCACGGTGCCTTGGCGCCCTACCTACAGGCACAACAGCAGTGGGGATCTGTGCTTTCCCAGAGACGCAACATCTCATGGCGCTAGGCCGCGGCAGAGACTCTTGCCGAAAAGGCAAACGTCCGGCTCCTTCTCCCACAAGGAAGGGCCCAGCCCTGAAAGCTCTTGCTGCTCTTCACGGTGCCTTGGCGCCCTATCTACAGGCACAACAGCACTGGGGATCTGTGCTTTCCCAGAGACGCAACATCTCATGGCGCTCGGCCGCGGCAGAGCCTCTTGCCGAAAAGGCAAACGTCCGGCTCCTTCTCCCACAAGGAAGGGCCCAGCCCTGAAAGCTCTTGCTGCTCTTCACGGTGCCTTGGCGCCCTATCTACAGGCACAACAGCACTGGGGATCTGTGCTTTCCCAGAGACGCAACATCTCATGGCGCTCGGCCGCGGCAGAGCCTCTTGCCGAAAAGGCAAACGTCCGGCTCCTTCTCCCACAAGGAAGGGCCCAGCCCTGAAAGCTCTTGCTGCTCTTCACGGTGCCTTGGCGCCCTACCTACAGGCACAACAGCAGTGGGGATCTGTGCTTTCCCAGAGACGCAACATCTCATGGCGCTCGGGCGCGGCAGAGCCTCTTGCCGAAAAGGCAAACGTCCGGCTCCTTCTGCCACAAGGAAGGGCCCAGCCCTGAAAGCTCTTGCTGCTCTTCACGGTGCCTTGGCGCCCTACCTACAGGCACAACAGCAGTGGGGATCTGTGCTTTCCCAGAGACGCAACATCTCATGGCGCTCGGCCGCGGCAGAGCCTCTTGCCGAAAAGGCAAACGTCCGGCTCCTTCTCCCACAAGGAAGGGCTCAGCCCTGAAAGCTCTTGCTGCTCTTCACGGTGCCTTGGCGCCCTATCTACAGGCACAACAGCAGTGGGGATCTGTGCTTTCCCAGAGACGCAACATCTCATGGCGCTCGGCCGCGGCACAGCCTCTTGCCGAAAAGGCAAACGTCCGGCTCCTTCTCCCACAAGGAAGGGCCCAGCCCTGAAACCTCTTGCTGCTCTTCACGGTGCCTTGGCGCCCTATCTACAGGCACAACAGCACTGGGGATCTGTGCTTTCCCAGAGACGCAACATCTCATGGCGCTCGGCCGCGGCAGAGCCTCTTGCCGAAAAGGCAAACGTCCGGCTCATTCTCCCACAAGGAAGTGCCCAGCCCTGAAAGCTGTTGCTGCTCTTCACCTACCCTTGGCGCCCTTCCTACAGGCACAACAGCAGTGGGGATCTGTGCTTTCCCAGAGACGCAACATCTCATGGCGCTCAGCCGCGGCAGAGCCTCTTGCCGAAAAGGCAAACGTCCGGCTCCTTCTCCCACAAGGAAGGGCCCAGCCCTGAAAGCTCTTGCTGCTCTTCACGGTGCCTTGGTGCCCTATCTACAGGCACAACAGCAGTGGGGATCTGTGCTTTCCCAGAGACGCAACATCTCATGGCGCTCGGCAGCGGCAGAGCCTCTTGCCGAAAAGGCAAACGTCCGGCTCCTTCTCCCACAAGGAAGGGCCCAGCCCTGAAAGATGTTGCTGCTCTTCAACTACCCTTGGCGCCCTACCTACAGGCACAACAGCAGTGGGGATCTGTGCTTTCCCAGAGACGCAACATCTCATGGCGCTCAGCCGCGGCAGAGCCTCTTGCCGAAAAGGCAAACGTCCGGCTCCTTCTCCCACAGGGAAGGGCCCAGCCCTGAAAGCTCTTGCTGCTCTTCACGGTGTCTTGGCGCCCTATCTACAGGCACAACAGCAGTGGGGATCTGTGCTTTCCCAGAGACGCAACATCTCATGGCGCTCGGCCGCGACAGAGCCTCTTGCCGAAAAGGCAAACGTCCGGCTCCTTCTCCCACAAGGAGGGGCCCAGCCCTGAAAGCTCTTGCTGCTCTTCACGGTGCCTTGGTGCCCTATCTACAGGCACAACAGCACTGGGGATCTGTGCTTTCCCAGAGACGCAACATCTCATGGCGCTCGGCCGCGGCAGAGCCTCTTGCCGAAAAGGCAAACGTCCGGCTCCTTCTCCCACAAGGAAGGGCCCAGCCCTGAAAGCTCTTGCTGCTCTTCACGGTGCCTTGGCGCCCTATCTACAGGCACAACAGCAGTGGGGATCTGTGCTTTCCCAGAGACGCAAGATCTCATGGCGCTCGGCCGCGGCAGAGCCTCTTGCCGAAAAGGCAAACGTCCGGCTCCTTCTCCCACAAGGAAGGGCCCAGCCCTGAAAGCTCTTGCTGCTCTTCACGGTGCCTTGGCGCCCTTTCTACAGGCACAACAGCACTGGGGATCTGTGCTTTCCCAGAGACGCAACATCTCATGGCGCTCGGCCGCGGCAGAGCCTCTTGCCGAAAAGGCAAACGTCCGGCTCCTTCTCCCACAAGGAAGGGCCCAGCCCTGAAAGCTCTTGCTGCTCTTCACGGTGCCTTGGCGCCCTACCTACAGGCACAACAGCAGTGGGGATCTGTGCTTTCCCAGAGACGCAACATCTCATGGCGCTCGGCCGCGGCAGAGACTCTTGCCGAAAAGGCAAACGTCCGGCTCCTTCTCCCACAAGGAAGGGCCCAGCCCTGAAAGCTCTTGCTGCTCTTCACGGTGCCTTGGCGCCCTATCTACAGGCACAACAGCACTGGGGATCTGTGCTTTCCCAGAGACGCAACATCTCATGGCGCTCGGCCGCGGCAGAGCCTCTTGCCGAAAAGGCAAACGTCCGGCTCCTTCTCCCACAAGGAAGGGCCCAGCCCTGAAAGCTCTTGCTGCTCTTCACAGTGCCTTGGCGCCCTATCTACAGGCACAACAGCACTGGGGATCTGTGCTTTCCCAGAGACGCAACATCTCATGGCGCTCGGCCGCGGCAGAGCCTCTTGCCGAAAAGGCAAACGTCCGGCTCCTTCTCCCACAAGGAAGGGCCCAGCCCTGAAAGCTCTTGCTGCTCTTCACGGTGCCTTGGCGCCCTACCTACAGGCACAACAGCAGTGTGGATCTGTGCTTTCCCAGAGACGCAACATCTCATGGCGCTCTGGGCGCGGCAGAGACTCTTGCCGAAAAGGCAAACGTCCGGCTCCTTCTGCCACAAGGAAGGGCCCAGCCCTGAAAGCTCTTGCTGCTCTTCACGGTGCCTTGGCGCCCTACCTACAGGCACAACAGCACTGGGGATCTGTGCTTTCCCAGAGACGCAACATCTCATGGCGCTCGGCCGCGGCAGAGCCTCTTGCCGAAAAGGCAAACGTCCGGCTCCTTCTCCCACAAGGAAGGGCCCAGCCCTGAAAGCTCTTGCTGCTCTTCACGGTGCCTTGGCGCCCTATCTACAGGCACAACAGCACTGGGGATCTGTGCTTTCCCAGAGACGCAACATCTCATGGCGCTCGGCCGCGGCACAGCCTCTTGCCGAAAAGGCAAACGTCCGGCTCCTTCTCCCACAAGGAAGGGCCCAGCCCTGAAAGCTCTTGCTGCTCTTCACGGTGCCTTGGCGCCCTATCTACAGGCACAACAGCACTGGGGATCTGTGCTTTCCCAGAGACGCAAGAGCTCATGGCGCTCGGCCGCGGCAGAGCCTCTTGCCGAAAAGGCAAACGTCCGGCTCCTTCTCCCACAAGGAAGGGCTCAGCCCTGAAAGCTGTTGCTGCTCTTCACGGTGCCTTGGCGCCCTATCTACAGGCACAACAGCACTGGGGATCTGTGCTTTCCCAGAGACGCAACATCTCATGGCGCTCGGCCGCGGCAGAGCCTCTTGCCGAAAAGGCAAACGTCCGGCTCCTTCTCCCACAAGGAAGGGCCCAGCCCTGAAAGCTCTTGCTGCTCTTCACGGTGCCTTGGCACCCTACCTACAGGCACAACAGCAGTGGGGATCTGTGCTTTCCCAGAGACGCAACATCTCATGGCGCTCGGCCGCGGCAGAGCCTCTTGCCGAAAAGGCAAACGTCCGGCTCCTTCTCCCACAAGGAAGGGCCCAGCCCTGAAAGCTGTTGCTGCTCTTCAACTACCCTTGGCGCCCTACCTACAGGCACAACAGCAGTGGGGATCTGTGCTTTCCCAGAGACGCAACATCTCATGGCGCTCAGCCGCGGCAGAGCCTCTTGCCGAAAAGGCAAACGTCCGGCTCCTTCTCCCACAGGGAAGGGCCCAGCCCTGAAAGCTCTTGCTGCTCTTCACGGTGTCTTGGCGCCCTATCTACAGGCACAACAGCAGTGGGGATCTGTGCTTTCCCAGAGACGCAACATCTCATGGCGCTCGGCCGCGACAGAGCCTCTTGCCGAAAAGGCAAACGTCCAGCTCCTTCTCCCACAAGGAGGGGCCCAGCCCTGAAAGCTCTTGCTGCTCTTCACGGTGCCTTGGTGCCCTATCTACAGGCACAACAGCACTGGGGATCTGTGCTTTCCCAGAGACGCAACATCTCATGGCGCTCGGCCGCGGCAGAGCCTCTTGCCGAAAAGGCAAACGTCCGGCTCCTTCTCCCACAAGGAAGGGCCCAGCCCTGAAAGCTCTTGCTGCTCTTCACGGTGCCTTGGCGCCCTATCTACAGGCACAACAGCACTGGGGATCTGTGCTTTCCCAGAGACGCAAGATCTCTTGGTGCTCGGCCGCGGCAGAGCCTCTTGCCGAAAAGGCAAACGTCCGGCTCCTTCTCCCACAAGGAAGGGCCCAGCCCTGAAAGCTCTTGCTGCTCTTCACGGTGCCTTGGCGCCCTTTCTACAGGCACAACAGCACTGGGGATCTGTGCTTTCCCAGAGACGCAACATCTCATGGCGCTCGGCCGCGGCAGAGCCTCTTGCCGAAAAGGCAAACGTCCGGCTCCTTCTCCCACAAGGAAGGGCCCAGCCCTGAAAGCTCTTGCTGCTCTTCACGGTGCCTTGGCGCCCTACCTACAGGCACAACAGCAGTGGGGATCTGTGCTTTCCCAGAGACGCAACATCTCATGGCGCTAGGCCGCGGCAGAGACTCTTGCCGAAAAGGCAAACGTCCGGCTCCTTCTCCCACAAGGAAGGGCCCAGCCCTGAAAGCTCTTGCTGCTCTTCACGGTGCCTTGGCGCCCTATCTACAGGCACAACAGCACTGGGGATCTGTGCTTTCCCAGAGACGCAACATCTCATGGCGCTCGGCCGCGGCAGAGCCTCTTGCCGAAAAGGCAAACGTCCGGCTCCTTCTCCCACAAGGAAGGGCCCAGCCCTGAAAGCTCTTGCTGCTCTTCACGGTGCCTTGGCGCCCTATCTACAGGCACAACAGCACTGGGGATCTGTGCTTTCCCAGAGACGCAACATCTCATGGCGCTCGGCCGCGGCAGAGCCTCTTGCCGAAAAGGCAAACGTCCGGCTCCTTCTCCCACAAGGAAGGGCCCAGCCCTGAAAGCTCTTGCTGCTCTTCACGGTGCCTTGGCGCCCTACCTACAGGCACAACAGCAGTGGGGATCTGTGCTTTCCCAGAGACGCAACATCTCATGGCGCTCGGGCGCGGCAGAGACTCTTGCCGAAAAGGCAAACGTCCGGCTCCTTCTGCCACAAGGAAGGGCCCAGCCCTGAAAGCTCTTGCTGCTCTTCACGGTGCCTTGGCGCCCTACCTACAGGCACAACAGCAGTGGGGATCTGTGCTTTCCCAGAGACGCAACATCTCATGGCGCTCGGCCGCGGCAGAGCCTCTTGCCGAAAAGGCAAACGTCCGGCTCCTTCTCCCACAAGGAAGGGCTCAGCCCTGAAAGCTCTTGCTGCTCTTCACGGTGCCTTGGCGCCCTATCTACAGGCACAACAGCAGTGGGGATCTGTGCTTTCCCAGAGACGCAACATCTCATGGCGCTCGGCCGCGGCACAGCCTCTTGCCGAAAAGGCAAACGTCCGGCTCCTTCTCCCACAAGGAAGGGCCCAGCCCTGAAACCTCTTGCTGCTCTTCACGGTGCCTTGGCGCCCTATCTACAGGCACAACAGCACTGGGGATCTGTGCTTTCCCAGAGACGCAACATCTCATGGCGCTCGGCCGCGGCAGAGCCTCTTGCCGAAAAGGCAAACGTCCGGCTCATTCTCCCACAAGGAAGTGCCCAGCCCTGAAAGCTGTTGCTGCTCTTCACCTACCCTTGGCGCCCTTCCTACAGGCACAACAGCAGTGGGGATCTGTGCTTTCCCAGAGACGCAACATCTCATGGCGCTCAGCCGCGGCAGAGCCTCTTGCCGAAAAGGCAAACGTCCGGCTCCTTCTCCCACAAGGAAGGGCCCAGCCCTGAAAGCTCTTGCTGCTCTTCACGGTGCCTTGGTGCCCTATCTACAGGCACAACAGCAGTGGGGATCTGTGCTTTCCCAGAGACGCAACATCTCATGGCGCTCGGCAGCGGCAGAGCCTCTTGCCGAAAAGGCAAACGTCCGGCTCCTTCTCCCACAAGGAAGGGCCCAGCCCTGAAAGCTCTTGCTGCTCTTCACGGTGCCTTGGTGCCCTATCTACAGGCACAACAGCAGTGGGGATCTGTGCTTTCCCAGAGACGCAAGATCTCTTGGCGCTCGGCCGCGGCAGAGCCTCTTGCCGAAAAGGCAAACGTCCGGCTCCTTCTCCCACAAGGAAGGGCCCAGCCCTGAAAGCTCTTGCTGCTCTTCACGGTGCCTTGGCGCCCTTTCTACAGGCACAACAGCACTGGGGTTCTCTGCTTTCCCAGAGACGCAACATCTCATGGCGCTCGGCCGCGGCAGAGCCTCTTGCCGAAAAGGCAAACGTCCGGCTCCTTCTCCCACAAGGAAGGGCCCAGCCCTGAAAGCTCTTGCTGCTCTTCACGGTGCCTTGGCGCCCTATCTACAGGCACAACAGCAGTGGGGATCTGTGCTTTCCCAGAGACGCAACATCTCATGGCGCTCGGCCGCGACAGAGCCTCTTGCCGAAAAGGCAAACGTCCGGCTCCTTCTCCCACAAGGAGGGGCCCAGACCTGAAAGCTCTTGCTGCTCTTCACGGTGCCTTGGTGCCCTATCTACAGGGACAACAGCACTGGGGATCTGTGCTTTCCCAGAGACGCAACATCTCATGGCGCTCGGCCGCGGCAGAGCCTCTTGCCGAAAAGGCAAACGTCCGGCTCCTTCTCCCACAAGGAAGGGCCCAGCCCTGAAAGCTCTTGCTGCTCTTCACGGTGCCTTGGCGCCCTACCTACAGGCACAACAGCACTGGGGATCTGTGCTTTCCCAGAGACGCAACATCTCATGGCGCTCGTCCGCGGCACAGCCTCTTGCCGAAAAGGCAAACGTCCGGCTCCTTCTCCCACAAGGAAGGGCCCAGCCCTGAAACCTCTTGCTGCTCTTCACGGTGCCTTGGCGCCCTATCTACAGGCACAACAGCAGTGGGGATCTGTGCTTTCCCAGAGACGCAACATCTCATGGCGCTCGGCAGCGGCAGAGCCTCTTGCCGAAAAGGCAAACGTCCGGCTCCTTCTCCCACAAGGAAGGGCCCAGCCCTGAAAGCTCTTGCTGCTCTTCACGGTGCCTTGGTGCCCTATCTACAGGCACAACAGCAGTGGGGATCTGTGCTTTCCCAGAGACGCAAGATCTCTTGGTGCTCGGCCGCGGCAGAGCCTCTTGCCGAAAAGGCAAACGTCCGGCTCCTTCTCCCACAAGGAAGGGCCCAGCCCTGAAAGCTCTTGCTGCTCTTCACGGTGCCTTGGCGCCCTTTCTACAGGCACAACAGCAGTGGGGATCTGTGCTTTCCCAGAGACGCAACATCTCATGGCGCTCGGCCGCGGCAGAGCCTCTTGCCGAAAAGGCAAACGTCCGGCTCCTTCTCCCACAAGGAAGGGCCCAGCCCTGAAAGCTCTTGCTGCTCTTCACGGTGCCTTGGTGCCCTATCTACAGGCACAACAGCAGTGGGGATCTGTGCTTTCCCAGAGACGCAAGATCTCTTGGTGCTCGGCCGCGGCAGAGCCTCTTGCCGAAAAGGCAAACGTCCGGCTCCTTCTCCCACAAGGAAGGGCCCAGCCCTGAAAGCTCTTGCTGCTCTTCACGGTGCCTTGGCGCCCTTTCTACAGGCACAACAGCACTGGGGATCTGTGCTTTCCCAGAGACGCAACATCTCATGGCGCTCGGCCGCGGCAGAGCCTCTTGCCGAAAAGGCAAACGTCCGGCTGCTTCTCCCACAAGGAAGGGCCCAGCCCTGAAAGCTCTTGCTGCTCTTCACGGTGCCTTGGCGCCCTACCTACAGGCACAACAGCAGTGGGGATCTGTGCTTTCCCAGAGACGCAACATCTCATGGCGCTCGGCCGCGGCAGAGACTCTTGCCGAAAAGGCAAACGTCCGGCTCCTTCTCCCACAAGGAAGGGCCCAGCCCTGAAAGCTCTTGCTGCTCTTCACGGTGCCTTGGCGCCCTACCTACAGGCACAACAGCACTGGGGATCTGTGCTTTCCCAGAGACGCAAGAGCTCATGGCGCTCGGCCACGGCAGAGCCTCTTGCCGAAAAGGCAAACGTCCGGCTCCTTCTCCCACAAGGAAGGGCCCAGCCCTGAAAGCTCTTGCTGCTCTTCACGGTGCCTTGGCGCCCTACCTACAGGCACAACAGCACTGGGGATCTGTGCTTTCCCAGAGACGCAACATCTCATGGCGCTCGGCCGCGGCAGAGACTCTTGCCGAAAAGGCAAACGTCCGGCTCCTTCTCCCACAAGGAAGGGCTCAGCCCTGAAAGCTGTTGCTGCTCTTCACGGTGCCTTGGCACCCTATCTACAGGCACAACAGCACTGGGGATCTGTGCTTTCCCAGAGACGCAAGATCTCATGGCGCTCGGCCGCGGCACAGCCTCTTGCCGAAAAGGCAAACGTCCGGCTCCTTCTCCCACAAGGAAGGGCCCAGCCCTGAAAGATGTTGCTGCTCTTCACCTACCCTTGGCGCCCTATCTACAGGCACAACAGCAGTGGGGTTCTCTGCTTTCCCAGAGACGCAACATCTCATGGCGCTCGGCCGCGGCAGAGCCTCTTGCCGAAAAGGCAAACGTCCGGCTCCTTCTCCCACAAGGAAGGGCCCAGCCCTGAAAGCTCTTGCTGCTCTTCACGGTGCCTTGGCGCCCTACCTACAGGCACAACAGCACTGGGGATCTGTGCTTTCCCAGAGACGCAACATCTCATGGCGCTCGGCCGCGGCACAGCCTCTTGCCGAAAAGGCAAACGTCCGGCTCCTTCTCCCACAAGGAAGGGCCCAGCCCTGAAACCTCTTGCTGCTCTTCACGGTGCCTTGGCGCCCTATCTACAGGCACAACAGCAGTGGGGATCTGTGCTTTCCCAGAGACGCAACATCTCATGGCGCTCGGCAGCGGCAGAGCCTCTTGCCGAAAAGGCAAACGTCCGGCTCCTTCTCCCACAAGGAAGGGCCCAGCCCTGAAAGCTCTTGCTGCTCTTCACGGTGCCTTGGTGCCCTATCTACAGGCACAACAGCAGTGGGGATCTGTGCTTTCCCAGAGACGCAAGATCTCTTGGTGCTCGGCCGCGGCAGAGCCTCTTGCCGAAAAGGCAAACGTCCGGCTCCTTCTCCCACAAGGAAGGGCCCAGCCCTGAAAGCTCTTGCTGCTCTTCACGGTGCCTTGGCGCCCTTTCTACAGGCACAACAGCAGTTTGGATCTGTGCTTTCCCAGAGACGCAACATCTCATGGCGCTCGGCAGCGGCAGAGCCTCTTGCCGAAAAGGCAAACGTCCGGCTCCTTCTCCCACAAGGAAGGGCCCAGCCCTGAAAGCTGTTGCTGCTCTTCACAGTGCCTTGGTGCCCTATCTACAGGCACAACAGCAGTGGGGATCTGTGCTTTCCCAGAGACGCAAGATCTCTTGGTGCTCCGCCGCGGCAGAGCCTCTTGCCGAAAAGGCAAACGTCCGGCTCCTTCTCCCACTAGGAAGGGCCCAGCCCTGAAAGCTCTTGCTGCTCTTCACGGTGCCTTGGCGCCCTTTCTACAGGCACAACAGCACTGGGGATCTGTGCTTTCCCAGAGACGCAACATCTCATGGCGCTCGGCCGCGGCAGAGCCTCTTGCCGAAAAGGCAAACGTCCGGCTGCTTCTCCCACAAGGAAGGGCCCAGCCCTGAAAGCTCTTGCTGCTTTTCACGGTGCCTTGGTGCCCTATCTACAGGCACAACAGCAGTGGGGATCTGTGCTTTCCCAGAGACGCAACATCTCATGGCGCTCGGCAGCGGCAGAGCCTCTTGCCGAAAAGGCAAACGTCCGGCTCCTTCTCCCACAAGGAAGGGCCCAGCCCTGAAAGCTCTTGCTGCTCTTCACGGTGCCTTGGTGCCCTTTCTACAGGCACAACAGCAGTGGGGATCTGTGCTTTCCCAGAGACGCAACATCTCATGGCGCTCGGCCGCGGCAGAGCCTCTTGCCGAAAAGGCAAACGTCCGGCTCCTTCTCCCACAAGGAAGGGCCCAGCCCTGAAAGCTCTTGCTGCTCTTCACGGTGCCTTGGTGCCCTATCTACAGGCACAACAGCAGTGGGGATCTGTGCTTTCCCAGAGACGCAAGATCTCTTGGTGCTCGTCCGCGGCAGAGCCTCTTGCCGAAAAGGCAAACGTCCGGCTCCTTCTCCCACAAGGAAGGGCCCAGCCCTGAAAGCTCTTGCTGCTCTTCACGGTGCCTTGGCGCCCTACCTACAGGCACAACAGCACTGGGGATCTGTGCTTTCCCAGAGACGCAAGAGCTCATGGCGCTCGGCCACGGCAGAGCCTCTTGCCGAAAAGGCAAACGTCCGGCTCCTTCTCCCACAAGGAAGGGCCCAGCCCTGAAAGCTCTTGCTGCTCTTCACGGTGCCTTGGCGCCCTATCTACAGGCACAACAGCACTGGGGATCTGTGCTTTCCCAGAGACGCAACATCTCATGGCGCTCGGACGCGGCAGAGCCTCTTGCCAAAAAGGCAAACGTCCGGCTCCTTCTCCCACAAGGAAGGGCCCAGCCCTGAAAGCTCTTGCTGCTCTTCACGGTGCCTTGGCGCCCTACCTACAGGCACAACAGCACTGGGGATCTGTGCTTTCCCAGAGACGCATCATCTCATGGCGCTCGGCCGCGGCAGAGCCTCTTGCCGAAAAGGCAAACGTCCGGCTCCTTCTCCCACAAGGAAGGGCCCAGCCCTGAAAGCTCTTGCTGCTCTTCACGGTGCCTTGGCGCCCTACCTACAGGCACAACAGCACTGGGGATCTGTGCTTTCCCAGAGACGCAACATCTCATGGCGCTCGGCCGCGGCACAGCCTCTTGCCGAAAAGGCAAACGTCCGGCTCCTTCTCCCACAAGGAAGGGCCCAGCCCTGAAACCTCTGGCTGCTCTTCACGGTGCCTTGGCGCCCTATCTACAGGCACAACAGCAGTGGGGATCTGTGCTTTCCCAGAGACGCAACATCTCATGGCGCTCGGCAGCGGCAGAGCCTCTTGCCGAAAAGGCAAACGTCCGGCTCCTTCTCCCACAAGGAAGGGCCCAGCCCTGAAAGCTCTTGCTGCTCTTCACGGTGCCTTGGTGCCCTATCTACAGGCACAACAGCAGTGGGGATCTGTGCTTTCCCAGAGACGCAAGATCTCTTGGTGCTCGGCCGCGGCAGAGCCTCTTGCCGAAAAGGCAAACGTCCGGCTCCTTCTCCCACAAGGAAGGGCCCAGCCCTGAAAGCTCTTGCTGCTCTTCACGGTGCCTTGGCGCCCTTTCTACAGGCACAACAGCAGTGGGGATCTGTGCTTTCCCAGAGACGCAACATCTCATGGCGCTCGGCCGCGGCAGAGCCTCTTGCCGAAAAGGCAAACGTCCGGCTCCTTCTCCCACAAGGAAGGGCCCAGCCCTGAAAGCTCTTGCTGCTCTTCACAGTGCCTTGGCGCCCTATCTACAGGCACAACAGCAGTGGGGATCTGTGCTTTCCCAGAGACGCAAGATCTCTTGGTGCTCCGCCGCGGCAGAGCCTCTTGCCGAAAAGGCAAACGTCCGGCTCCTTCTCCCACTAGGAAGGGCCCAGCCCTGAAAGCTCTTGCTGCTCTTCACGGTGCCTTGGCGCCCTTTCTACAGGCACAACAGCACTGGGGATCTGTGCTTTCCCAGAGACGCAACATCTCATGGCGCTCGGCCGCGGCAGAGCCTCTTGCCGAAAAGGCAAACGTCCGGCTGCTTCTCCCACAAGGAAGGGCCCAGCCCTGAAAGCTCTTGCTGCTCTTCACGGTGCCTTGGCGCCCTATCTACAGGCACAACAGCAGTGGGGATCTGTGCTTTCCCAGAGACGCAACATCTCATGGCGCTCGGCCGCGGCAGAGCCTCTTGCCGAAAAGGCAAACGTCCGGCTCTTTCTCCCACAAGGAAGGGCCCAGCCCTGAAAGCTCTTGCTGCTCTTCACGGTGCCTTGGCGCCCTACCTACAGGCAGAACAGTACTGGGGATCTGTGCTTTCCCAGAGACGCAAGATCTCTTGGTGCTCGGCCGCGGCAGAGCCTCTTGCCGAAAAGGCAAACGTCCGGCTCCTTCTCCCACAAGGAAGGGCCCAGCCCTGAAAGCTCTTGCTGCTCTTCACGGTGCCTTGGCGCCCTATCTACAGGGACAACAGCACTGGGGATCTGTGCTTTCCCAGAGACGCAACATCTCATGGCGCTCGGCCGCGGCAGAGCCTCTTGCCGAAAAGGCAAACGTCCGGCTCCTTCTCCCACAAGGAAGGGCCCAGCCCTGAAAGCTCTTGCTGCTCTTCACGGTGCCTTGGTGCCCTATCTACAGGCACAACAGCACTGGGGATCTGTGCTTTCCCAGAGACGCAACATCTCATGGCGCTCGGCCAAGGCAGAGCCTCTTGCCAAAAAGGCAAACGTCCGGCTCCTTCTCCCACAAGGAAGGGCCCAGCCCTGAAAGCTCTTGCTGCTCTTCACGGTGCCTTGGTGCCCTATCTACAGGCACAACAGCACTGGGGATCTGTGCTTTCCCAGAGACGCAACATCTCATGGCGCTCGGCCGCGGCAGAGCCTCTTGCCGAAAAGGCAAACGTCCGGCTCCTTCTCCCACAAGGAAGGGCCCAGCCCTGAAAGCTCTTGCTGCTCTTCACGGTGCCTTGGTGCCCTATCTACAGGCACAACAGCACTGGGGATCTGTGCTTTCCCAGAGACGCAACATCTCATGGCGCTCGGCCGCGGCAGAGCCTCTTGCCGAAAAGGCAAACGTCCGGCTCCTTCTCCCACAAGCAAGGGCCCAGCCCTGAAAGCTCTTGCTGCTCTTCACGGTGCCTTGGTGCCCTACCTACAGGCACAACAGCACTGGGGATCTGTGCTTTCCCAGAGACGCAACATCTCATGGCGCTCGGCCGCGGCAGAGCCTCTTGCCGAAAAGGCAAACGTCCGGCTCCTTCTCCCACAAGGAAGGGCCCAGCCCTGAAAGCTCTTGCTGCTCTTCACGGTGCCTTGGCGCCCTATCTACAGGCACAACAGCAGTGGGGATCTGTGCTTTCCCAGAGACGCAAGTTCTCTTGGCGCTCGGACGCGGCAAAGCCTCTTGCCGAAAAGGCAAACGTCCGGCTCCTTCTCCCACAAGGAAGGGCCCAGCCCTGAAAGCTCTTGCTGCTCTTCACGGTGCCTTGGCGCCCTATCTACAGGCACAACAGCAGTGGGGATCTGTGCTTTCCCAGAGACGCAACATCTCATGGCGCTCGGCCGCGGCAGAGCCTCTTGCCGAAAAGGCAAACGTCCGGCTCCTTCTCCCACAAGGAAGGGCCCAGCCCTGAAAGCTCTTGCTGATCTTCACGGTGCCTTGGCGCCCTTCCTACAGGCACAACAGCAGTGGGGATCTGTGCTTTCCCAGAGACGCAACGTCTCATGGCGCTCGGCCGCGGCAGAGCCTCTTGCCGAAAAGGCAAACGTCCGGCTCCTTCTCCCACAAGGAAGGGCCCAGCCCTGAAAGCTCTTGCTGCTCTTCACGGTGCCTTGGCGCCCTATCTACAGGCACAACAGCAGTGGGGATCTGTGCTTTCCCAGAGACGCAACATCTCATGGCGCTCGGCCGCGGCAGAGCCTCTTGCCGAAAAGGCAAACGTCCGGCTCCTTCTCCCACAAGGAAGGGCCCAGCCCTGAAAGATGTTGCTGCTCTTCACCTACCCTTGGCGCCCTACCTACAGGCACAACAGCACTGGGGATCTCTGCTTTCCCAGAGACGCAAGTTCTATTGGTGCTCGGCCGCGGCAGAGCCTCTTGCCGAAAAGGCAAACGTCCGGCTCCTTCTCCCACAAGGAAGGGCCCAGCCCTGAAAGCTCTTGCTGCTCTTCACGGTGCCTTGGCGCCCTACCTACAGGCACAACAGCACTGGGGATCTGTGCTTTCCCAGAGACGCAACTTCTCTTGGCGCTCGGCCGCGGCAAAGCCTCTTGCCGAAAAGGCAAACGTCCGGCTCCTTCTCCCACAAGGAAGGGCCCAGCCCTGAAAGCTCTTGCTGCTCTTCACGGTGCCTTGGCGCCCTGTCTACAGGCACAACAGCACTGGGGATCTGTGCTTTCCCAGAGACGCAACATCTCATGGCGCTCGGCCGCGGCACAGCCTCTTGCCGAAAAGGCAAACGTCCGGCTCCTTCTCCCACAAGGAAGGGCCCAGCCCTGAAACCTCTTGCTGCTCTTCACGGTGCCTTGGCGCCCTATCTACAGGCACAACAGCACTGGGGATCTGTGCTTTCCCAGAGACGCAACATCTCATGGCGCTCGGGCGCGGCAAAGCCTCTTGCCGAAAAGGCAAACGTCCGGCTCCTTCTCCCACAAGGAAGGGCCCAGCCCTGAAAGCTCTTGCTGCTCTTCACGGTGCCTTGGCGCCCTTTCTACAGGCACAACAGCAGTGGGGATCTGTTCTTTCCCAGAGACGCAACATCTCATGGCGCTCGGCCGCGGCAGAGCCTCTTGCCGAAAAGGCAAACGTCCGGCTCCTTCTCCCACAAGGAAGGGCCCAGCCCTGAAAGCTCTTGCTGATCTTCACGATGCCTTGGTGCCCTTCCTACAGGCACAACAGCAGTGGGGATCTGTGCTTTCCCAGAGACGCAAGATCTCATGGCGCTCGGCCGCAGCAGAGCCTCTTGCCAAAAAGGCAAACGTCCGGCTCCTTCTCCCACAAGGAAGGGCCCAGCCCTGAAAGCTCTTGCTGCTCTTCACGGTGCCTTGGCGCCCTATCTACAGGCACAACAGCAGTGGGGATCTGTGCTTTCCCAGAGACGCAACATCTCATGGCGCTCGGCAGCGGCAGAGCCTCTTGCCGAAAAGGCAAACGTCCGGCTCCTTCTCCCACAAGGAAGGGCCCAGCCCTGAAAGATGTTGCTGCTCTTCACCTACCCTTGGCGCCCTACCTACAGGCACAACAGTACTGGGGATCTGTGCTTTCCCAGAGACGCAAGATCTCTTGGTGCTCGGCCGCGGCAGAGCCTCTTGCCGAAAAGGCAAACGTCCGGCTCCTTCTCCCACAAGGAAGGGCCCAGCCCTGAAAGCTGTTGCTGCTCTTCACGGTGCTTTGGCGCCCTATCTACAGGGACAACAGCACTGGGGATCTGTGCTTTCCCAGAGACGCAACATCTCATGGCGCTCGGCCGCGGCAGAGCCTCTTGCCGAAAAGGCAAACGTCCGGCTCCTTCTCCCACAAGGAAGGGCCCAGCCCTGAAAGCTCTTGCTGATCTTCACGGTGCCTTGGCGCCCTTCCTACAGGCACAACAGCAGTGGGGATCTGTGCTTTCCCAGAGACGCAACATCTCATGGCGCTCGGCCGCGGCAGAGCCTCTTGCCAAAAAGGCAAACGTCCGGCTCCTTCTCCCACAAGGAAGGGCCCAGCCCTGAAAGCTCTTGCTGCTCTTCACGGTGCCTTGGCGCCCTATCTACAGGCACAACAGCAGTGGGGATCTGTGCTTTCCCAGAGACGCAACATCTCATGGCGCTCGGCCGCGGCAGAGCCTCTTGCCGAAAAGGCAAACGTCCGGCTCCTTCTCCCACAAGGAAGGGCCCAGCCCTGAAAGCTCTTGCTGCTCTTCACCTACCCTTGGCGCCCTACCTACAGGCACAACAGCACTGGGGATCTCTGCTTTCCCAGAGACGCAATATGTATTGGTGCTAGGCCGCGGCAGAGCCTCTTGCCGAAAAGGCAAACGTCCGGCTCCTTCTCCCACAAGGAAGGGCCCAGCCCTGAAAGCTCTTGCTGCTCTTCACGGTGCCTTGGCGCCCTATCTACAGGGACAACAGCACTGGGGATCTGTGCTTTCCCAGAGACGCAACATCTCATGGCGCTCGGCCGCGGCAGAGCCTCTTGCCGAAAAGGCAAACGTCCGGCTCCTTCTCCCACAAGGAAGGGCCCAGCCCTGAAAGCTTTTGCTGCTCTTCACGGTGCCTTGGCGCCCTATCTACAGGCACAACAGCAGTGGGGATCTGTGCTTTCCCAGAGACGCAACATCTCATGGCGCTCGGCCGCGGCAGAGCCTCTTGCCGAAAAGGCAAACGTCCGGCTCCTTCTCCCACAAGGAAGGGCCCAGCCCTGAAAGCTCTTGCTGATCTTCACGGTGCCTTGGCGCCCTTCCTACAGGCACAACAGCACTGGGGATCTGTGCTTTCCCAGAGACGCAACATCTCATGGCGCTCGGCCGCGGTACAGCCTCTTGCCGAAAAGGCAAACGTCCGGCTCCTTCTCCCACAAGGAAGGGCCCAGCCCTGAAAGCTCTTGCTGCTCTTCACGGTGCCTTGGCACCCTACCTACAGGCACAACAGCAGTGGGGATCTGTGCTTTCCCAGAGACGCAACATCTCATGGCGCTCGGCCGCGGCAGAGCCTCTTGCCGAAAAGGCAAACGTCCGGCTCCTTCTCCCACAAGGAAGGGCCCAGCCCTGAAAGCTCTTGCTGCTCTTCACGGTGCCTTGGCGCCCTATCTACAGGCACAACAGCAGTGGGGATCTGTGCTTTCCCAGAGACGCAAGTTCTTTTGGCGCTCGGACGCGGCAAAGCCTCTTGCCGAAAAGGCAAACGTCCGGCTCCTTCTCCCACAAGGAAGGGCTCAGCCCTGAAAGCTGTTGCTGCTCTTCACGGTGCCTTGGCGCCCTATCTACAGGCACAACAGCACTGGGGATCTGTGCTTTCCCAGAGACGCAACATCTCATGGCGCTCGGCCGCGGCACAGCCTCTTGCCGAAAAGGCAAACGTCCGGCTCCTTCTCCCACAAGGAAGGGCCCAGCCCTGAAACCTCTTTGTGCTCTTCACGGTGCCTTGGCGCCCTATCTACAGGCACAACAGCAGTGGGGATCTGTGCTTTCCCAGAGACGCAAGTTCTCTTGGCGCTCGGACGCGGCAAAGCCTCTTGCCGAAAAGGCAAACGTCCGGCTCCTTCTCCCACAAGGAAGGGCCCAGCCCTGAAAGCTCTTGCTGCTCTTCACGGTGCCTTGGCGCCCTACCTACAGGCACAACAGCAGTGGGGATCTGTGCTTTCCCAGAGACGCAACATCTCATGGCGCTCGGCCGCGGCAGAGCCTCTTGCCGAAAAGGCAAACGTCCGGCTCCTTCTCCCACAAGGAAGGGCCCAGCCCTGAAAGCTCTTGCTGCTCTTCACGGTGCCTTGGCGCCCTATCTACAGGCACAACAGCAGTGGGGATCTGTGCTTTCCCAGAGACGCAAGTTCTTTTGGCGCTCGGACGCGGCAAAGCCTCTTGCCGAAAAGGCAAACGTCCGGCTCCTTCTCCCACAAGGAAGGGCTCAGCCCTGAAAGCTGTTGCTGCTCTTCACGGTGCCTTGGCGCCCTATCTACAGGCACAACAGCACTGGGGATCTGTGCTTTCCCAGAGACGCAACATCTCATGGCGCTCGGCCGCGGCACAGCCTCTTGCCGAAAAGGCAAACGTCCGGCTCCTTCTCCCACAAGGAAGGGCCCAGCCCTGAAACCTCTTTGTGCTCTTCACGGTGCCTTGGCGCCCTATCTACAGGCACAACAGCAGTGGGGATCTGTGCTTTCCCAGAGACGCAAGTTCTCTTGGCGCTCGGACGCGGCAAAGCCTCTTGCCGAAAAGGCAAACGTCCGGCTCCTTCTCCACAAGGAAGGGCCCAGCCCTGAAAGCTCTTGCTGCTCTTCACGGTGCCTTGGCGCCCTATCTACAGGCACAACAGCAGTGGGGATCTGTGCTTTCCCAGAGACGCAACATCTCATGGCGCTCGGCCGCGGCAGAGCCTCTTGCCGAAAAGGCAAACGTCCGGCTCCTTCTCCCACAAGGAAGGGCCCAGCCCTGAAAGCTCTTGCTGCTCTTCACGGTGCCTTGGCGCCCTACCTTACAGGCACAACAGCAGTGGGGGATCTGTGCTTTCCCAGAGACGCAACATCTCATGGCGCTCGGCCGCGGCACAGCCTCTTGCCGAAAAGGCAAACGTCCGGCTCCTTCTCCCACAAGGAAGGGCCCAGCCCTGAAACCTCTGGCTGCTCTTCACGGTGCCTTGGCGCCCTATCTACAGGCACAACAGCAGTGGGGATCTGTGCTTTCCCAGAGACGCAACATCTCATGGCGCTCGGCAGCGGCAGAGCCTCTTGCCGAAAAGGCAAACGTCCGGCTCCTTCTCCCACAAGGAAGGGCCCAGCCCTGAAAGCTCTTGCTGCTCTTCACGGTGCCTTGGTGCCCTATCTACAGGCACAACAGCAGTGGGGATCTGTGCTTTTCCCAGAGACGCAAGATCTCTTGGTGCTCGGCCGCGGCAGAGCCTCTTGCCGAAAAGGCAAACGTCCGGCTCCTTCTCCCACAAGGAAGGGCCCAGCCCTGAAAGCTCTTGCTGCTCTTCACGGTGCCTTGGCGCCCTTTCTACAGGCACAACAGCAGTGGGGATCTGTGCTTTCCCAGAGACGCAACATCTCATGGCGCTCGGCCGCGGCAGAGCCTCTTGCCGAAAAGGCAAACGTCCGGCTCCTTCTCCCACAAGGAAGGGCCCAGCCCTGAAAGCTGTTGCTGCTCTTCACAGTGCCTTGGCGCCCTATCTACAGGCACAACAGCAGTGGGGATCTGTGCTTTCCCAGAGACGCAAGATTTCTTGGTGCTCCGCCGCGGCAGAGCCTCTTGCCGAAAAGGCAAACGTCCGGCTCCTTCTCCCACTAGGAAGGGCCCAGCCCTGAAAGCTCTTGCTGCTCTTCACGGTGCCTTGGCGCCCTTTCTACAGGCACAACAGCACTGGGGATCTGTGCTTTCCCAGAGACGCAACATCTCATGGCGCTCGGCCGCGGCAGAGCCTCTTGCCGAAAAGGCAAACGTCCGGCTGCTTCTCCCACAAGGAAGGGCCCAGCCCTGAAAGCTCTTGCTGCTCTTCACGGTGCCTTGGCGCCCTATCTACAGGCACAACAGCAGTGGGGATCTGTGCTTTCCCAGAGACGCAACATCTCATGGCGCTCGGCCGCGGCAGAGCCTCTTGCCGAAAAGGCAAACGTCCGGCTCCTTCTCCCACAAGGAAGGGCCCAGCCCTGAAAGCTCTTGCTGCTCTTCACGGTGCCTTGGCGCCCTACCTACAGGCAGAACAGTACTGGGGATCTGTGCTTTCCAGAGACGCAAGATCTCTTGGTGCTCGGCCGCGGCAGAGCCTCTTGCCGAAAAGGCAAACGTCCGGCTCCTTCTCCCACAAGGAAGGGCCCAGCCCTGAAAGCTCTTGCTGCTCTTCACGGTGCCTTGGCGCCCTATCTACAGGGACAACAGCACTGGGGATCTGTGCTTTCCCAGAGACGCAACATCTCATGGCGCTCGGCCGCGGCAGAGCCTCTTGCCGAAAAGGCAAACGTCCGGCTCCTTCTCCCACAAGGAAGGGCCCAGCCCTGAAAGCTCTTGCTGCTCTTCACGGTGCCTTGGTGCCCTATCTACAGGCACAACAGCACTGGGGATCTGTGCTTTCCCAGAGACGCAACATCTCATGGCGCTCGGCCAAGGCAGAGCCTCTTGCCGAAAAGGCAAACGTCCGGCTCCTTCTCCCACAAGGAAGGGCCCAGCCCTGAAAGCTCTTGCTGCTCTTCACGGTGCCTTGGTGCCCTATCTACAGGCACAACAGCACTGGGGATCTGTGCTTTCCCAGAGACGCAACATCTCATGGCGCTCGGCCGCGGCAGAGCCTCTTGCCGAAAAGGCAAACGTCCGGCTCCTTCTCCCACAAGGAAGGGCCCAGCCCTGAAAGCTCTTGCTGCTCTTCACGGTGCCTTGGTGCCCTATCTACAGGCACAACAGCAGTGGGGATCTGTGCTTTCCCAGAGACGCAACATCTCATGGCGCTCGGCCGCGGCAGAGCCTCTTGCCGAAAAGGCAAACGTCCGGCTCCTTCTCCCACAAGCAAGGGCCCAGCCCTGAAAGCTCTTGCTGCTCTTCACGGTGCCTTGGCGCCCTACCTACAGGCACAACAGCACTGGGGATCTGTGCTTTCCCAGAGACGCAACATCTCATGGCGCTCGGCCGCGGCAGAGCCTCTTGCCGAAAAGGCAAACGTCCGGCTCCTTCTCCCACAAGGAAGGGCCCAGCCCTGAAAGCTCTTGCTGCTCTTCACGGTGCCTTGGCGCCCTATCTACAGGCACAACAGCAGTGGGGATCTGTGCTTTCCCAGAGACGCAAGTTCTCTTGGCGCTCGGACGCGGCAAAGCCTCTTGCCGAAAAGGCAAACGTCCGGCTCCTTCTCCCACAAGGAAGGGCCCAGCCCTGAAAGCTCTTGCTGCTCTTCACGGTGCCTTGGCGCCCTATCTACAGGCACAACAGCAGTGGGGATCTGTGCTTTCCCAGAGACGCAACATCTCATGGCGCTCGGCCGCGGCAGAGCCTCTTGCCGAAAAGGCAAACGTCCGGCTCCTTCTCCCACAAGGAAGGGCCCAGCCCTGAAAGCTGTTGCTGATCTTCACGGTGCCTTGGCGCCCTTCCTACAGGCACAACAGCAGTGGGGATCTGTGCTTTCCCAGAGACGCAACGTCTCATGGCGCTCGGCCGCGGCAGAGCCTCTTGCCGAAAAGGCAAACGTCCGGCTCCTTCTCCCACAAGGAAGGGCCCAGCCCTGAAAGCTGTTGCTGCTCTTCACGGTGCCTTGGCGCCCTATCTACAGGCACAACAGCAGTGGGGATCTGTGCTTTCCCAGAGACGCAACATCTCATGGCGCTCGGCCGCGGCAGAGCCTCTTGCCGAAAAGGCAAACGTCCGGCTCCTTCTCCCACAAGGAAGGGCCCAGCCCTGAAAGATGTTGCTGCTCTTCACCTACCCTTGGCGCCCTACCTACAGGCACAACAGCACTGGGGATCTCTGCTTTCCCAGAGACGCAAGTTCTATTGGTGCTCGGCCGCGGCAGAGCCTCTTGCCGAAAAGGCAAACGTCCGGCTCCTTCTCCCACAAGGAAGGGCCCAGCCCTGAAAGCTCTTGCTGCTCTTCACGGTGCCTTGGCGCCCTACCTACAGGCACAACAGCAGTGGGGATCTGTGCTTTCCCAGAGACGCAACTTCTCTTGGCGCTCGGCCGCGGCAAAGCCTCTTGCCGAAAAGGCAAACGTCCGGCTCCTTCTCCCACAAGGAAGGGCCCAGCCCTGAAAGCTCTTGCTGCTCTTCACGGTGCCTTGGCGCCCTACCTACTGGCAGAACAGTACTGGGGATCTGTGCTTTCCCAGAGACGCAACATCTCATGGCGCTCGGCCGCGGCACAGCCTCTTGCCGAAAAGGCAAACGTCCGGCTCCTTCTCCCACAAGGAAGGGCCCAGCCCTGAAAGCTCTTGCTGCTCTTCACGGTGCCTTGGCGCCCTATCTACAGGCACAACAGCAGTGGGGATCTGTGCTTTCCCAGAGACGCAACATCTCATGGCGCTCGGACGCGGCAAAGCCTCTTGCCGAAAAGGCAAACGTCCGGCTCCTTCTCCCACAAGGAAGGGCCCAGCCCTGAAAGCTCTTGCTGCTCTTCACGGTGCCTTGGCGCCCTATCTACAGGCACAACAGCAGTGGGGATCTGTTCTTTCCCAGAGACGCAACATCTCATGGCGCTCGGCCGCGGCAGAGCCTCTTGCCGAAAAGGCAAACGTCCGGCTCCTTCTCCCACAAGGAAGGGCCCAGCCCTGAAAGCTCTTGCTGATCTTCACGATGCCTTGGTGCCCTTCCTACAGGCACAACAGCAGTGGGGATCTGTGCTTTCCCAGAGACGCAAGATCTCATGGCGCTCGGCCCGCAGCAGAGCCTCTTGCCAAAAAGGCAAACGTCCGGCTCCTTCTCCCACAAGGAAGGGCCCAGCCCTGAAAGCTGTTGCTGCTCTTCACGGTGCCTTGGCGCCCTATCTACAGGCACAACAGCAGTGGGGATCTGTGCTTTCCCAGAGACGCAACATCTCATGGCGCTCGGCAGCGGCAGAGCCTCTTGCCGAAAAGGCAAACGTCCGGCTCCTTCTCCCACAAGGAAGGGCCCCAGCCCTGAAAGATGTTGCTGCTCTTCACCTACCCTTGGCGCCCTACCTACAGGCACAACAGTACTGGGGATCTGTGCTTTCCCAGAGACGCAAGATCTCTTGGTGCTCGGCCGCGGCAGAGCCTCTTGCCGAAAAGGCAAACGTCCGGCTCCTTCTCCCACAAGGAAGGGCCCAGCCCTGAAAGCTCTTGCTGCTCTTCACGGTGCCTTGGCGCCCTATCTACAGGCACAACAGCACTGGGGATCTGTGCTTTCCCAGAGACGCAACATCTCATGGCGCTCGGCCGCGGCAGAGCCTCTTGCCGAAAAGGAAAACGTCCGGCTCCTTCTCCCACAAGGAAGGGCCCAGCCCTGAAAGCTCTTGCTGATTCTTCACGGTGCCTTGGCGCCCTTCCTACAGGCACAACAGCAGTGGGGATCTGTGCTTTCCCAGAGACGCAACATCTCATGGCGCTCGGCCGCGGCAGAGCCTCTTGCCAAAAAGGCAAACGTCCGGCTCCTTCTCCCACAAGGAAGGGCCCAGCCCTGAAAGCTCTTGCTGCTCTTCACGGTGCCTTGGCGCCCTATCTACAGGCACAACAGCAGTGGGGATCTGTGCTTTCCCAGAGACGCAACATCTCATGGCGCTCGGGCCGCGGCAGAGCCTCTTGCCGAAAAGGCAAACGTCCGGCTCCTTCTCCCACAAGGAAGGGCCCAGCCCTGAAAGCTCTTGCTGCTCTTCACCTACCCTTGACGCCCTACCTACAGGCACAACAGCACTGGGGATCTCTGCTTTCCCAGAGACGCAATATGTATTGGTGCTAGGCCGCGGCAGAGCCTCTTGCCGAAAAGGCAAACGTCCGGCTCCTTCTCCCACAAGGAAGGGCCCAGCCCTGAAAGCTCTTGCTGCTCTTCACGGTGCCTTGGCGCCCTATCTACAGGCACAACAGCAGTGGGGATCTGTGCTTTCCCAGAGACGCAACATCTCATGGCGCTCGGCAGCGGCAGAGCCTCTTGCCGAAAAGGCAAACGTCCGGCTCCTTCTCCCACAAGGAAGGGCCCAGCCCTGAAAGCTCTTGCTGCTCTTCACGGTGCCTTGGCACCCTATCTACAGGCACAACAGCAGTGGGGATCTGTGCTTTCCCAGAGACGCAACATCTCATGGCGCTCGGCCGCGGCAGAGCCTCTTGCCGAAAAGGCAAACGTCCGGCTCCTTCTCCCACAAGGAAGGGCCCAGCCCTGAAAGCTCTTGCTGCTCTTCACGGTGCTTTGGCGCCCTATCTACAGGCACAACAGCACTGGGGATCTGTGCTTTCCCAGAGACGCAACATCTCATGGCGCTCGGCCGCGGCAGAGCCTCTTGCCGAAAAGGCAAACGTCCGGCTCCTTCTCCCACAAGGAAGGGCCCAGCCCTGAAAGCTCTTGCTGCTCTTCACGGTGCCTTGGCGCCCTATCTACAGGCACAACAGCACTGGGGATCTGTGCTTTCCCAGAGACGCAACATCTCATGGCGCTCGGCCAAGGCAGAGCCTCTTGCCGAAAAGGCAAACGTCCGGCTCCTTCTCCCACAAGGAAGGGCCCAGCCCTGAAAGCTCTTGCTGCTCTTCACGGTGCCTTGGCGCCCTATCTACAGGCACAACAGCAGTGGGGATCTGTGCTTTCCCAGAGACGCAACATCTCATGGCGCTCGGCCGCGGCAGAGCCTCTTGCCGAAAAGGCAAACGTCCGGCTCCTTCTCCCACAAGGAAGGGCCCAGCCCTGAAAGCTCTTGCTGCTCTTCACGGTGCCTTGGTGCCCTATCTACAGGCACAACAGCAGTGGGGATCTGTGCTTTCCCAGAGACGCAACATCTCATGGCGCTCGGCCAAGGCAGAGCCTCTTGCCGAAAAGGCAAACGTCCGGCTCCTTCTCCCACAAGCAAGGGCCCAGCCCTGAAAGCTCTTGCTGCTCTTCACGGTGCCTTGGCGCCCTACCTACAGGCACAACAGCACTGGGGATCTGTGCTTTCCCAGAGACGCAACATCTCATGGCGCTCGGCCGCGGCAGAGCCTCTTGCCGAAAAGGCAAACGTCCGGCTCCTTCTCCCACAAGGAAGGGCCCAGCCCTGAAAGCTCTTGCTGCTCTTCACGGTGCCTTGGCGCCCTATCTACAGGCACAACAGCACTGGGGATCTGTGCTTTCCCAGAGACGCAAGTTCTCTTGGCGCTCGGACGCGGCAAAGCCTCTTGCCGAAAAGGCAAACGTCCGGCTCCTTCTCCCACAAGGAAGGGCCCAGCCCTGAAAGCTCTTGCTGCTCTTCACGGTGCCTTGGCGCCCTATCTACAGGCACAACAGCAGTGGGGATCTGTGCTTTCCCAGAGACGCAACATATCATGGCGCTCGGCCGCGGCAGAGCCTCTTGCCGAAAAGGCAAACGTCCGGCTCCTTCTCCCACAAGGAAGGGCCCAGCCCTGAAAGCTGTTGCTGATCTTCACGGTGCCTTGGCGCCCTTCCTACAGGCACAACAGCAGTGGGGATCTGTGCTTTCCCAGAGACGCAACGTCTCATGGCGCTCGGCCCGCGGCAGAGCCTCTTGCCGAAAAGGCAAACGTCCGGCTCCTTCTCCCACAAGGAAGGGCCCAGCCCTGAAAGCTGTTGCTGCTCTTCACGGTGCCTTGGCGCCCTATCTACAGGCACAACAGCAGTGGGGATCTGTGCTTTCCCAGAGACGCAACATCTCATGGCGCTCGGCCGCGGCAGAGCCTCTTGCCGAAAAGGCAAACGTCCGGCTCCTTCTCCCACAAGGAAGGGCCCAGCCCTGAAAGTTCTTGCTGCTCTTCACCTACCCTTGGCGCCCTACCTACAGGCACAACAGCACTGGGGATCTCTGCTTTCCCAGAGACGCAAGTTCTATTGGTGCTCGGCCGCGGCAGAGCCTCTTGCCGAAAAGGCAAACGTCCGGCTCCTTCTCCCACAAGGAAGGGCCCAGCCCTGAAAGCTCTTGCTGCTCTTCACGGTGCCTTGGCGCCCTACCTACAGGCACAACAGCACTGGGGATCTGTGCTTTCCCAGAGACGCAACTTCTCTTGGCGCTCGGCCGCGGCAAAGCCTCTTGCCGAAAAGGCAAACGTCCGGCTCCTTCTCCCACAAGGAAGGGCCCAGCCCTGAAAGCTCTTGCTGCTCTTCACGGTGCCTTGGCGCCCTACCTACTGGCAGAACAGTACTGGGGATCTGTGCTTTCCCAGAGACGCAACATCTCATGGCGCTCGGCCGCGGCACAGCCTCTTGCCGAAAAGGCAAACGTCCGGCTCCTTCTCCCACAAGGAAGGGCCCAGCCCTGAAACCTCTTGCTGCTCTTCACGGTGCCTTGGCGCCCTATCTACAGGCACAACAGCAGTGGGGATCTGTGCTTTCCCAGAGACGCAACATCTCATGGCGCTCGGACGCGGCAAAGCCTCTTGCCGAAAAGGCAAACGTCCGGCTCCTTCTCCCACAAGGAAGGGCCCAGCCCTGAAAGCTCTTGCTGCTCTTCACGGTGCCTTGGCGCCCTATCTACAGGCACAACAGCAGTGGGGATCTGTTCTTTCCCAGAGACGCAACATCTCATGGCGCTCGGCCGCGGCAGAGCCTCTTGCCGAAAAGGCAAACGTCCGGCTCCTTCTCCCACAAGGAAGGGCCCAGCCCTGAAAGCTCTTGCTGATCTTCACGATGCCTTGGTGCCCTTCCTACAGGCACAACAGCACTGGGGATCTGTGCTTTCCCAGAGACGCAACATCTCATGGCGCTCGGCCGCAGCAGAGCCTCTTGCCAAAAAGGCAAACGTCCGGCTCCTTCTCCCACAAGGAAGGGCCCAGCCCTGAAAGCTGTTGCTGCTCTTCACGGTGCCTTGGCGCCCTATCTACAGGCACAACAGCAGTGGGGATCTGTGCTTTCCCAGAGACGCAACATCTCATGGCGCTCGGCAGCGGCAGAGCCTCTTGCCGAAAAGGCAAACGTCCGGCTCCTTCTCCCACAAGGAAGGGCCCAGCCCTGAAAGATGTTGCTGCTCTTCACCTACCCTTGGCGCCCTACCTACAGGCACAACAGTACTGGGGATCTGTGCTTTCCCAGAGACGCAAGATCTCTTGGTGCTCGGCCGCGGCAGAGCCTCTTGCCGAAAAGGCAAACGTCCGGCTCCTTCTCCCACAAGGAAGGGCCCAGCCCTGAAAGCTCTTGCTGCTCTTCACGGTGCTTTGGCGCCCTATCTACAGGCACAACAGCACTGGGGATCTGTGCTTTCCCAGAGACGCAACATCTCATGGCGCTCGGGCCGCGGCAGAGCCTCTTGCCGAAAAGGCAAACGTCCGGCTCCTTCTCCCACAAGGAAGGGCCCAGCCCTGAAAGCTCTTGCTGCTCTTCACGGTGCCTTGGCGCCCTATCTACAGGGACAACAGCACTGGGGATCTGTGCTTTCCCAGAGACGCAACATCTCATGGCGCTCGGCCGCGGCAGAGCCTCTTGCCGAAAAGGCAAACGTCGGCTCCTTCTCCCACAAGGAAGGGCCCAGCCCTGAAAGCTTTTGCTGATCTTCACGGTGCCTTGGCGCCCTTCCTACAGGCACAACAGCAGTGGGGATCTGTGCTTTCCCAGAGACGCAACATCTCATGGCGCTCGGCCGCGGCACAGCCTCTTGCCGAAAAGGCAAACGTCCGGCTCCTTCTCCCACAAGGAAGGGCCCAGCCCTGAAAGCTCTTGCTGATCTTCACGGTGCCTTGGCGCCCTTCCTACAGGCACAACAGCAGTGGGGATCTGTGCTTTCCCAGAGACGCAATATGTATTGGTGCTAGGCCGCGGCAGAGCCTCTTGCCGAAAAGGCAAACGTCCGGCTCCTTCTCCCACAAGGAAGGGCCCAGCCCTGAAAGCTCTTGCTGCTCTTCACGGTGCCTTGGCGCCCTATCTACAGGCACAACAGCAGTGGGGATCTGTGCTTTCCCAGAGACGCAACATCTCATGGCGCTCGGCCACGGCACAGCCTCTTGCCGAAAAGGCAAACGTCCGGCTCCTTCTCCCACAAGGAAGGGCCCAGCCCTGAAAGCTCTTGCTGCTCTTCACGGTGCCTTGGCACCCTATCTACAGGCACAACAGCAGTGGGGATCTGTGCTTTCCCAGAGACGCAACATCTCATGGCGCTCGGCCGCGGCAGAGCCTCTTGCCGAAAAGGCAAACGTCCGGCTCCTTCTCCCACAAGGAAGGGCCCAGCCCTGAAAGCTCTTGCTGCTCTTCACGGTGCCTTGGCGCCCTATCTACAGGGACAACAGCACTGGGGATCTGTGCTTTCCCAGAGACGCAACATCTCATGGCGCTCGGCCGCGGCAGAGCCTCTTGCCGAAAAGGCAAACGTCCGGCTCCTTCTCCCACAAGGAAGGGCCCAGCCCTGAAAGCTCTTGCTGCTCTTCACGGTGCCTTGGTGCCCTATCTACAGGCACAACAGCACTGGGGATCTGTGCTTTCCCAGAGACGCAACATCTCATGGCGCTCGGCCAAGGCAGAGCCTCTTGCCGAAAAGGCAAACGTCCGGCTCCTTCTCCCACAAGGAAGGGCCCAGCCCTGAAAGCTCTTGCTGCTCTTCACGGTGCCTTGGTGCCCTATCTACAGGCACAACAGCACTGGGGATCTGTGCTTTCCCAGAGACGCAACATCTCATGGCGCTCGGCCGCGGCAGAGCCTCTTGCCGAAAAGGCAAACGTCCGGCTCCTTCTCCCACAAGGAAGGGCCCAGCCCTGAAAGCTCTTGCTGCTCTTCACGGTGCCTTGGTGCCCTATCTACAGGCACAACAGCAGTGGGGATCTGTGCTTTCCCAGAGACGCAACATCTCATGGCGCTCGGCCAAGGCAGAGCCTCTTGCCGAAAAGGCAAACGTCCGGCTCCTTCTCCCACAAGCAAGGGCCCAGCCCTGAAAGCTCTTGCTGCTCTTCACGGTGCCTTGGCGCCCTACCTACAGGCACAACAGCACTGGGGATCTGTGCTTTCCCAGAGACGCAACATCTCATGGCGCTCGGCCCGCGGCAGAGCCTCTTGCCGAAAAGGCAAACGTCCGGCTCCTTCTCCCACAAGGAAGGGCCCAGCCCTGAAAGCTCTTGCTGCTCTTCACGGTGCCTTGGCGCCCTATCTACAGGCACAACAGCACTGGGGATCTGTGCTTTCCCAGAGACGCAAGTTCTCTTGGCGCTCGGACGCGGCAAAGCCTCTTGCCGAAAAGGCAAACGTCCGGCTCCTTCTCCCACAAGGAAGGGCCCAGCCCTGAAAGCTCTTGCTGCTCTTCACGGTGCCTTGGCGCCCTATCTACAGGCACAACAGCAGTGGGGATCTGTGCTTTCCCAGAGACGCAACATATCATGGCGCTCGGCCGCGGCAGAGCCTCTTGCCGAAAAGGCAAACGTCCGGCTCCTTCTCCCACAAGGAAGGGCCCAGCCCTGAAAGCTGTTGCTGATCTTCACGGTGCCTTGGCGCCCTTCCTACAGGCACAACAGCAGTGGGGATCTGTGCTTTCCCAGAGACGCAACGTCTCATGGCGCTCGGCCGCGGCAGAGCCTCTTGCCGAAAAGGCAAACGTCCGGCTCCTTCTCCCACAAGGAAGGGCCCAGCCCTGAAAGCTGTTGCTGCTCTTCACGGTGCCTTGGCGCCCTATCTACAGGCACAACAGCAGTGGGGATCTGTGCTTTCCCAGAGACGCAACATCTCATGGCGCTCGGCCGCGGCAGAGCCTCTTGCCGAAAAGGCAAACGTCCGGCTCCTTCTCCCACAAGGAAGGGCCCAGCCCTGAAAGTTCTTGCTGCTCTTCACCTACCCTTGGCGCCCTACCTACAGGCACAACAGCACTGGGGATCTCTGCTTTCCCAGAGACGCAAGTTCTATTGGTGCTCGGCCGCGGCAGAGCCTCTTGCCGAAAAGGCAAACGTCCGGCTCCTTCTCCCACAAGGAAGGGCCCAGCCCTGAAAGCTCTTGCTGCTCTTCACGGTGCCTTGGCGCCCTACCTACAGGCACAACAGCACTGGGGATCTGTGCTTTCCCAGAGACGCAACTTCTCTTGGCGCTCGGCCGCGGCAAAGCCTCTTGCCGAAAAGGCAAACGTCCGGCTCCTTCTCCCACAAGGAAGGGCCCAGCCCTGAAAGCTCTTGCTGCTCTTCACGGTGCCTTGGCGCCCTACCTACTGGCAGAACAGTACTGGGGATCTGTGCTTTCCCAGAGACGCAACATCTCATGGCGCTCGGCCGCGGCACAGCCTCTTGCCGAAAAGGCAAACGTCCGGCTCCTTCTCCCACAAGGAAGGGCCCAGCCCTGAAACCTCTTGCTGCTCTTCACGGTGCCTTGGCGCCCTATCTACAGGCACAACAGCAGTGGGGATCTGTGCTTTCCCAGAGACGCAACATCTCATGGCGCTCGGACGCGGCAAAGCCTCTTGCCGAAAAGGCAAACGTCCGGCTCCTTCTCCCACAAGGAAGGGCCCAGCCCTGAAAGCTCTTGCTGCTCTTCACGGTGCCTTGGCGCCCTATCTACAGGGACAACAGCACTGGGGATCTGTGCTTTCCCAGAGACGCAACATCTCATGGCGCTCGGCCGCGGCAGAGCCTCTTGCCGAAAAGGCAAACGTCCGGCTCCTTCTCCCACAAGGAAGGGCCCAGCCCTGAAAGCTTTTGCTGATCTTCACGGTGCCTTGGCGCCCTTCCTACAGGCACAACAGCAGTGGGGATCTGTGCTTTCCCAGAGACGCAACATCTCATGGCGCTCGGCCGCGGCACAGCCTCTTGCCGAAAAGGCAAACGTCCGGCTCCTTCTCCCACAAGGAAGGGCCCAGCCCTGAAAGCTCTTGCTGCTCTTCACGGTGCCTTGGCGCCCTATCTACAGGCACAACAGCAGTGGGGATCTGTGCTTTCCCAGAGACGCAACATCTCATGGCGCTCGGACGCGGCAAAGCCTCTTGCCGAAAAGGCAAACGTCCGGCTCCTTCTCCCACAAGGAAGGGCTCAGCCCTGAAAGCTGTTGCTGCTCTTCACGGTGCCTTGGCGCCCTATCTACAGGCACAACAGCACTGGGGATCTGTGCTTTCCCAGAGACGCAACATCTCATGGCGCTCGGCCGCGGCACAGCCTCTTGCCGAAAAGGCAAACGTCCGGCTCCTTCTCCCACAAGGAAGGGCCCAGCCCTGAAACCTCTGGCTGCTCTTCACGGTGCCTTGGCGCCCTATCTACAGGCACAACAGCAGTGGGGATCTGTGCTTTCCCAGAGACGCAAGTTCTCTTGGCGCTCGGACGCGGCAAAGCCTCTTGCCGAAAAGGCAAACGTCCGGCTCCTTCTCCCACAAGGAAGGGCCCAGCCCTGAAAGCTCTTGCTGCTCTTCACGGTGCCTTGGCGCCCTATCTACAGGCACAACAGCAGTGGGGATCTGTGCTTTCCCAGAGACGCAAGATCTCATGGCGCTCGGCCGCGGCAGAGCCTCTTGCCGAAAAGGCAAACGTCCGGCTCCTTCTCCCACAAGGAAGGGCCCAGCCCTGAAAGCTCTTGCTGCTCTTCACGGTGCCTTGGCGCCCTATCTACAGGCACAACAGCAGTGGGGATCTGTGCTTTCCCAGAGACGCAAGTTCTTTTGGCGCTCGGACGCGGCAAAGCCTCTTGCCGAAAAGGCAAACGTCCGGCTCCTTCTCCCACAAGGAAGGGCTCAGCCCTGAAAGCTGTTGCTGCTCTTCACGGTGCCTTGGCGCCCTATCTACAGGCACAACAGCACTGGGGATCTGTGCTTTCCCAGAGACGCAACATCTCATGGCGCTCGGCCGCGGCACAGCCTCTTGCCGAAAAGGCAAACGTCCGGCTCCTTCTCCCACAAGGAAGGGCCCAGCCCTGAAACCTCTTTGTGCTCTTCACGGTGCCTTGGCGCCCTATCTACAGGCACAACAGCAGTGGGGATCTGTGCTTTCCCAGAGACGCAAGTTCTCTTGGCGCTCGGACGCGGCAAAGCCTCTTGCCGAAAAGGCAAACGTCCGGCTCCTTCTCCCACAAGGAAGGGCCCAGCCCTGAAAGCTCTTGCTGCTCTTCACGGTGCCTTGGCGCCCTATCTACAGGCACAACAGCAGTGGGGATCTGTGCTTTCCCAGAGACGCAACATCTCATGGCGCTCGGCCGCGGCAGAGCCTCTTGCCGAAAAGGCAAACGTCCGGCTCCTTCTCCCACAAGGAAGGGCCCAGCCCTGAAAGCTGTTGCTGATCTTCACGGTGCCTTGGCGCCCTTCCTACAGGCACAACAGCAGTGGGGATCTGTGCTTTCCCAGAGACGCAACATCTCATGGCGCTCGGCCGCGGCAGAGCCTCTTGCCAAAAAGGCAAACGTCCGGCTCCTTCTCCCACAAGGAAGGGCCCAGCCCTGAAAGCTCTTGCTGCTCTTCACGGTGCCTTGGTGCCCTATCTACAGGCACAACAGCAGTGGGGATCTGTGCTTTCCCAGAGACGCAACATCTCATGGCGCTCGGCCGCGGCAGAGCCTCTTGCCGAAAAGGCAAACGTCCGGCTCCTTCTCCCACAAGGAAGGGCCCAGCCCTGAAAGCTCTTGCTGCTCTTCACGGTGCCTTGGTGCCCTACCTACAGGCACAACAGCACTGGGGATCTCTGCTTTCCCAGAGACGCAATATGTATTGGTGCTAGGCCGCGGCAGAGCCTCTTGCCGAAAAGGCAAACGTCTGGCTCCTTCTCCCACAAGGAAGGGCCCAGCCCTGAAACCTCTTGCTGCTCTTCACGGTGCCTTGGCGCCCTATCTACAGGCACAACAGCAGTGGGGATCTGTGCTTTCCCAGAGACGCAACATCTCATGGCGCTCGGCCGCGGCAAAGCCTCTTGCCGAAAAGGCAAACGTCCGGCTCCTTCTCTCACAAGGAAGGGCCCAGCCCTGAAAGCTCTTGCTGCTCTTCACGGTGCCTTGGCGCCCTATCTACAGGCACAACAGCACTGGGGATCTGTGCTTTCCCAGAGACGCAACATCTCATGGCGCTCGGCCGCGGCAGAGCCTCTTGCCGAAAAGGCAAACGTCCGGCTCCTTCTCCCACAAGGAAGGGCTCAGCCCTGAAAGCTCTTGCTGCTCTTCACGGTGCCTTGGCGCTCTAACTACAGGCACAACAGCACTGGGGATCTGTGCTTTCCCAGAGACGCAACGTCTCATGGCGCTCGGCCGCGGCAGAGCCTCTTGCCGAAAAGGCAAACGTCCGGCTGCTTCTCCCACAAGGAAGGGCCCAGCCCTGAAAGCTCTTGCTGCTCTTCACGGTGCCTTGGCGCCCTATCTACAGGCACAACAGCAGTGGGGATCTGTGCTTTCCCAGAGACGCAACATCTCATGGCGCTCGGCCGCGGCAGAGCCTCTTGCCGAAAAGGCAAACGTCCGGCTCCTTCTCCCACAAGGAAGGGCCCAGCCCTGAAAGATGTTGCTGCTCTTCACCTACCCTTGGCGCCCTACCTACAGGCACAACAGCACTGGGGATCTCTGCTTTCCCAGAGACGCAAGTTCTATTGGTGCTCGGCCGCGGCAGAGCCTCTTGCCGAAAAGGCAAACGTCCGGCTCCTTCTCCCACAAGGAGGGGCCCAGCCCTGAAAGCTCTTGCTGCTCTTCACGGTGCCTTGGCGCCCTACCTACAGGCAGAACAGCACTGGGGATCTGTGCTTTCCCAGAGACGCAACATCTCATGGCGCTCGGCCGCGGCAAAGCCTCTTGCCGAAAAGGCAAACGTCCGGCTCCTTCTCCCACAAGGAGGGGCCCAGCCCTGAAACCTCTTGCTGCTCTTCACGGTGCCTTGGCGCCCTATCTACAGGCACAACAGCAGTGGGGATCTGTGCTTTCCCAGAGACGCAAGTTCTCTTGGCGCTCGGCCGCGGCAGAGACTCTTGCCGAAAAGGCAAACGTCCGGCTCCTTCTCCCACAAGGAAGGGCCCAGCCCTGAAAGCTGTTGCTGCTCTTCACGGTGCCTTGGCGCCCTACCTACAGGCAGAACAGTACTGGGGATCTGTGCTTTCCCAGAGACGCAACATCTCATGGCGCTCGGCCGCGGCACAGCCTCTTGCCGTAAAGGCAAACGTCCGGCTCCTTCTCCCACAAGGAAGGGCCCAGCCCTGAAACCTCTTGCTGCTCTTCACGGTGCCTTGGCGCCCTATCTACAGGCACAACAGCAGTGGGGATCTGTGCTTTCCCAGAGACGCAAGTTCTCTTGGCATTCGGCCGCGGCAGAGCCTCTTGCCGAAAAGGCAAACGTCCGGCTCCTTCTCCCACAAGGAAGGGCCCAGCCCTGAAAGCTCTTGCTGCTCTTCACGGTGCCTTGGCGCCCTATCTACAGGCACAACAGCAGTGGGGATCTGTGCTTTCCCAGAGACGCAACATCTCATGGCGCTCGGCCGCGGCAGAGCCTCTTGCCGAAAAGGCAAACGTCCGGCTCCTTCTCCCACAAGGAAGGGCCCAGCCCTGAAAGATGTTGCTGCTCTTCACCTACCCTTGGCGCCCTACCTACAGGCACAACAGCACTGGGGATCTCTGCTTTCCCAGAGACGCAAGTTCTATTGGTGCTCGGCCGCGGCAGAGCCTCTTGCCGAAAAGGCAAACGTCCGGCTCCTTCTCCCACAAGGAAGGGCCCAGCCCTGAAAGCTCTTGCTGCTCTTCACGGTGCCTTGGCGCCCTACCTACAGGCACAACAGCAGTGGGGATCTGTGCTTTCCCAGAGACGCAACTTCTCTTGGCGCTCGGCCGCGGCAAAGCCTCTTGCCGAAAAGGCAAACGTCCGGCTCCTTCTCCCACAAGGAAGGGCCCAGCCCTGAAAGCTCTTGCTGCTCTTCACGGTGCCTTGGCGCCCTACCTACTGGCAGAACAGTACTGGGGATCTGTGCTTTCCCAGAGACGCAACATCTCATGGCGCTCGGCCGCGGCACAGCCTCTTGCCGAAAAGGCAAACGTCCGGCTCCTTCTCCCACAAGGAAGGGCCCAGCCCTGAAACCTCTTGCTGCTCTTCACGGTGCCTTGGCGCCCTATCTACAGGCACAACAGCAGTGGGGATCTGTGCTTTCCCAGAGACGCAACATCTCATGGCGCTCGGACGCGGCAAAGCCTCTTGCCGAAAAGGCAAACGTCCGGCTCCTTCTCCCACAAGGAAGGGCCCAGCCCTGAAAGCTCTTGCTGCTCTTCACGGTGCCTTGGCGCCCTATCTACAGGCACAACAGCAGTGGGGATCTGTTCTTTCCCAGAGACGCAACATCTCATGGCGCTCAGCCACGGCAGAGCCTCTTGCCGAAAAGGCAAACGTCCGGCTCCTTCTCCCACAAGGAAGGGCCCAGCCCTGAAAGCTCTTGCTGATCTTCACGGTGCCTTGGTGCCCTTCCTACAGGCACAACAGCAGTGGGGATCTGTGCTTTCCCAGAGACGCAAGATCTCATGGCGCTCGGCCGCAGCAGAGCCTCTTGCCAAAAAGGCAAACGTCCGGCTCCTTCTCCCACAAGGAAGGGCCCAGCCCTGAAAGCTGTTGCTGCTCTTCACGGTGCCTTGGCGCCCTATCTACAGGCACAACAGCAGTGGGGATCTGTGCTTTCCCAGAGACGCAACATCTCATGGCGCTCGGCAGCGGCAGAGCCTCTTGCCGAAAAGGCAAACGTCCGGCTCCTTCTCCCACAAGGAAGGGCCCAGCCCTGAAAGATGTTGCTGCTCTTCACCTACCCTTGGCGCCCTACCTACAGGCACAACAGTACTGGGGATCTGTGCTTTCCCAGAGACGCAAGATCTCTTGGTGCTCGGCCGCGGCAGAGCCTCTTGCCGAAAAGGCAAACGTCCGGCTCCTTCTCCCACAAGGAAGGGCCCAGCCCTGAAAGCTCTTGCTGCTCTTCACGGTGCTTTGGCGCCCTATCTACAGGGACAACAGCACTGGGGATCTGTGCTTTCCCAGAGACGCAACATCTCATGGCGCTCGGCCGCGGCAGAGCCTCTTGCCGAAAAGGCAAACGTCCGGCTCCTTCTCCCACAAGGAAGGGCCCAGCCCTGAAAGCTCTTGCTGATCTTCACGGTGCCTTGGCGCCCTTCCTACAGGCACAACAGCAGTGGGGATCTGTGCTTTCCCAGAGACGCAACATCTCATGGCGCTCGGCCGCGGCAGAGCCTCTTGCCAAAAAGGCAAACGTCCGGCTCCTTCTCCCACAAGGAAGGGCCCAGCCCTGAAAGCTCTTGCTGCTCTTCACGGTGCCTTGGCGCCCTATCTACAGGCACAACAGCAGTGGGGATCTGTGCTTTCCCAGAGACGCAACATCTCATGGCGCTCGGCCGCGGCAGAGCCTCTTGCCGAAAAGGCAAACGTCCGGCTCCTTCTCCCACAAGCAAGGGCCCAGCCCTGAAAGCTCTTGCTGCTCTTCACCTACCCTTGGCGCCCTACCTACAGGCACAACAGCACTGGGGATCTGTGCTTTCCCAGAGACGCAACATCTCATGGCGCTCGGCCGCGGCACAGCCTCTTGCCGAAAAGGCAAACGTCCGGCTCCTTCTCCCACAAGGAAGGGCCCAGCCCTGAAAGCTCTTGCTGCTCTTCACGGTGCCTTGGCGCCCTATCTACAGGCACAACAGCAGTGGGGATCTGTGCTTTCCCAGAGACGCAAGTTCTTTTGGCGCTCGGACGCGGCAAAGCCTCTTGCCGAAAAGGCAAACGTCCGGCTCCTTCTCCCACAAGGAAGGGCTCAGCCCTGAAAGCTGTTGCTGCTCTTCACGGTGCCTTGGCGCCCTATCTACAGGCACAACAGCACTGGGGATCTCTGCTTTCCCAGAGACGCAACATCTCATGGCGCTCGGCCGCGGCACAGCCTCTTGCCGAAAAGGCAAACGTCCGGCTCCTTCTCCCACAAGGAAGGGCCCAGCCCTGAAACCTCTTTGTGCTCTTCACGGTGCCTTGGCGCCCTTCCTACAGGCACAACAGCAGTAGGGATCTGTGCTTTCCCAGAGACGCAACATCTCATGGCGCTCGGCCGCGGCAGAGCCTCTTGCCAAAAAGGCAAACGTCCGGCTCCTTCTCCCACAAGGAAGGGCCCAGCCCTGAAAGCTCTTGCTGCTCTTCACGGTGCCTTGGTGCCCTATCTACAGGCACAACAGCAGTGGGGATCTGTGCTTTCCCAGAGACGCAACATCTCATGGCGCTCGGCCGCGGCAGAGCCTCTTGCCGAAAAGGCAAACGTCCGGCTCCTTCTCCCACAAGGAAGGGCCCAGCCCTGAAAGCTCTTGCTGCTCTTCACGGTGCCTTGGCGCCCTACCTACAGGCACAACAGCACTGGGGATCTCTGCTTTCCCAGAGACGCAATATGTATTGGTGCTAGGCCGCGGCAGAGCCTCTTGCCGAAAAGGCAAACGTCTGGCTCCTTCTCCCACAAGGAAGGGTCCAGCCCTGAAACCTCTTGCTGCTCTTCACGGTGCCTTGGCGCCCTATCTACAGGCACAACAGCAGTGGGGATCTGTGCTTTCCCAGAGACGCAACATCTCATGGCGCTCGGCCGCGGCAAAGCCTCTTGCCGAAAAGGCAAACGTCCGGCTCCTTCTCTCACAAGGAAGGGCCCAGCCCTGAAAGCTCTTGCTGCTCTTCACGGTGCCTTGGCGCCCTATCTACAGGCACAACAGCACTGGGGATCTGTGCTTTCCCAGAGACGCAACATCTCATGGCGCTCGGCCGCGGCAGAGCCTCTTGCCGAAAAGGCAAACGTCCGGCTCCTCCTCCCACAAGGAAGGGCTCAGCCCTGAAAGCTCTTGCTGCTCTTCACGGTGCCTTGGCGCTCTAACTACAGGCACAACAGCACTGGGGATCTGTGCTTTCCCAGAGACGCAACGTCTCATGGCGCTCGGCCGCGGCAGAGCCTCTTGCCGAAAAGGCAAACGTCCGGCTGCTTCTCCCACAAGGAAGGGCCCAGCCCTGAAAGCTCTTGCTGCTCTTCACGGTGCCTTGGCGCCCTATCTACAGGCACAACAGCAGTGGGGATCTGTGCTTTCCCAGAGACGCAACATCTCATGGCGCTCGGCCGGGGCAGAGCCTCTTGCCGAAAAGGCAAACGTCCGGCTCCTTCTCCCACAAGGAAGGGCCCAGCCCTGAAAGATGTTGCTGCTCTTCACCTACCCTTGGCGCCCTACCTACAGGCACAACAGCACTGGGGATCTCTGCTTTCCCAGAGACGCAAGTTCTATTGGTGCTCGGCCGCGGCAGAGCCTCTTGCCGAAAAGGCAAACGTCCGGCTCCTTCTCCCACAAGGAGGGGCCCAGCCCTGAAAGCTCTTGCTGCTCTTCACGGTGCCTTGGCGCCCTACCTACAGGCAGAACAGCACTGGGGATCTGTGCTTTCCCAGAGACGCAACATCTCATGGCGCTCGGCCGCGGCAAAGCCTCTTGCCGAAAAGGCAAACGTCCGGCTCCTTCTCCCACAAGGAGGGGCCCAGCCCTGAAACCTCTTGCTGCTCTTCACGGTGCCTTGGCGCCCTATCTACAGGCACAACAGCAGTGGGGATCTGTGCTTTCCCAGAGACGCAAGTTCTCTTGGCGCTCGGCCGCGGCAGAGACTCTTGCCGAAAAGGCAAACGTCCGGCTCCTTCTCCCACAAGGAAGGGCCCAGCCCTGAAAGCTCTTGCTGCTCTTCACGGTGCCTTGGCGCCCTACCTACAGGCAGAACAGTACTGGGGATCTGTGCTTTCCCAGAGACGCAACATCTCATGGCGCTCGGCCGCGGCACAGCCTCTTGCCGTAAAGGCAAACGTCCGGCTCCTTCTCCCACAAGGAAGGGCCCAGCCCTGAAACCTCTTGCTGCTCTTCACGGTGCCTTGGCGCCCTATCTACAGGCACAACAGCAGTGGGGATCTGTGCTTTCCCAGAGACGCAAGTTCTCTTGGCATTCGGCCGCGGCAGAGCCTCTTGCCGAAAAGGCAAACGTCCGGCTCCTTCTCCCACAAGGAAGGGCCCAGCCCTGAAAGCTCTTGCTGCTCTTCACGGTGCCTTGGCGCCCTTCCTACAGGCACAACAGCAGTGGGGATCTGTGCTTTCCCAGAGACGCAACGTCTCATGGCGCTCGGCCGCGGCAGAGCCTCTTGCCGAAAAGGCAAACGTCCGGCTCCTTCTCCCACAAGGAAGGGCCCAGCCCTGAAAGCTCTTGCTGCTCTTCACGGTGCCTTGGCGCCCTATCTACAGGCACAACAGCAGTGGGGATCTGTGCTTTCCCAGAGACGCAACATCTCATGGCGCTCGGCCGCGGCACAGCCTCTTGCCGAAAAGGCAAACGTCCGGCTCCTTCTCCCACAAGGAAGGGCCCAGCCCTGAAAGATGTTGCTGCTCTTCACCTACCCTTGGCGCCCTACCTACAGGCACAACAGCACTGGGGATCTCTGCTTTCCCAGAGACGCAAGTTCTATTGGTGCTCGGCCGCGGCAGAGCCTCTTGCCGAAAAGGCAAACGTCCGGCTCCTTCTCCCACAAGGAAGGGCCCAGCCCTGAAAGCTCTTGCTGCTCTTCACGGTGCCTTGGCGCCCTACCTACAGGCACAACAGCAGTGGGGATCTGTGCTTTCCCAGAGACGCAACTTCTCTTGGCGCTCGGCCGCGGCAAAGCCTCTTGCCGAAAAGGCAAACGTCCGGCTCCTTCTCCCACAAGGAAGGGCCCAGCCCTGAAAGCTCTTGCTGCTCTTCACGGTGCCTTGGCGCCCTACCTACTGGCAGAACAGTACTGGGGATCTGTGCTTTCCCAGAGACGCAACATCTCATGGCGCTCGGCCGCGGCACAGCCTCTTGCCGAAAAGGCAAACGTCCGGCTCCTTCTCCCACAAGGAAGGGCCCAGCCCTGAAACCTCTTGCTGCTCTTCACGGTGCCTTGGCGCCCTATCTACAGGCACAACAGCAGTGGGGATCTGTGCTTTCCCAGAGACGCAACATCTCATGGCGCTCGGACGCGGCAAAGCCTCTTGCCGAAAAGGCAAACGTCCGGCTCCTTCTCCCACAAGGAAGGGCCCAGCCCTGAAAGCTCTTGCTGCTCTTCACGGTGCCTTGGCGCCCTATCTACAGGCACAACAGCAGTGGGGATCTGTTCTTTCCCAGAGACGCAACATCTCATGGCGCTCGGCCGCGGCAGAGCCTCTTGCCGAAAAGGCAAACGTCCGGCTCCTTCTCCCACAAGGAAGGGCCCAGCCCTGAAAGCTCTTGCTGATCTTCACGGTGCCTTGGTGCCCTTCCTACAGGCACAACAGCAGTGGGGATCTGTGCTTTCCCAGAGACGCAAGATCTCATGGCGCTCGGCCGCAGCAGAGCCTCTTGCCAAAAAGGCAAACGTCCGGCTCCTTCTCCCACAAGGAAGGGCCCAGCCCTGAAAGCTGTTGCTGCTCTTCACGGTGCCTTGGCGCCCTATCTACAGGCACAACAGCAGTGGGGATCTGTGCTTTCCCAGAGACGCAACATCTCATGGCGCTCGGCAGCGGCAGAGCCTCTTGCCGAAAAGGCAAACGTCCGGCTCCTTCTCCCACAAGGAAGGAAGCAGCCCTGAAAGCTCTTGCTGCTCTTCACGGTGCCTTGGCGCCCTACCTACAGGCACAACAGCACTGGGGATCTCTGCTTTCCCAGAGACGCAATATGTATTGGTGCTAGGCCGCGGCAGAGCCTCTTGCCGAAAAGGCAAACGTCTGGCTCCTTCTCCCACAAGGAAGGGCCCAGCCCTGAAACCTCTTGCTGCTCTTCACGGTGCCTTGGCGCCCTATCTACAGGCACAACAGCAGTGGGGATCTGTGCTTTCCCAGAGACGCAACATCTCATGGCGCTCGGCCGCGGCAAAGCCTCTTGCCGAAAAGGCAAACGTCCGGCTCCTTCTCTCACAAGGAAGGGCCCAGCCCTGAAAGCTCTTGCTGCTCTTCACGGTGCCTTGGCGCCCTATCTACAGGCACAACAGCACTGGGGATCTGTGCTTTCCCAGAGACGCAACATCTCATGGCGCTCGGCCGCGGCAGAGCCTCTTGCCGAAAAGGCAAACGTCCGGCTCCTTCTCCCACAAGGAAGGGCTCAGCCCTGAAAGCTCTTGCTGCTCTTCACGGTGCCTTGGCGCTCTAACTACAGGCACAACAGCACTGGGGATCTGTGCTTTCCCAGAGACGCAACGTCTCATGGCGCTCGGCCGCGGCAGAGCCTCTTGCCGAAAAGGCAAACGTCCGGCTGCTTCTCCCACAAGGAAGGGCCCAGCCCTGAAAGCTCTTGCTGCTCTTCACGGTGCCTTGGCGCCCTATCTACAGGCACAACAGCAGTGGGGATCTGTGCTTTCCCAGAGACGCAACATCTCATGGCGCTCGGCCGCGGCAGAGCCTCTTGCCGAAAAGGCAAACGTCCGGCTCCTTCTCCCACAAGGAAGGGCCCAGCCCTGAAAGATGTTGCTGCTCTTCACCTACCCTTGGCGCCCTACCTACAGGCACAACAGCACTGGGGATCTCTGCTTTCCCAGAGACGCAAGTTCTATTGGTGCTCGGCCGCGGCAGAGCCTCTTGCCGAAAAGGCAAACGTCCGGCTCCTTCTCCCACAAGGAGGGGCCCAGCCCTGAAAGCTCTTGCTGCTCTTCACGGTGCCTTGGCGCCCTACCTACAGGCAGAACAGCACTGGGGATCTGTGCTTTCCCAGAGACGCAACATCTCATGGCGCTCGGCCGCGGCAAAGCCTCTTGCCGAAAAGGCAAACGTCCGGCTCCTTCTCCCACAAGGAGGGGCCCAGCCCTGAAACCTCTTGCTGCTCTTCACGGTGCCTTGGCGCCCTATCTACAGGCACAACAGCAGTGGGGATCTGTGCTTTCCCAGAGACGCAAGTTCTCTTGGCGCTCGGCCGCGGCAGAGACTCTTGCCGAAAAGGCAAACGTCCGGCTCCTTCTCCCACAAGGAAGGGCCCAGCCCTGAAAGCTCTTGCTGCTCTTCACGGTGCCTTGGCGCCCTACCTACAGGCAGAACAGTACTGGGGATCTGTGCTTTCCCAGAGACGCAACATCTCATGGCGCTCGGCCGCGGCACAGCCTCTTGCCGTAAAGGCAAACGTCCGGCTCCTTCTCCCACAAGGAAGGGCCCAGCCCTGAAACCTCTTGCTGCTCTTCACGGTGCCTTGGCGCCCTATCTACAGGCACAACAGCAGTGGGGATCTGTGCTTTCCCAGAGACGCAAGTTCTCTTGGCATTCGGCCGCGGCAGAGCCTCTTGCCGAAAAGGCAAACGTCCGGCTCCTTCTCCCACAAGGAAGGGCCCAGCCCTGAAAGCTCTTGCTGCTCTTCACGGTGCCTTGGCGCCCTTCCTACAGGCACAACAGCAGTGGGGATCTGTGCTTTCCCAGAGACGCAACGTCTCATGGCGCTCGGCCGCGGCAGAGCCTCTTGCCGAAAAGGCAAACGTCCGGCTCCTTCTCCCACAAGGAAGGGCCCAGCCCTGAAAGCTCTTGCTGCTCTTCACGGTGCCTTGGCGCCCTATCTACAGGCACAACAGCAGTGGGGATCTGTGCTTTCCCAGAGACGCAACATCTCATGGCGCTCGGCCGCGGCAGAGCCTCTTGCCGAAAAGGCAAACGTCCGGCTCCTTCTCCCACAAGGAAGGGCCCAGCCCTGAAAGATGTTGCTGCTCTTCACCTACCCTTGGCGCCCTACCTACAGGCACAACAGCACTGGGGATCTCTGCTTTCCCAGAGACGCAAGTTCTATTGGTGCTCGGCCGCGGCAGAGCCTCTTGCCGAAAAGGCAAACGTCCGGCTCCTTCTCCCACAAGGAAGGGCCCAGCCCTGAAAGCTCTTGCTGCTCTTCACGGTGCCTTGGCGCCCTACCTACAGGCACAACAGCAGTGGGGATCTGTGCTTTCCCAGAGACGCAACTTCTCTTGGCGCTCGGCCGCGGCAAAGCCTCTTGCCGAAAAGGCAAACGTCCGGCTCCTTCTCCCACAAGGAAGGGCCCAGCCCTGAAAGCTCTTGCTGCTCTTCACGGTGCCTTGGCGCCCTACCTACTGGCAGAACAGTACTGGGGATCTGTGCTTTCCCAGAGACGCAACATCTCATGGCGCTCGGCCGCGGCACAGCCTCTTGCCGAAAAGGCAAACGTCCGGCTCCTTCTCCCACAAGGAAGGGCCCAGCCCTGAAACCTCTTGCTGCTCTTCACGGTGCCTTGGCGCCCTATCTACAGGCACAACAGCAGTGGGGATCTGTGCTTTCCCAGAGACGCAACATCTCATGGCGCTCGGACGCGGCAAAGCCTCTTGCCGAAAAGGCAAACGTCCGGCTCCTTCTCCCACAAGGAAGGGCCCAGCCCTGAAAGCTCTTGCTGCTCTTCACGGTGCCTTGGCGCCCTATCTACAGGCACAACAGCAGTGGGGATCTGTTCTTTCCCAGAGACGCAACATCTCATGGCGCTCGGCCGCGGCAGAGCCTCTTGCCGAAAAGGCAAACGTCCGGCTCCTTCTCCCACAAGGAAGGGCCCAGCCCTGAAAGCTCTTGCTGATCTTCACGGTGCCTTGGTGCCCTTCCTACAGGCACAACAGCAGTGGGGATCTGTGCTTTCCCAGAGACGCAAGATCTCATGGCGCTCGGCCGCAGCAGAGCCTCTTGCCAAAAAGGCAAACGTCCGGCTCCTTCTCCCACAAGGAAGGGCCCAGCCCTGAAAGCTCTTGCTGCTCTTCACGGTGCCTTGGCGCCCTATCTACAGGCACAACAGCAGTGGGGATCTGTGCTTTCCCAGAGACGCAACATCTCATGGCGCTCGGCCGCGGCAGAGCCTCTTGCCGAAAAGGCAAACGTCCGGCTCCTTCTCCCACAAGGAAGGGCCCAGCCCTGAAAGCTCTTGCTGCTCTTCACCTACCCTTGACGCCCTACCTACAGGCACAACAGCACTGGGGATCTCTGCTTTCCCAGAGACGCAATATGTATTGGTGCTAGGCCGCGGCAGAGCCTCTTGCCGAAAAGGCAAACGTCCGGCTCCTTCTCCCACAAGGAAGGGCCCAGCCCTGAAAGCTCTTGCTGCTCTTCACGGTGCCTTGGCGCCCTATCTACAGGCACAACAGCAGTGGGGATCTGTGCTTTCCCAGAGACGCAACATCTCATGGCGCTCGGCCGCGGCAGAGCCTCTTGCCGAAAAGGCAAACGTCCGGCTCCTTCTCCCACAAGGAAGGGCCCAGCCCTGAAAGCTCTTGCTGCTCTTCACGGTGCCTTGGCGCCCTATCTACAGGGACAACAGCACTGGGGATCTGTGCTTTCCCAGAGACGCAACATCTCATGGCGCTCGGCCGCGGCAGAGCCTCTTGCCGAAAAGGCAAACGTCCGGCTCCTTCTCCCACAAGGAAGGGCCCAGCCCTGAAAGCTCTTGCTGCTCTTCACGGTGCCTTGGTGCCCTATCTACAGGCACAACAGCACTGGGGATCTGTGCTTTCCCAGAGACGCAACATCTCATGGCGCTCGGCCAAGGCAGAGCCTCTTGCCGAAAAGGCAAACGTCCGGCTCCTTCTCCCACAAGGAAGGGCCCAGCCCTGAAAGCTCTTGCTGCTCTTCACGGTGCCTTGGTGCCCTATCTACAGGCACAACAGCACTGGGGATCTGTGCTTTCCCAGAGACGCAACATCTCATGGCGCTCGGACCGCGGCAGAGCCTCTTGCCGAAAAGGCAAACGTCCGGCTCCTTCTCCCACAAGGAAGGGCCCAGCCCTGAAAGCTCTTGCTGCTCTTCACGGTGCCTTGGTGCCCTATCTACAGGCACAACAGCAGTGGGGATCTGTGCTTTCCCAGAGACGCAACATCTCATGGCGCTCGGCCAAGGCAGAGCCTCTTGCCGAAAAGGCAAACGTCCGGCTCCTTCTCCCACAAGCAAGGGCCCAGCCCTGAAAGCTCTTGCTGCTCTTCACGGTGCCTTGGCGCCCTACCTACAGGCACAACAGCACTGGGGATCTGTGCTTTCCCAGAGACGCAACATCTCATGGCGCTCGGCCGCTGCAGAGCCTCTTGCCGAAAAGGCAAACGTCCGGCTCCTTCTCCCACAAGGAAGGGCCCAGCCCTGAAAGCTCTTGCTGCTCTTCACGGTGCCTTGGCGCCCTATCTACAGGCACAACAGCACTGGGGATCTGTGCTTTCCCAGAGACGCAAGTTCTCTTGGCGCTCGGACGCGGCAAAGCCTCTTGCCGAAAAGGCAAACGTCCGGCTCCTTCTCCCACAAGGAAGGGCCCAGCCCTGAAAGCTCTTGCTGCTCTTCACGGTGCCTTGGCGCCCTATCTACAGGCACAACAGCAGTGGGGATCTGTGCTTTCCCAGAGACGCAACATATCATGGCGCTCGGCCGCGGCAGAGCCTCTTGCCGAAAAGGCAAACGTCCGGCTCCTTCTCCCACAAGGAAGGGCCCAGCCCTGAAAGCTGTTGCTGATCTTCACGGTGCCTTGGCGCCCTTCCTACAGGCACAACAGCAGTGGGATCTGTGCTTTCCCAGAGACGCAACGTCTCATGGCGCTCGGCCGCGGCAGAGCCTCTTGCCGAAAAGGCAAACGTCCGGCTCCTTCTCCCACAAGGAAGGGCCCAGCCCTGAAAGCTGTTGCTGCTCTTCACGGTGCCTTGGCGCCCTATCTACAGGCACAACAGCAGTGGGGATCTGTGCTTTCCCAGAGACGCAACATCTCATGGCGCTCGGCCGCGGCAGAGCCTCTTGCCGAAAAGGCAAACGTCCGGCTCCTTCTCCCACAAGGAAGGGCCCAGCCCTGAAAGTTCTTGCTGCTCTTCACCTACCCTTGGCGCCCTACCTACAGGCACAACAGCACTGGGGATCTCTGCTTTCCCAGAGACGCAAGTTCTATTGGTGCTCGGCCGCGGCAGAGCCTCTTGCCGAAAAGGCAAACGTCCGGCTCCTTCTCCCACAAGGAAGGGCCCAGCCCTGAAAGCTCTTGCTGCTCTTCACGGTGCCTTGGCGCCCTACCTACAGGCACAACAGCACTGGGGATCTGTGCTTTCCCAGAGACGCAACTTCTCTTGGCGCTCGGCCGCGGCAAAGCCTCTTGCCGAAAAGGCAAACGTCCGGCTCCTTCTCCCACAAGGAAGGGCCCAGCCCTGAAAGCTCTTGCTGCTCTTCACGGTGCCTTGGCGCCCTACCTACTGGCAGAACAGTACTGGGGATCTGTGCTTTCCCAGAGACGCAACATCTCATGGCGCTCGGCCGCGGCACAGCCTCTTGCCGAAAAGGCAAACGTCCGGCTCCTTCTCCCACAAGGAAGGGCCCAGCCCTGAAACCTCTTGCTGCTCTTCACGGTGCCTTGGCGCCCTATCTACAGGCACAACAGCAGTGGGGATCTGTGCTTTCCCAGAGACGCAACATCTCATGGCGCTCGGACGCGGCAAAGCCTCTTGCCGAAAAGGCAAACGTCCGGCTCCTTCTCCCACAAGGAAGGGCCCAGCCCTGAAAGCTCTTGCTGCTCTTCACGGTGCCTTGGCGCCCTATCTACAGGCACAACAGCAGTGGGGATCTGTTCTTTCCCAGAGACGCAACATCTCATGGCGCTCGGCCGCGGCAGAGCCTCTTGCCGAAAAGGCAAACGTCCGGCTCCTTCTCCCACAAGGAAGGGCCCAGCCCTGAAAGCTCTTGCTGATCTTCACGATGCCTTGGTGCCCTTCCTACAGGCACAACAGCACTGGGGATCTGTGCTTTCCCAGAGACGCAACATCTCATGGCGCTCGGCCGCAGCAGAGCCTCTTGCCAAAAAGGCAAACGTCCGGCTCCTTCTCCCACAAGGAAGGGCCCAGCCCTGAAAGCTGTTGCTGCTCTTCACGGTGCCTTGGCGCCCTATCTACAGGCACAACAGCAGTGGGGATCTGTGCTTTCCCAGAGACGCAACATCTCATGGCGCTCGGCAGCGGCAGAGCCTCTTGCCGAAAAGGCAAACGTCCGGCTCCTTCTCCCACAAGGAAGGGCCCAGCCCTGAAAGATGTTGCTGCTCTTCACCTACCCTTGGCGCCCTACCTACAGGCACAACAGTACTGGGGATCTGTGCTTTCCCAGAGACGCAAGATCTCTTGGTGCTCGGCCGCGGCAGAGCCTCTTGCCGAAAAGGCAAACGTCCGGCTCCTTCTCCCACAAGGAAGGGCCCAGCCCTGAAAGCTCTTGCTGCTCTTCACGGTGCTTTGGCGCCCTATCTACAGGCACAACAGCACTGGGGATCTGTGCTTTCCCAGAGACGCAACATCTCATGGCGCTCGGCCGGGCAGAGCCTCTTGCCGAAAAGGCAAACGTCCGGCTCCTTCTCCCACAAGGAAGGGCCCAGCCCTGAAAGCTCTTGCTGATCTTCACGGTGCCTTGGCGCCCTATCTACAGGCACAACAGCAGTGGGGATCTGTGCTTTCCCAGAGACGCAACATCTCATGGCGCTCGGCCGCGGCAGAGCCTCTTGCCAAAAAGGCAAACGTCCGGCTCCTTCTCCCACAAGGAAGGGCCCAGCCCTGAAAGCTCTTGCTGCTCTTCACGGTGCCTTGGCGCCCTATCTACAGGCACAACAGCAGTGGGGATCTGTGCTTTCCCAGAGACGCAACATCTCATGGCGCTCGGCCCGCGGCAGAGCCTCTTGCCGAAAAGGCAAACGTCCGGCTCCTTCTCCCACAAGGAAGGGCCCAGCCCTGAAAGCTCTTGCTGCTCTTCACCTACCCTTGGCGCCCTACCTACAGGCACAACAGCACTGGGGATCTCTGCTTTCCCAGAGACGCAATATGTATTGGTGCTAGGCCGCGGCAGAGCCTCTTGCCGAAAAGGCAAACGTCCGGCTCCTTCTCCCACAAGGAAGGGCCCAGCCCTGAAAGCTCTTGCTGCTCTTCACGGTGCCTTGGCGCCCTATCTACAGGCACAACAGCAGTGGGGATCTGTGCTTTCCCAGAGACGCAACATCTCATGGCGCTCGGCCGCGACAAAGCCTCTTGCCGAAAAGGCAAACGTCCGGCTCCTTCTCCCACAAGGAAGGGCCCAGCCCTGAAAGCTCTTGCTGCTCTTCACGGTGCCTTGGCGCCCTATCTACAGGGACAACAGCACTGGGGATCTGTGCTTTCCCAGAGACGCAACATCTCATGGCGCTCGGCCGCGGCAGAGCCTCTTGCCGAAAAGGCAAACGTCCGGCTCCTTCTCCCACAAGGAAGGGCCCAGCCCTGAAAGCTTTTGCTGATCTTCACGGTGCCTTGGCGCCCTTCCTACAGGCACAACAGCAGTGGGGATCTGTGCTTTCCCAGAGACGCAACATCTCATGGCGCTCGGCCGCGGCACAGCCTCTTGCCGAAAAGGCAAACGTCCGGCTCCTTCTCCCACAAGGAAGGGCCCAGCCCTGAAAGCTCTTGCTGATCTTCACGGTGCCTTGGCGCCCTTCCTACAGGCACAACAGCAGTGGGGATCTGTGCTTTCCCAGAGACGCAACATCTCATGGCGCTCGGCCGCGGCAGAGCCTCTTGCCGAAAAGGCAAACGTCCGGCTCCTTCTCCCACAAGGAAGGGCCCAGCCCTGAAAGCTCTTGCTGCTCTTCACCTACCCTTGGCGCCCTACCTACAGGCACAACAGCACTGGGGATCTCTGCTTTCCCAGAGACGCAATATGTATTGGTGCTAGGCCGCGGCAGAGCCTCTTGCCGAAAAGGCAAACGTCCGGCTCCTTCTCCCACAAGGAAGGGCCCAGCCCCTGAAAGCTCTTGCTGCTCTTCACGGTGCCTTGGCGCCCTATCTACAGGCACAACAGCAGTGGGGATCTGTGCTTTCCCAGAGACGCAACATCTCATGGCGCTCGGCCGCGACAAAGCCTCTTGCCGAAAAGGCAAACGTCCGGCTCCTTCTCCCACAAGGAAGGGCCCAGCCCTGAAAGCTCTTGCTGCTCTTCACGGTGCCTTGGCGCCCTATCTACAGGGACAACAGCACTGGGATCTGTGCT